>NW_024366591.1:300448-651780 GCF_014805655.1 Passer montanus
GGCGGCGGCCGCGGGAGCCGGCGGTGCCCGGCCCGGGCGGGCCAGAGTCCGTGGCGGGCGGGGGGCGCAGCGTCCGCTGCCCTTCTCAGCTCCCGCGGAGGGCGCGCCGGGGTCCCGCCCGGGCAGGCGCTCTCCGCGAATCCTGGCGGATCGCAGCCCGTGCCTCAGTCCATCCGTCGAGGCGGCCGCGGCCGGGTCTTGCGGCGCTTCAGACTCCCAGGAAGGCGGCGAGGGGCTGCGCCCGGCGCGTCCGTGGGCGCCGCCCGGAGCTGGGGGAGCGCGCTGGGCTGCGGCGCTCGGGCAGGGAACGCCGCCGGCGGCCGTAGCCCTGGGGGCTGATCTTGTTTGGGGGGGCGGCATCGTTCCTGTCGTTGACGGCCGCCCTGTGGAGCTCGTCGACCAGCCAATGCACCGTGCACGTCCCGAAGCGGCACGCCTTTGTTTGGAAGTGGGGGAATCTGTTAATGCTTTGGCGGTAGCGCTTGACGCGGATGTGAGCATCCTCCCGGTTGCTGCAGGAAGAGAGAGAGCGGGCATGAGAAGAGAGCAGGGGGGGCTCGGAGGAGGGGGCCCGGTGGGCGAGGGAACGGGAGGGTCTGCAGGGTAGGGAGCCCCCAGGCTGGAGACGGGCTCGTCCCGACGTGCCCGGCTGCCCCCCGGCAGTCCCGGCTGTGCCCTCCGCGGAGCAGAGCCTGCTGCCCATGCGAGGAGAGGCCCCGCCGATTTACGGCTGTTACTTTTTCCTATGCTTCCAGGGCTCAAGTTACTATTTATATCTGACTTTCGCAGCAAAGGCGCTACTATCTCCCGCCAGCTGAAGAGCGCGGGGAAAGGAAGGCGGGAGGCTGCTTTCAGCGCGATGGGCAGCCCGGGCAGGACCTGCCTCTGGGGCGGGGAGGATCGACAGCGAGAATAACCCTGAACACCCGGAAACCAGGGGACCCCGAAAGTTTCCACTGCCTCGAGCAAGTGCCCGAGCCCAGGAAGGGCTGGAATTTACCTGGGAGGAGAGACTCGGGAATCCTCCTTCACGTCCTGGGTGCGTATGAGAGGCAGCACGTCGGCGGCTGCCCCCAGCCCTCGGAGCAAGCCCGCAGGCTTCACATCCCGCTTGGCTCGGCTTAGTGCCCATTTCGTCCATCTGAAAGAGCACAAGGGAAGAGGAGAGCCTGTTATCGCAAGTCTGCAGGGCGGGAGCCAAACCAAATAGATTCGAGGGGCGAAAATCTTTGCCAGCGCCGAGATTTTTTTCCCTTTTTTTTTTTTCTTTTCCTCCCCCCCAGTGTTTCCTAAAAGGGCTCGAGGCCTTTAAGGAGCTGCAATTCCTGCAGGGAATGCAGTGCCTCTGGCCGCTGCCGGAGCCAGGCGCGGGGGCTCGGCGGCTCCAGGCGCGGCGCGGGGCGCTGGCGGGAGGGCGCGCTCCGATACTCACTTTCTTTTGAACTCTGTCGCTACGTCCACCCTTGCAGCATCCACCCCGAAGAAGGCCACAGAGCCGAGATAGAGCAGGGCTACGTGAACTAGTTTCATTCTGGCTGGGCTCCTGCTGGAAGGAAAAGAGAAGAACTGTAAGCGTGCTTGCTAATAAAAGTCAAGTAAGGACTGTCCTTTATTCCTGGTGATTCCAGAGAGCTCCTTCCCTCGCAGAGCCCCCAGGCTACCGGGGACTTTGTGTCTGATATGAACCAGAAGCTAATATTTGCTCAACAACTTATCACAGAGTAAATAACAGAGCCTCCAAAGTTTACGTTTGTCGAGAGTTTAGTTGCAGAGGCGGCTGAATACCAGCAGGATTTCCAGAATACCCCCAGCGGCTCGCACTAGGATTTAGCAAACCCATAAGATCAGAGAGAGCTGGCTATCGGACGCATCGTTTCCAAACTCCAGCAAGTGTTTTGCTGCCGGGAAGTTTATTCCCTGATAGCTCCTCTTCCCACTTCACACGCAGAACCAGCTAGTTCTGGATCTTATGTTGTAAACTGCAGCTGATGCCAAGAGCCAGTGCAAGACTCCACAGCATAACTCCAAACTCTTCAAGACAGTCCAAATTTAGTAGAGTTTTACTTGCGTTCCACCTCCCCTGAATCTTTTGTTGTTGCCAAGGACGGGAAAAAAAAAATAGCTCTTACCTGACAGTGAGGATAATCCACTGAGACAAATGTTTTTGTAGTAGCGATCCGAGCTTGCAGGGTTTCCTGAGGAGCGAGAACTCCTCCTTTGTGTGTGTGTGTGAAGTAATCACTGCCGAGCTCTGCGCTCCTCTGTTCGCTTTTATAGAGCAGTGCTGAGAAGTGGGTGGACCTTGGCGTGGCTGGGCGATCTCTCTTTTGGCACCCCCCCACCCCCACATTTCAAGCACTCCTTAAGCATTCTGACCTGGATTGGGGGCAACACTGGGGGGGGGGGGGGGGGGGGGGGGGGGGGGGGGTGGAAATTAAGAGGATTATTGAAATTTATCTTAAACAACCCCCTTGGTATTTTGTTAATTATAACGGCAGCTTTTGGGATTCTGAGTCATGGCACAACTTGCAAAATCCGATGAGCCCCTCAGCCTGTTTTACTGGGGACAGAGGTTTTAACTGCCGAAATATAACTATATTTATGTTGTCTGTAGAATAATTTCTCATTCTAGACATCTTAGCTTCAGGTGGGTGAAAGCAGGGGAGTGGAAACCAGATTCAATCCATTCCAAAATCCATGAAAATACCTCAAATATCAAAGTTCCAAAAATAAACCCATATTTGGACAACGTGAATTTATAATGAGTAACTGGAATGACAGCCTTCTTTACCTAAGTAATGAGGTGGCAAATTTGGCATCATTAATATACACAACTTAACCTGGGTGCATTATTTTGTCTAACAAAATGAATTTGATTTACTTGATCGATTCAAGTAGATCACGATTCAAATGGTTTTGGGAAGTGAAGGTCAGAGCCCAGTTCTCTGCCTCGGAACAGAGCAAGTGGCATTGCTTTGGGACAAACACGGGGTCACTGGAACGCCTGGGGTTACGGGCGCCGGGGAGATCCGCCGTGCCTTGTGCTATTCCCAATCCGCAAACCTCGCGGATGTGAGTGCACTTACTTCCCGGTCAGAAAGCTGAACCAGAGCAGGATCGGGATCTCTAACAGCATTTTCTCGGCTGGCCAGCGGCAAAACCTTAGTCTGACCACCTTGTTGTTCGGTTTTTTACAGTCTTTAAGGTCTTTGCTCCGTGACGCTTCAGAAACGCAGAGGTCCGGCTTCGCAGGGGGTGCTGGAAGCCAGCAGCGGATGCACCGTGTCTCCGCTTACTTGTCGCAGTGCAAATTCGGCGGCACCGAGGGAAATGCCCCGGGAGATCTGCGCCCTGGGGCGCCAGGGTCCCCTGGCCGGCGAGAGACACTCGGCAGGAAGGAATGAGCTGGTGAGAAGTTTCTCTCGCATCTTGCCCCAAGCAAAGTGTTTCAAAAGTCAGGTGAGTGAGTGTGTGCTCGTGACTCTGTCTTTCTAGATAACCGCGGTGTATAACAACACCCCGGAGAGGTATGTGCAGGGGGATGACGGAAACTTTCCTGTGCACGGCTCACTCGGTCTAAGGTGCTCTCTCCCTCTCTCCCTCCCTTCCTCCCTCCTCCCGCTCTCCAGCAGCGTCCAGACAGCTGGAGCCTTCTGTCTCCGGCATCTACCTGTGCGGGACAGGCTGGCCCGGCCGGCGGGGAGAGCCAGCGCTGCCTGTCGCTGCTCCCCATGGCATCAGCCGGCCGCCCCTCTGCCCGAGCCCCCTGCGCGGCTCCGCGGGGCGAGGCGTTCCCCCGGCGCGGAGCCGCTGCCGCCGCACCTGCCCGGCCGAGCGGCGGCGGCCCCGGAGCGCCGGCAGCCGGCGGGGCTGCCCCGGGCTCAGCCGCGTCCCTGCCGCTCCGCCGAGCCGCGGCCCCGCGGCTCCGGGCACAAGCGGGCAGAGCGAGAGGCTTGCGGGGAAACACAGGGAGGAAGAGATGGGAAAATAAGTGGTCTAGAACGGGACCGTATCACGACCGGAGCTGCACGGCTGCATCAGCCCGCGATGGCTGATTTTAGAGACCTCATCAGGCAGCTCCAGCTCGTGCGAGTTCAAGTATTTCCTTGATTAGCAGAAGTTGAAACTGAATCTAACTTTTTCCGAAGGAGAAGACAAGATTTTATGTGATAAGCATTGCTTTGACTCAAATTAAGTCTCCCATTCCAGTTAAAAAAAAAAAAAAAATCACACATTTCCTCAAATGCTGGAAAATCCCTCATTAAAATCTTTGGCTTAAACGGGAAGTGTGTTTTGTATACTCTAAGCCAAACAATGCAGAAAAAATCCTATGTTGCTTTAGGAAATAGTAATAACAGTAGCAACACAACTCTCACATTTCTTCTATACTGCATACTGACTGTAACTATCATCTCAGTGATACAAAATTACTTCATACAAATTCATGAGGTGGCAAACTCTGACACATAAATGATCAGTTTGTTGCTGCTGTGATTTGTGAAAGGGCGTTAGCAGGTGAAGCTGGTTCAAATCTGCCACAAAACATCATGTTCTTTGTTCAGATGCTCATTTTGTTCTTTCTATGAACTTGCATTCTCAGGCAGTTTGGGAATGAGCAATAGTCACTCAATTGGTACTGTGATGTAACAATGACCAATTTTAAAAAAAAAATTATGCCACAAATAGTTATTTCCTTTAAAAAAAAAACAAAACAAAAAACCCCCCAAAAAACTCCACAGAATGTTCCATAGCAATATCACTCACAAGCTGTGAGAGTCTGAGGCAATGCCAAGCAGTTCAGCAAGACCAGTGTGTGATGTGAAGTGCAGGGTGTCCTGGATGCTGCCTCATCCGTGGTGGCAAGCTGGCCTGGAGGAGCAGCCAGCTCCTGTTTACTGCTTATCCTGGGTGTACCACTCAGCCTCTTGGTGCTCCCATACCGAAGACCCTACAACAAGTATCTGCTCTGGCAGGGACACGGTGAAGATGAGTTGCTGTTTATAGAGCATTTTATTCAGGCTGAGATTTATATGAAAAGAAAAGGTCTAAAATCTGTGGGGTAGCAATGGGGAATCAGTGAGGCACGTATTCTGTGCTAATTATGGAAGGAAACTGTTGTTTGAAGCCAGTGGAAGTGCCTTTGCATGTTTCACTTTGTTTAAACAAATTGTTCTGAATTCATATGCCATGAGTATGAATAGAGTTGATTGTATTTCAGGCTGCGTGAAATCAGCAGAAAGATAATACTAATAGAAGAATGGCACCCCCTGAAGGATCTAAAACCTCAGTCAAGCTCCACACAGAAAAACCTCAATGTCAGTGCCTGCACTCAGCCAGTTCTCTCCGTGCCAAGAGCACAGTGACAAAGGGCTGATTCCATTTCGGTAGTTCTGCTGGAGGTGCTTTGGTGAGCCTTTCGTCTGACAGGTTTGAGTACATCAAAGAAAGCCTCCAAAGTGAGTGGGGGATGTCTGTTGGTAGGGGAAATCTGGTCAGGCTCATGGCTGCCCCCTGTTCTGGCAGGGGTTGGGGTGACACGCGATAGAGACTGCAGGCAGAGTGTGAATTCTCTGTTTCCTGAAGGAGGAGTGAACTGTAGAAGGTATTGTGGACGTTCACACCTTGTTGTTGGCAAGTGCACAATGTGAGTGTGGCAACATTGTCCCTTGAGTGCTTTCAGGCTCTTGGAGAGGCTGCAGCCTTGCAATTCTTCCCCTGGAGCAAGTACATGACTAGGTGCTTGTGGAGACCCGTGCCTTGGTGTCCTCTGTGAGCCCCTGCTTCTCCTGTGAGGAGCTGGGCTACCCTGCTGCAGGTGAGGGAATGAAGGATGGGTGCTCTGGATGAGCATTCAGTTTCACTTTTCATGACAACTTAGGTGAACAAACACTGTGTCTGCTCCACTTCTTCATTTGTCCTGTAAGAACGTAAGACTGCTCTGTACTTAGGGAAGTTGCCCAGAGAAGTTGTGGATGCCACATCCCTGGAAGTGTTTGTGGTGTGGTTGGATGGATCTGAGCAACCTGGTCTAGTGGCATGATCCTTGCAGGAGGGTTGGAACAACATGATATCCCTCCTGACCCAAACCACTCTGTGATTCTGTGAAATAAATAAGCTCAACTGAACTTCCTATTTCTTCTTTAAGATCTGCCACTTCTTATAAACTTTATAAACTTTGGCTGTACTGATCTAGATGGCAAAAGGAGCCAGGCTGTAAAGTGAGCACTAGCATTATTGGGAAATGACTAAATAAACACCTTTCTCTGGAACCAGCATTTTTAAGTGCTCTGGGAAAGGTGTGAGTGATTCTCTCCTGCTAGAGGAGCTGTGTTAGAAGAGCAGGGAGATTTTATTATTGAGAATTGTTATTGCATATTGACTCTTTTTATGAGTGCAGATATGATAACTCTAAGGTCCCATTCCAGATCCAAATTAGATAATTTCTTAGTGTCTTTAAACTTTCCCTTCAGGTTTAGCTGTACAGAACAGGATCCTTTGCTTTTGTGAACTGTTGTTATGTCCTGCAACCAAAATGCCTGTGTACAACTTAACAAAGATTCCTACCTAACTCTTAAAGTGACTGACCCCACAGAGTGCATCTCTTTCTCAAAAAGTACAGTCAATCTTTTTGATGTATGTATTACACATTCTTCTTTACTCCTAAACAATGAAATGTATTAGGATTGGATCCTTACACATGTCATTTGCTCCAAAACAGCTAAATCACGAAGCTGATGACTCCGAGATGTCAACCTCTGCCCTCCACTGAGAAGGCACAAGCGGAACGCTGCTTGAAGCTTCCTGACCAATCTGCATCTGGTTTATCAGCAAGACACTGCATCACTATGTCCCAGCTAAGAGGTGTAAGAATGGCATGTTTGAAGCAGAAATGTCTCTGAGACCACTAATGACTGTCTGCTGGGTCCCTCGTCAGGGTGGATCGTCAGGAGCGAATCCAGCATTTCCACACCCAGCTCAGTACCCACGACTGCTCCTCCCTGGGATGCAACCCATGTTCTCCACGCTGCTTCTTCTCTCTGCGCTGTCAAACGGGACGTACATAGAAGCTTATCCGAGTGGTTTTTGCAGGCTCTCCAGCCACCCAAGCGCACTACTGTCCGCTCGTTTATCCTCAGCATCTCCGTGACTGCTGGCAAAGTCCACCGTGCTTTCGAGGGCCACTGTCCGAAAGGTGCCTGCCTCATCTGCACGTTATAAACAGCACCACGGCAGCGCCCCGGCGGCCACCGCCCGTGCCCGGCCCAGCACGGCCGAGGCCGCGCGGGTCACGCCGAGGCACCGCTGGCCGGTGCCCCGGGGAGCAGCAGGGCCGTGCCGTGCCGGGCCGGGCCGTGCCGTGCAGCACAGCCCGCTCCGCGCCGCGGGCGCTGCTGTGAGGGGGCCGGGCCGAGACCCCCGCGCCGACCCTCGGCACCGCCACAGAGCGCAGCGGGGCCGCGGCACGGCTCCCCCCGCGGCGGCGCGTCCCGCACACCCCGGACAGAACGCGGCCGGGACACATGGCTGGAAGCGCGATCCCCGATTCCCTCGCCGCCGGCTTCCATTTCCGCGGAGCCCCGGTGAGGGCGATGCCCGGCCCCGGCGGCTCCTCGCGGGAGCGGCGAGGTGCAGCCCCGCTCAAACACTTGGCTCCCCCCGGGCACGCAGAGCGCTCCGTCCCGCCGCGAGTGACTTTTGGGAGGGGAACGAGCTCCGGACCCGCTGCCCCCCGGGCGGCCACCGCACAGCGGGAGGCTGCCGGGAGACAAAGCCCCGCTCGGGCGGGGCGCGGACCTCCCCCGCCGGGCCCTCCCCGCCCGCGGGGGGCTGCGGAGGGAGGCCGCGGCGCTGGCAGCGGCGTGCCGGCCCCGCCCAGCCCCGGGGTCACGGCGAGCGGTCCGGGCGGCGCGCAGGCGCACGGCGTGCCCGCGCCTCCAACATGGCTGAGGTGGTGCCGTTCCTCCTGCGGCGGGCGCGGAGCGGAGGATGCTGAGCCTGCCCCGAGCCGCCGCCGCAGCCGCTGGGGTGCCGAGGCCGAGGCGCGCCCCGCGCAGCCATGGCCAGGCTGGCCGACTACTTCATCGTGGTGGGCTATGACCACGAGAAGACAGGTAGGTGTGGCTGCGCGCAGCGCTGCCCCGCCGTGCCTGCTCCTGCCCGGCCCCGGCCCCCGCCCGCCTCCGGCCGGGCCGCGGGAGGAGGAGACTGCGGCGCGCACGGGGCGCGCGTCCGGCCGGGGGAGGAGGGGGTGAGGGCAGCGGGGCGAGCCAAGGGTTAATCCCCCTTTCCCGAGGGGGGAAGCGCAGGGGCTCCTGCACCGCCCGGCCGGGGCAGCCCCGGCCCGCCCCGCCCGCCGGCTGCGGCTGCGGCTCCTTCCCCAAAGCGCGGCCGGTTCAAACGGGGCCCGCGGCCGTGCCGGGCCCCGCGGGTCCCCACCTGTGTCCCGCCGGCTGGGGCGCGACAGCCGCGCCTCCCGGGAGAACAAAGGCTGCGCTGGGCCAGCAGCGGGGCTTGCCCGCCTCGCCCGCAGCCATCCCCGCTGAGCGGTGCCGCATCCCCGGGGCAGCGCCCTGGCTCCCGGTGGGGAAGGAACGGGTGCTCTTCCTAAAGCCTCGGGATGCGTGCTGCCCGCTGGGGGAAAGGGAAGTAGTGGTGTCTGCTGTCGTTTTGTGGGCAAAGAGAGAGTGGTTTGTGTTACGTAACTCTCCGTTACGGTACCAGCTTTGTTGCTGCAGAGATCCCAAATCAGTGTTTGAATTGACTGGAAAACGAAGTGATTGTCAGCTGGAATGTGTTTGTGCTGCGTATTTCAGAGCGCTCCTTTGAATGTATGTTGTTAATAAACAATATTTTAAACAGTCGAATGTTCTCTAATTTATTTGACTGTGCATAAACCAAACAACACTCAAGTTTGTTACTCAGAGTAATTCTTTGAAGTAGCAGTTGCGTGTAGTCTGTACTGTTAATTCAAAAAGTGCAGCTAATAAACTCGGACCATGGGGTTTTTAAAAAGAAACATAATTTTTAGAGAAATCATTATATTTGTGTGTTTAAAGATGCAGTGTCTTACAAAGTTCTGCTAAGGGTGTCTTGGATTTTACTATTCTGCAATTATTATTCTCTTAATTACATCCTGGTTTCCCCTCCCACTCCATTTGATAATAGGTTTGTCCTAATTGTACTGTCAAAATCAAGCCATGTGAAATGGGAAGTATTTTGTTTTAAAAATAAAGACCTTTCCTTTTGCCTCTCTCCTGTTTGGAACATTTTTCCTGACAAAATTAGAGAGAACGCAAATCAAAACAAAAAAGCAACCAAAAAACCCAGATGTACTTTAAGAAGACAAAGCAAGCAGGCTGCTTGCTTCGTGGCTATGATCAGTCTGACAGAGTATGTGAAGTGAAATTACAGATTGCATTGGAAAGCTTTATGTCTGTAAAATGTCTTCATCTGTAGTATTTAAGTATGTGTTTAACTTCCCATACGTAAATTGTTTCGTGAAGTTTGGTAGAATTGCTTGCATGGGTGAAATTGAGCAGATCCAGAAATTGAGCAGATTCAGAAATAACTCCTGAACCTTAATTTAAAAAGGTCATGCCCGTGTTTAGACTTTATTATTTAAATTACTTGTTGCTACTTTAATGCTTCATAAGAAAAATGCTTGAAGGAACAACATTCTGTTGAAGACTAGGCATGCATTGTTTTCCAGATTCCTTTACCCCCACATGCAATCCCATAATACATGGAGTACTGACCTTTATTTTTCTTACAAAAATGTAGTTTTTGATGTGTTTATTATGCTTCCTTCTATATGAAAAGCAGGGACAAACATTTCTAGGATTATAGACTAGCTACCCTTGAAGCTTTTATATTTTTAAGTATGTTCCTTTTTTTTTTCTCTCCTATTTTTTTTTCATCTCCAGCTACCTTCTGGCTTGGTTTTCATGTGCTTGATTTTAATGCTGAGTGTAATTACATTTTGTAGTGGTTCTTTTTCTTTTTTTCCCAGGCATAATCTGTGGAATAGCTTTGTGTAAACAAGCAAACAAAGATGCTGTACCCTTCCCCCCAACCTGTGTGTCAGCAGCATTTGGATGATAAACACTTGTGGTTTATAGGGAAGGGTGTTTACAGTAGTGGCTGCTCTCCCAGGAAAGCCCCACTGGGTGTGCTGGCTCTCCCCTCACTGCTTTTATGGATTTATTTACATGTGCCAATATCTTACCCCTGAAAATGTGGTTAAGGTGATGATTTTCTGGCTTTACTCAAACAACATTCACTGTAAATATCTAAAATGCAATGTTTACGCAGTTTAGGAGCAGATCTGTAGATTTTTCTTGTTTTGGAACAATTTTGTTACTCATGCTACAAGTTTTTATCCAGCGTAGTCTGCATGGGAAGTGATTATTGTCCTCAAATAAACCAGAGAGTGTCCTTTGGGAATCAGGCATGTGAAAGTCCATTCCTGTTCTGGTTTAGGCCTGTGTAAATTGATGTCACAGCAGTCCTAGTGCTGCCATTCCTATTGTGTTAAATCTTCCTTTGGATCCAGCTCACTTTAGGATGCTGACCTGTCCAAAAGACCTTTCTTGCTGGGTGTGTTACCTGTGTTGCTGTCCTTGGATTCCTTTTTTGCTCATTTTTCATACAGTGTTGGCTCACCAGGATGTCAGATGAATGCTAGTATTGGCATGGAGGAGGGTCAGGAGCATGCTGAAAGACACATCAATGCACCCTGAATTTAGATCAATGTGTTACCTGCATTGCTGTCCTTAGATTACTTTATTGCTCATTTTTCAGTGTTGGCTCACCAGGATGTCAGATGAATGCTAGTATTGGCATGGAGGAGGGTCAGGAGCATGCTGAAAGACACATCAATGCACCCTGAATTTAGATCAGCCTAAATGGTCCTAGAGCCTTGGGCACAAAGAAGTTAGTGAGGAGCCTTGGTGTCCTACACGCTCCAGGGAAACTAATGGGAGCCCTTGGATAATTTGCCTAACAGGCAGCTCATTCATGCTTGGCAAGTTGCACAGAGGCTCTGCCTGAGCAGAGAATGAGCTTTGCTGTTGACAAGTGTCAACAGAGTTGCAGGCACTTAGGAGCTGAGGAGTCTTTGTGGTGTTGAGGGTGACCTGATTCACCCAGCTTTTTCTGTCTTTCAGGTACACTGCTCTGTATTCCCGCTTAGGTTGCTCAGTCTGTGTCTCTCACCATAAAACAGCTTCCATGGATTATAGTTTTAATGGCAGTTGTGTATTTTAAGAACTCATTCTGAGCCACTGCTCAGAGCTGCAGCAGCAGTAGCTGCTGTCAGAAGTGCATGTGAAGTGTCCTGACAGAGTTGGAGAAACCAGATTTTTAAATCTCCCAGCTTTACTAACCCCTTTTTTTTTTTTCTTTTTTTTTGTTCTAACAGTGAAAGCATGAGGGATTTCAGTGATACACAGAGTAAAGCAACCAACCTTAGTGTATTTTGCCTTCAGCTGAACCTTGGCTGAGGTAGATAACCACATTTTCTCCCCAGCATATCAGCACAATATAAGGCTGTTACATAACTGGCTACAAAAGGCACTGGCAGAAGTCTCTGAAAGGAGCAAAGGTGCTACCAAATGTAGGCATTCTGGGCTAACAGCGAGGAGAAATCCCAGGAGACCTTACTGTTCATGTTTTTTTTTTTTTTTCATGGATTTTGAAGTGTGTTTGATGCACTTCACCAAAAAATTCTCATTTAATATGTCTGAATAATGGAATGTGGATGGGATTTAGGAGGAACACAGATGTTTGCAAAGATTACAGAAGAGCATGAGAAAATACATTTTTTGTTTCGTTTGTGTTTGGTTTTGCTGGTATAAGGCCTAATCATAAACCTATCCCTAGAATCTACATACAGTGCTCCTTGAAAAAGGTAAAAGAGAAAACATTCTGTGTCTTCCTTAGCTCAGCAGCTGAAAGGTAAGGATAAAGAAGAGAGGATCCAAAGACTGGATTTCATAATTTCCCATACACCCATAGCAGCTTTCCTGTAGGATGCTCTTTTGTACCCAGAAGTTGAAGGAGAAAACCTTTTTTAACCAGAAGTTAAAGGAGAAAAAAGGAGCAAGATGTTTTCTGTGGGGTTTGGTTGCTCTGAGAGGACAGAGGAATGATTTGTTCTTGATTCTGTGTGCAGTTGCAGTGTGTAGGACAGAAGGCTTCCAACAGCATAGCAGTTTTATTTGGCTGTTGTCACAACTGATAAATGGTGGTATAACATGTGTAGGCTCTGTTGTGGTTGTTTCTGTTCTGATTTTTATCAACTCCTCTTCAGGAAAGCCTTTATTGTGTAACATAGCTTTGTATCTCAGAGGATTTTGAACAAGACAAGTGATTGTTGATGGAGTGGGAGAAATTTCTAAATGGAGTTGTCTGATTTTTTTTTCCTGTGAGCAGATTTTGCCTGTGAAGAATATAATATCTGAGGATTTCCTGGTGTATTTGCTGTATATTCACAGTTGGGCATTTCACTGAGCTAGTGTGTGTATAAGGAGTGGATGATTGCTTGATGCCATGGCATCCAATCTCTGTAAAACAAAATGTAGAAAAATAAGGAAATAAAGCTGTTACTTCAGTAGCTTTCTTATCTGTGCTGCAGCTTAATTTGATTCAAATGCAATCCAGGGAAATCTCAAAGGGATTAAAAACACAACAAAAACGAAATCCTTCTTGTGGCAGGGGAATTGTTGTAGCTGCAGTGGAATGAAGCATCAAGAGCAGTGCTGGCAGTGGAGCAGAAAGCAGGAGTGTGCCTGTGTGCTGCTAGGAAGTGGCTGTCGTTGGCTGGGCAGGGCATGGCACCCCAAATACTTGTAAACCAATTAGTCGATGAAATGATCTCTTCCTGCAAACCTTGTGCTTTACTTTACAAATACAACAGATTCCACAACACTGTGCTGAAACAGATTGAGGAAAATATATTTCCATAACGTGATTTTGTTTGTTTTGATTGTGGTGGTGTTTGTTTGTTTGATTTGGTTTCTTTTGTGAGATAAAGCTCTCTTGAAAGTCTGCTTGGAGGACCCCCATTATTTTTTGGTAGCATGTATTCCTAAAAGATATTTAAGCAGTTGCTTCTAGTACATAATGTTGACTTAAAAAAATTATTTTGATTTTGGTGTATGGATTTCTCATTTTGGAAAAATCTTAAAATCAACAGAAATCATGGAGATCTTCTTTCCCTCACATGTCTGTAATGAATATTTCTAAAGAACTGGGATTTTCGACTCTTTACTCACTCAGTCTTGCATTATAATAACAACAACAATAAAAACACTTCTTTCTCAGCCTTTCATTTTAAACGAAAATATTTTTGGAGGCTGATTTTTTTTTTCTCTGTAAGCTATCTTCATTTGTTCTGAAATACGAGCACAGAGATTATGCTGAGGGAAGTAGCATTTCCTATCTTTGTGACTAAATTGCAGTCAAGGAACTCTCTCTTCCCTGTTCTGTCCTGGGTTAGCTTTGTGGATTATCTGACAAAAAGACACTTTTCCTGCAGCCTGTTCATGGCAAACAGTTTGATATGCAAGCCTGAGTACTGTGTAAGCCCTGGCCTTCTATAACCACAATCATATTTTTCAGTGGAGGGACAATGAGACTGACATTTAACTTCTCCAATGCCCCAAACATAACAGTCTTGTCTTGTAACAGCGAGGCAGAGAATTACACTGCTGTGGTAGTTCTCTGACATCAATTTAAAGTACCAACTACCTCCCCAGTTACTGGTGCTCACAAAGGAAAACCACAGTCACTGTGGCATCATTTGCAGATTCACAGTCCAGCCGTGATAGCTGTCAGTGAAAGTTGTGTCCTGCAAATATCTACTGGTGAGTAGGAGCTTTTCCTTTGGGTCGTCTCTCCTCCCACTCCTCTTTGCAGTAGCATGAGACTTTCAGGCTCCTTTCTTCTATAGTGAAAAAAATTATTTCTAACAATGGCATTATCAGTATTGATGAAATTAATTTTCTTCTGCTTGGCGTTTTGGGAATTGTGTTCCATTTATATGTCTTTGTTGAAATAAATTACTCCTGTGGTGTCAGTGGTATGTTCTGAAGTCAAGGACAATCCAATTAGTGTTGATTGGGATTTGGCAGCTAAATCCCTGCTCATTGAGCCAAGAACATGCTGGTTATTGCTTATCTGCTAGTGACTAGATAGATCCTGATTTCATGTCTCTAATGTTTACAGTTCTCAATTTTCAATCTTCTGCAGAGATTGAATACTACGAAAAAATGCAATCATTGAACAGAGCTTGAATTCTTTGTTTCCTTTCTGGTAGTGTTATGTTGTAGGTGTCAAAATAACCACAAAATTTCCACTGGGCTGGACGTGGGTGACGGGCTGTCATTGCTGCAGCCAGAACCAGCACTTGGTGACAGTACAGTCTGGGGTTATGTGTAGCTGTTGTGGAGGAAAGCTGAGAGACAGAAAAAACAAACTCATCATAATTCTGGATACAAATTCAGGATAGTTGCATGCAAAACCCCATTGGACCATGGGAGACTTCAGTGGATAAAAAGAGACAAAGGAATGTTACTGGGCTTACAAAATCAATCACTCAGAAAGAAATTCAAGGGGGAAAAAATAGAAGGTAATAATAGTGTCCTTATCATGTCCTTTTACCGTGGTTCATTTGTTGTTTTCTAGGACTTAAAACCCCAGAAAATCCATTATCTGACACTTGGATCGATCTGAAGCAGGACAGAAAATGTCTTTTTTAAATGTTAGAGTGTCGGGTTGGGTCTGCTGGAGTAGCAGCTGGAAGGAAGATGAGACATTCTGGCAGAGGAGTTCTCAGATGCTTGTGGGTGAAAAGGGATGACAGCTCTTCTTTCTGGAACCTTGACTTCGTTTGTGGAAGGTTGTGGCTTTTGTTGAGCTCCTTTTGCCAGCTGCTGTGGTCAGTGATGCCAGGAGTACAGAATGTTGCCAGACTCTGTAGTGGGCTGCCCTGCCTCGTGGCTTAGGAACCCTTCACAAGACGTTGGGCACTCCTCCTCCTTACTCTTTGACACATTCTGCTATTTTAGAATGCTTTCTGTCTTCTAGGTTTGCTCCAGAAGAATCTCTGCCTTATCATCTCTCTCACTTTCTTCTTCCTTCTCTCACTCTCAGTATCCATTTAACTCTCTTTATCTACTCTGTGGTTTTCTGAGATGAAGTCCTCTTGGCCACTCAGTCTGATTTTTTATGGTTTTCATCTTTAAATAAACTCACACAAGCACCACGGCCAGGTTTTGTCCCTTCTGTAAATTTTGGGCCTAAAAGCATGTTTGGTAGAATTTTAGTTTAGGCCAAAAAAAAAATCCTTTTCTCCCCAGTCTTATTTCTTGGAAGCCGAAAAAGTATTTGGTGTGAAATTTTACTGAAATAATTGAGCTGGAAGCAGATGTCAACCATTGAGACTTTATATGGTGCATTTTGTTTAAGTAAAAAAAGAAAATTGAAAATAGTTAAAGAACAAGATAGAGCACCATTAGTGATGCCTGTAGCTGTTATTTGTGTATCTAAAAAACATCACACTTTTGTTTCTTAGTTATAACTGCACCAGTTAAAGCCCAGTAAACCTTTTAGCTTGACCACTGTGTTGAAGCCTTCCACAGTTTAAATTTGTACATTTAACATGGTTTGGACGAAGAACGCTTGTCCTTTTTTGTGACTATTGTTCTCTGGACTGTAAATCTAATTCCTAAATGGCAGTAAGAATAAGCTGTATGTGTGACTAATAAAATGCTCAAGACTCGAAAGACAAAGTTGTGACCTTGTCATAAATTCATCTGTAATGGAATTTTAATTCTTGAAATATTGTTGAATGGGCATACTGTACTTGTCAAAAAAATTAGGAAAGCTGTTTTTTTTTAATTCTATTACACAGACTGCTTTTCATAAACATGCAAATTGCATAAAAATAGAAGAAAGCCACATGCTTTGTTCTGCAGAGCTGTTTCTTCATAATTAATCTATTTTCCCAGAAAAACATGTAGTAGTTTTATGAAGCTCGTGTGATGACTGGGCTGTTACTGGTCTATATTGTTGGTATATGCTATTTTTAAACTAGGTTTAATACAAAACATTCCAGTAGAACTTACAAGAGGATTTCCATTTTCTTTCTTCTTGTTTTATAGTTCATGAACAGAGAAACAGATATTTTTAAGAATATATAATTTTTTAAAAGGTTTCAGAGAAAAATTGGTGATAAAACAAATTTTTAAAGCCTTCCTAAAACATGGATTTAAAGCCATATTTCCCCCCCATATTTTTGGGGTGTAATTTAATCTATTTAGAGTCTTTCTCTTTTAGGCTGTGGGCTGCCAGGCAGAATTTGCTTTTTGTCAAGTGTCTTTGCCTGGAGTCTCTGCCTGAGCCATAGGTTGTGCCCAGCTGCAGCTGAGGAACAAGTTGGAATTTCCTGTAAAGAAAGGGAAGAGCTGCTGCCTTGGGATTCACCCTACATTTCTTAGAAGTGCAATTATTGAATTATTTTATGCATTTCAGGAGCTGCTTGCTTTTGCAAAATTGGAAACTAGCATGTGTTTCTCATGATCAGTAAGTTTCAGCAGTGGTAGAAAGCCCAAGGTTTGGAATGGATGCTTTTAGTGATATTTCCAAAACAAATAAGATAACGAGGCATACACTCAGAATAAAAGGATGTTTTCTGTCATAATAAATATTCAGTTTGTGTTCAGAAATCCATGCAGGTGTTCAAAGCGTTGCAGAGGAATGTTTCTTCCCTGGGTAATTTATAGTGACTAAACCTGGAATGCTTATTTTCAGTGGTAAATTCTGGTCCACTTGGCTGAAGTGAGTTCAGGGAGCACCTGTGAAGGTCTCAGGTTTGCCTTGAGCTGCAGGCAGCGATTTTGGACCCTGGTGCCAGTTCTGAGCTGGAACATCCCAAAACCCCTTGCAGGTTGTGCTCAGCCTGCAGCTGTGGTGGCACTGCTCTTCAGCAGGACAGCCAGAGCAAGTGGCTGTGTTGTTTCAGCTACAGGCAACTGAAAAGAAAACAAAGCCATAGAGAGCCACATGTTTGTGATTTGGAATTGAAAACTCTTCTTTCAAAAGGTTCTCTTTCCTGTTTGATTAACGTGCATAAATAATGATACCAGGTTTGCCACTGAGTCAACAGCGTCCAGTCAAGTTGTGACTCTTCTGTTAGGTTGTTGTTTCAGCACCGTGTTTTCCAAATATTTTGTTTATAGTGTTTATTATTAAAAGAGATGAGATCATACATGTTTAGCAAAATAATCTCGAGGAGGCTGTTTTTTTATAATTTTGTTCTCTTGCCACATGGCATCTTTTTGGAAGAGGCAAGACTGTCACTCATTTTTTGTGAGAGAGTGGTCTTGAAAAGAGCTCAGAAAACACACTTTCTGCCTTTGTGATCTTGTAAGATGTTTTTGCATTCTTACAAAATTGTTTACATGCTTGTTTATAGGTTTCTTTATTATTTTTGTTTTTAATTTACAAAAATGTGGCCAGTGTTTTAGTAAGTAGCCTTTTTTGGAAAACTGCAGTTCAAGAACATGTGGGTTCCCTAGACTTGTCTCTAGACAATTGATAATTGATAATCAGAGCTGCTCTTCTTGCTGATAGCCTAGTAGAAGACACAAGGTAGCAGTTTACATCCATACTCAATTCTAATAAAAATGAGAATTGTTGCTCTTTACAGTGAGGTGGGATTTGAGAGGCCTAACTCAGAAGACTGTTGTTTTCATAATCTGTTGTTTTCTTGAGAATATGCCTACCATTATTTGAAGTTAGAAAACCCAGAGGCAAGATTCAGATAGAAGTAATAATAACAATAATAAATTTTTAAAGGAAGGCCTTAACTGGTCTGTAACTCATTGTTTCTGTCTGTGGAATAAACCCTTAGAGATGTTTCATTTCCCAAATTTGAGATGGCTAAGGATAGGATGCTGGAAAGTAAAACCTATGGATCTCCTGTCTTCCTTTGCAACCGAGTTGTGTGTTCTGCTTATTCTCAGCCAGTGTTCTTAAAGTTATAATCAAGTCTGTGGGTTGAGTTGTTTCCTATCCCTAATTTCTTTTCTCCTTCTCCTCCCTGACTCCCCAAAAATCAGTAATTCTTCTTGTTTTAGGTTTCATATGAAAACAAGAAGAGTCATGGTTACTAATAAATACTGAAGCAGAAGACTCAGAATATAGTTCTGTTTAAAAATCCCCATATAAAGTCTAGAAATGAGCAGTAGAAAGCCCTCATTACTTACTGTCTAAGTCTGGTTTGTACTCCCTACCTAGTCTTAACTGTTCTCCTAAAGCTTTGAAAATAGATTTGCAGAGACCAAAGCATAAATTGTCTGTTTTATTAGATTTGATTTATGGTTTTATGAAAACTCTGGATTTTTTTTATTCTTTTGCATTTGATGGTTACTAAGAGGAGCTTTGGACTTCAGTAATCTTAATGCAGTTGTATAAAGCACCATATGTTTTCTAGAGTTTTCACAGCAGATGGACCAAGGTTTTTGTCAACATGGTCTTGCCAAACTTAATTAGCAGCAAATTTTCATCTCTGAATCTAAGCTGTTCCTGATTTAATGGTAAGAGTCTCAAGAGTTATGTGTAGATTAAAGGATCATAGAATTTTTCTGGTTGGAAGGGACCTTAAAGATCCTCTGGTTCCATGGGCAGGGACACCTTCCACTGGATTGGGTTGTCCTTCCTCTCTTGGAAGGACCCAGAGGTGGTGGAGCACTCCAGGTGAAGTCTGGAGAGCAGAGTAGGGGGAGAGAATCACCTCTCTTGACCTGCTGGTAAAGGATGGGTCCAGGTTGTCACTGTTCTGGGCAAAATTGGTAGCATGGACTCCCAAAATTAATTTTGAAGACCCTTTTTTGTTCAACCTGTAAATATCAAGTAAAAAAGGAAGTGGAATACTTAATGCTTGAGACTTGCAGATGATTAAAAGAAAGTAATTAAAGTAATTCCGAATAAACTTGTGGTGAAGGGCTCCAGAGAGAGCTCATGATACTGAGTGACTAGAATGTTCAAATTTTGGATGAAATGCAGTTTTGATAAATACAAGCTAAAGTACATTTAGTGGTGAGAAAGAATTCATAGCAATGGTTTCTAATTTAGCTATTGTCACTTAGTGGAAAAGTTCTTGGAATTTGTTGGGACAGTTCTCTGTAAAACTTCAGCCTAAACTCTGGTATGGCATCAGTAAATTCAGAAATAAACAGTGTGGAATTGTGAAAAAAACCCTCCCAAAACCACTGTGGTGTTGGGATTTGCAGCTTAGGGGCCAGGAATGGGTTAGGTGAATCCCAGAGGTCCTGCTCAGCCCTGTGGTCTGTGTCTGTGTGATCCAGAACCCTAAAGACTGGACATGACATCACTCTCAGCTTTTTATTTGGCTTTTTTTTAGCTCTCAACATCACAACACTGAGGGCCTCTTTATGATCTGCATTAGCCTCTACATCCTTTTCAGCTAAACCACATTTTGGCCATCCCCTATATGTGCAGTCAGGTGATCTGACCTAACTCTGCAGCTTTGCAGTTCTCCTTAGTCACACTCTTAACATCTTTTGATAACTTTTTTCCCAGTCTTTTACAATCACTTTGAATTCTTATCTTGTCCTCTACTGTGTTTATTATCTTCATTTTCAGAAAAGAAATAATTTCTGTATATATATCTATATATACACACACACATATATATAATATTTTTGTGTATATATGTTTATATATTAAAAGAACAGGTGCAGTTATGTTCTGTGTTTCAGCCTCAGCAACTTCAATCAAAACCAAACCAAAACCAACTGCAAACCAAAAACTGAGCATTGGACCCCACAATGGCTCACATATCATGCCTGGGAGATAGAATTAATGCTGCTGTAAATATGATTGAGTGTGTGTAGTGAATAAATTTGCAGAAAGCACGTTAAGTTGATGTCCCTAAGCATACTAAATTTTGGCTTGTTTGGGGTGCATTTCAGTAGGGTGATATATTAAGAGTCAGGGACTTTGAGAACCAAATTGGCCAATTATTTCCTAAACAACAGAACTAGTGACGTATTTCTGCACATTTTGGTCTTTTGTCTGGAATGGCCCTGGTAGTGCTGCTACAGACAAGGAACAGGGTGTCTTGAATACTAACTTTTCTTCAGACCAGGGTCACTGTGTATTTATTTATTTATTTGGGTTAAAGGCCATTGGTCACACAGACATCATTCCTGTAGGAAACCTCTCTGCAAGGAGCAGCTGTACTTATGAGAGCAGATTTTCTGTCACTTAGGAGAATGTTTGCCTGCCTTTGTGGCAGACACATTATAATATGCTCCAGTTAAGATTCTGGGCCTGCCACAACCTCAGAAGGGAGGGGTTATGTTCTATTAATTAATTGCGGGTCCATAGTCAACTGGCATTTAATTGTTTGCTAGGACATGAATTTGACTCTGTTTTCTTTCTTTGTGCTCTCATTTCAGACCACCAGTTCCTTCGGTTTCTTGCAGTTGCAAAATATGCATTGAGGAGTTAAAAAAATACTATTTTTACTGCTAATGGTGCATGCACTGGAAGTGCATTTGGATGTGCCAAATCTTGGCAGTGTAGCTTATTTATGGGGCAGGAGATGGCAGTAAGAAAATAGGTGATTTAACACAAGCACAGAACCATACTTTATTCTTACATTATGATTTTAAGAGAACTCTCAAAACTCCTGAAATACCATAATAATTATTCACATTTACACATTTATATTTATTTTGTGCCTTCCTGTTTGATTTTTTTTTTTTTTCCCAGTCAGGTGGGTATTTACCAGAATTTTTAGTGCTTGTCTAGCTATGTGTGGAGATCAGGTGAGATATCATGTGTTACATGAGCAAAATGCAATTCACATTATGCACAGTTCAGCTTTAGGGAAGACTGCTGGAGTTAGAAGTAATACAAATACACACTCACACTTGGGATGTTTCAAAGTTTATATCTGTGGATTTCAAAGAAGTTTGCATACAGCATTATTTTTAAGAATTCGCATTCTTTGTGTTGGTTCCCACTTAATTCAAGTCACTCTGGCAGCTGTGTTCTGTGGGCAAGGAGGGAATGAAATACTGTTAACCTCTGCGAGCCAGAGCACAAACAAATAGTGTTTAACCCGGGGACAGCTGAGGGTGTTCCAGACAATGGTGTTAATTTTGATTGCCTGTTTGAAGTAGCCCCTTGCTTTTTGTTCTCGGTTCGGAAGCAAAACATGTTGTTGGGACCTTGCCTGCAGCTGTGAAGAACAAAGTTTGTCATGCAGGAGCTGGGCGAGATGACATCAGGAGGTGATGGTGGCTGCTGTTGGCCCCTGTGGAAGCGTGATCCCTGGCATGGATTCCTCTCACTTGGGGTCAGGCAGGCAGGCAGGGCTGGAATTGCATTCTCTGGGTGTTTTTGGGACCCTTGTGAGCAGGGGCTGCTGTTGTTTTGGCCTGGAAGGCGCTCGGGCTCTGCTGCAGTGTGTTCCCCAGGTAAGAACTCCTGCAGGGCTCTCAGTGGGCAGCTCAGGGTGTTTGGGTGGTGACACACCAGATTTTGGAAATTCAGGCATGACAGGAGGCCAGTAACTCTGGAGCCTTGCTCACATCCCCAGCCTATGGAGTGCTGGAGAATCTGGAGCAAAATGTGCCTAAACCCTCAGAGCCAAAGTCTCTTGAGGGGGAATTGTGCTTTAGAATCCTGGCTTGCACAGTGTGGGGTTAGCTGGTCCCTGGGGTGAGCAGCCTGAATGTTGGCATTGGTGCCGTTCAGGCAGGTGGGTAAGGAGCTGGTTTTTACTAAATACATATGGGCTGTAAGATAGGCTCAGCTTACTGGAAGCTCTTTGTTTTTTTGCTCTGTTTTTAGTGTATAGTCAGTCCAGACAAAATATTTGCCCTACCAGGATATGTGAATCATTCTTCTTTGAAAAGCATCATTTATCATCTGTGTTCTGAAAGTGTTTTGTATGAGGAAAACATTGAATACACTCAGAAATTTTTATTGTCAACGTGCGTTTTTACAGCTGTTGTATAAAAATCTTGCTTTGTTGAGATCAAAATATTATTTAATTGTTTTAGCCTGTTGGAATCACAGGAAATATACAGGGTGGGAAACTCCCAGATGAGTTGTCACTCTCCATCATCTGTAGGTGAGCAGTGGCACGCAGACTTAAATAAACAAATCTTAGCAGCTGGTTAATTCTGGGAAAAAAGAGAAAACTTGCTTCCTCATCCTTTATGATTTCTTATACTTTTGTGTTGAGTAGAAGAAAAGCTTTGAAACTTACTTAATCAATGTGAAAATATATATACAGTACAAATTGTTGTAAGGATTGATTGAACAGGTTGAAATCAACTTGTGTTGATTTTTTTGTCCTTTTAGTCTTGTTTTAAATTAAACTAAGCCAGGTTTTGAAAGAAACTAATGCATATGAGCAGGGTACTGTCTAAAATTCTGTGTGGACTTCCAGTGAGCATCACAGTACCCAAAGATCTGTGGCAGCTGCTGTGAAGTTGAGGGAAAAATAATGTTGTAGTAGACAGTTGAGGTGGCCTTCCAGTCACAAAATTCTGTTTGAACAGATTTTATATCAAGTATGATGCAAGGAAGTTTGCTGACATTTGATATATGTGAATGATACCTGCTGGGTGTGAGCATGTATGGATCCATGTTCCAGTTCCTCTCATTAAAGAACTGTGGCTCTGCAAATGCTTAGAGGCAGGAAGCATTATGGAAAAAACAGTATGTGTATATATATATACATATATATATGTATATATATACACATATATGATATTTTAGATAACAATAAGGAATAGAAAAGGCCAGTGGAAGAGGAACTGTGAGATGACAAACATTGTCTATTAGAGGTAAGAGTACAGTGTGCAGAGGAAGAATCCTGTGAAGGTGGTGGAGAGGGAACAGGGACTTGGAATTTGAGGCAGCTTCTTATTGCAGAGGATTGGAAAGCAGATCAGGAGGAAGCGAGTTGTAGAGCTAACATCTTGCATGTTGAGATTTGCTAAGTAATATTTACAGGTTGGGTTGAGATGTGGGTAGCTTGTGCAAGCTCTGGGACAGGAATTTGCAGCGATGTGTGATATGGGATACAAATAAAGACTGCGTTTAAGGCTGGAGTGAGGGAGGGGGAGAAATGAGTTGTGTGTTATCTCTGCAGCGCTGTCGCTGCGTGGGCTACCAGAAGGGCTCTTAGGAGGAGGATTCCTTCTTTACACATCTCAGATTTGAGGAGGATTGTTTTGATCTGAGGCAGATGAAAGAGAGATGTGTGTGAATATACAGCTTTCGAAAGAAAGAAGTGAAGACAGAGGGGATTTATCTGTCTCTGCTGCCTGAATTGTTGTTCACAGCCCTTGGTTGAAAATTTCAGATGAGCTGGCTTAGTCATATATTGCAAGAATATCTTGAACTTACCGAGATGTTAACTTTCAACACAGTTGGCACATAGTATCCAAGAATAATTTTAAATTTTTGGAGGTCATGATAATTCCCTTGCTCTAGAGTGACAGTGTGTCCAGTGTAAAACAGCATTAAGTTACACTTATGTTGCAATTTAGCAGGAAACGTGAATCTGTCACGTAAGATCAAGTATGTATTTCCTTTGATTCCAAGCAAGTGCTTTTTACTAAAAATCAATGAGGTTTTTTTTTTTTAATATTGTGGAAATATTATTTTTATTGATCAACTACCCAATCTTGAAATGCTTTTAGAAGTGATGATTGTTTTGCTTCGAAGTGTGTTACACTAGCTTTAAGGAGTTACACTCTGCTGTTTATGTGAAGCATCTTTCTGGTATTGAATACATCAACCCACACCATGTCTAATCTTAGAGTAGACTGAGAGCTTTGGAAACCTTCACCTTGAAAATTTCAGGAAGTTCATTGCCTTCTGTATAAAGAATGTTATTTACAAAGGATTTTTCCACGTATTTGGGAGCAAGATGCGTGCTGTAATGCACGCTTACTTTGTTTTCTGGTTTCTTGGCTTCAAGGGGGAGCTGCTTTTCTGCTTCTGTATCTTTTACACAGATGTGTGTTTTGCTTAATTTTACTGTAATCCTTCATGTACTCTTTTGATGACAAAGAAGTAACAGATCCTTCTTTACAAAGCATTTGGATGCTTTACTGTGTACCCAAGCATCACTTTGAACTCCGAAAAATTAGTGTAATGAAGCAGCTGAGTTCCAAACGTGTCAGAGTTGAGCTTGAGAATAAACATTCTGCATTTTCAGCTGCTGTGTGCAAAGACAGTCTTTTTGAACATGAAATATGTGATTACTATGTGTAAGAAGATGCAAAGCACTTTTTATTTGATGTGAACACTGTCATAATGCTCTGTGTTCTACTTTACTCCAGTGTTTATGATTACTTTTTGTATTATTTGGTAAGGAGGCATAAAGAGCTTCTAAAGAAACATCACAAAATTGTCCAAATTATCTCAAGGATGAAATTGATTAAAAACCAGAAAAAAAGCCTTTTCAGTCATTAAGCAGACATGAAGCCCAAATCCTGAAGCTGAGGGAAGAAAATTGCTCTGGTGTGGGCACACCGTGTGTGGGGATGGGGAGTGGGGCTGGGGCTGAGCTCACCCCCAGTGGGTGCAGCTGTGCAGAGCAGCTGAGCAGTGCTGAAGGGAACGAGCCATGGGGAGCTGAGGTGTTACTGACCAGCCCCAAAGGGAGCAGAGGGCACACAGCTGCAGGGCATGGGCATGAGGGGTATGAAAGGCTGGGCTGAAGGACAAGCAGGGCAGAGCCTGCAGCCTTCTGAGGTGAGATGGTGTTGCTCTGTATGGGCAGAGCCCTGGAGCCTTCTGAAGAGGTGTGGTGATACTCTGGGTGGGTTGGAGCTTTCTGAAATTGTTTGATGATGTTCTGTGTGTGGTGGCTCTCTTAACTGTGGCTTATGCTGTGTGCTGTTGTGACACTCTGTCCCATCAGAGCTTGTCATTCTGCTGTGGAGGGGTCTGTAGGGCTTGGGAGCACAGTCCAGGGCACATCCTGCCCTGTCGGTGGGATGGTACAGAGGGACAGCTGAAGGAATGTGTCCTGCAGGATATGCCTGCAGAAGGTCTCCACTGTCGGTGTTGCCATGGGGGGATACAGTTTGTATGTGGAAAGCTCTGTAGAAATACCTGGAACATCTGGTGTAAAACTCTGATCAGTTCCTCTCTGCCTATAAAGATGCAGCTCTGAGGTAGCAGATGTGCTGGAATTCCTGGGCAGTGCCCAAGAGATGGTGTAGGAATCCCTGGTGTGTGTTGCTGTAGGTGAGGATATTCTGCTGCAGGGGGAGGTTGCTCTGACTGTTGAGAATTGCTCTGGTAGATTTGCTCTACATCTCATCTCATCCTACAAATAATATGGCTTGAACTTGGGCTTTCAGGCTGTTGAAATACAGAATATATTCCATGTCCTTTATTTTATTTCTGTAGGGCTGCCTTGTTAGGTCTTGCAGCACTGAACTGATGTTTTGTCCTAGTGGGGAACATCAGAGGAGTGGCTTTGGCTACTTCACTTTAAACTGAAGCTCATAATTAAACTTTTTCAATAGTTGTTCTGTTTGGTTATGTTCTGGTTTGAGTCATGAAGGAGTTGCTGAGTTGCCTTTTTTATTTATTCTGATGGACACAATAGAGTTGGGGTCTGGTAGGATTAGTAAGACAAGAAAAATTCTTGTTGGAGATATATCCAGAAATTGGATTTTTTTTCCCCTCGAGGAGAAAGATGCTCTTAAAATAAATCAGGATCCAGACATTTCGCACAACTTGTAATTTTCCTTCTTTTAAATTGAGAGTACTTATCCTACTTCAGGTACCTGCATCATAAAAATTGGGAATTTGCCATTTTAGTTCCAAAGCAATGGCTAAACAGTGTAAAGTTTCTCTTAGTGCAAACATTATGGATTTTTTTTTTCAGATTTTGAATGTCAGTTTTAAACTTTGAAAGTACTGAAATTTGAGTACTCAGTCTTCAGCAAGTTCTTTTTTCCTCTGCTTTTCTATTGACAATCAACTTAACAAGAAGGTCCATGAGGCTGAGGCTAAATAAATAAAGACAGGTACAAATCCAGGATTAGGGTAACAGGATGTTGTGTGCGAACCTTGTACCTCTTTTTTGCACATTTCTGTTAAAATGAATAGTTATTAAGTAATACAAGTCCTCAGAGGCCTCCTCTATGTGAAATGTGTATTTAGCACTTGAAAGTCATGGTGATGCCAAAGAATATAGGAAACTGTATTAAAAATTAACACCATTTACTGTATAATAGGGCACAAAATGTACTGTAAAGCCAGGGATACAGTTTCATGATTGCTGAGTTTTCAATGTATTATCATTTGAGACTTCTGAAAAGCAGCTTTTTACCAGCTGCTAATAAATGATTTCTGTATGACTGTGTTGCTAAAACAAGAGAATGGCAACAAATTATGAAAGAGAACATACAGACCTGCTGCTGAACGATCTTCAGGTGTTCTCAATAATTGTCAAAATACTTTTCTTCTTGTGTAAGTAAAGTATGCTTTACTTACACAAGTAACTTTCCTATGCTGCCACTTGAACAGAAGTGAACCCCAAAAGCCAGCCCTGCTAAGCTGCACAAAACCAAGAGAGACCTTGAAGGCAAACACAAATACCAACAAAGGTACACAAATACCACCTCAGAAAATCAACCAAACAACAACCCCCAAAACCCCAAACTTCCTTCATTTCCTGCATGTTTTCTGTAGGAGTTTGGGGCTGTCAGACCCACAAGTGGATTCTGTCGCTTCATTTATTAAAGTGATGGGTACAAACAGGTTTGATAGTGTTTGTATTCAGCCATTTGAGGGGGTAATGCATGGAAAGCATGAGGATGAAAAGGTAACACCTGCTTCTGCCACACAAGAGGGTTTTTACCTCTGTGCCAGGAAGAATTTTTTGTTAAATATTGTTCAGTGTTTGGGCAGTGACATTCATTGTTTCATGTTGAACTGCTCTTCTGTAGGCTGCATAATGAAAGTTTGTGCCTCGCTTGGTGATCTGAACTCTGCGTGTAAATTGAAATAGTTCTGTGTTTCCAGGATGGGGGAAGGAGAAAAGCAGTAGAGACTATATATATATATATACACATATATACATATATTTGTTTGTTGTTTTTTTTTTTGGTGTGTGTGCATATGAGCTGCCTTTTAGGGAATGTTTTGGATATTTTCCTGTTTTATTTCATTGTATCTCTGAATTGAAATCTCTCTCACTTCTGTTAATTTCAAGTTAATGTGTTTAATGATTGTATTGTGCGTAAGTAGGGCACTGCCCAAAACCTGGCTGGTGTATGTGGAAAATTACTTCAGTTTAAAGACAAATGATTGCTTTGTAAGTTGCACCTTTGAATATTTGTGCTGCCATATTAATTGTGGTTTTGTCATAGTAATAGGTTTGGTGTGACCAAGTAAGTCTGTCAAGGGCCACCCTACTTGCTATCCACAGCACTTCTAGGATTTAAAAAAAAAAATCAAAGTCATTGGTGGACTTTTTCCTGTCTTAAGTTCTTTCACAGTGTATGAGAAAGTAACAAATGATGAAACTAATGTAGCAAGTTTTTTTTCTGATTAATTTATGAATCAGGAATTAATAAAATGAATTAATTTTATTTTGTGCCATACCAGTTAGAGATTCAGAACTGAAAACCAGGTCTGAAATTGTAACTCAGACTTTGCTGTGGCAGGGCAATAATAGTTACTCTGTCACAGGGACTGCACGAAGGTAAGAAGATGAGTAATGAGATGGGTTGGGAAAGATTTCCTTGGGTGAAGTTGACACTGGGGTTAAGTGGGAAACCAGGAGAAGTGGAAAAAAGAGATGTGCAGTAGTGTGTGCCTGGGGGAGCAGGGTGGGTGGGAGCTGTGCTGTTACCTTAATAACAACTGAAATGAAGTGCATTTTGTACTTTCAGGTAGCTCCTTCTGTTTTGTTAGTATGGATGCTCTTCAGACTCCTCTTTCATTCTGACAGAGGTTCTGTTTTCCCCTCAAGTCTCCATGGAGACTTTTGGAGTTGAAGTTAGGAGAGGTTATGTACACACAGCGTTGTCTTGTCATCCATAACTTCTCAGTTCTCTAAACTAATCCCAAGTATTTAAGTGTGTGGTGGCTCGAGTGCAGCCCTGTGCGTAAGACGAGACATGCTAGGGAGGAGAAGGCTGTTTGTCCTGGGCAGTGCTCTTCTGCCACGCTCATTTTTTGGTGTCAGGCTTCTGACTGATGCCAAATGCTGGTTGGATTAGTAAACAGCCTTGCAGTTTTTAAATCCAGAGAGCAGCTCTCATGCATATTTCAATTATTTGGCATGGTAACCAGAAAATCAGATAAGGAAATTTCAAAGTGCTGATACTTTGGCAAGTAAGAGAGTGATAAAACAACTTTTTACTTTGGCAAACAGATTGTTTGCAAGATAGAATTTTTAGTTTTGCTGATGATATTGATCACATACATTAATTACCTGTTAATTCTTTGTTGTTGTGGCCCAGGCTTATGTGCTAAAATGTTTTTATACAAGGGCCCACAGAAACAATTTTCAATGTATTATATGTTGTATTTCCTGAATTCTGAGTCATAAGTTTACAATCATTTATTTCAAAAATAAGACACTAAAATACATATTTCTAAAGTATATGCTGTGTATGGATGTATTTTTGAATAACACCTGAAAATGGTGTCATCCTAAACAAACTAATTGGACTGTAGTAATTTTTTTCTTTCCTTTGATGGTGCCTGCATCAGGTATTACAGTAAAATAGATGTAGTTTGTGCAATTTTTCTGTGTTTTGAAGGGATTTTTTTCTCCTCCTTCAATCTTCCCAGTAGCCACTGGTTATGTATAGAAGGAAAGGATAAACCTGAATGTGTAGGGCATTTTCCTGACATTGTAGAAATAATTTCCTTAATGAATAAAGCAGTTAAACAAGATCTTGCAGGTCCAGTGAAGAGAAATTCAGGCTTGATGATCATGACTGTGGAATTATAAAGCTGGAAGCTTTCACATTACATCAGAAGTAAATGTGGCGTGGAATTCCCTGGTTGTCAGTGGATTCATTAACTCAAAAAGGAGAGATTTCACACTGGCTGCTCTTGCTGATGTGTTTGGTTGTAGTTCAGTGGTGGAAGAGTTTTGTACTTAATTTGTCAGGTTAAGGAAGGCAGGGGGCTGGAATTGTGTTGATGCACAGTAATTTTATAGCTGATGGATCACTGCTGAAAGAAGCTCTTGTGCTGCAGTGCTGCCCTGGCAGCTCTCAGCCCTGTGAGCCACTTGAAGGGTGAGTCTAGGAACTGCCCTTGGGCTTTTTGAGCACAACACCGAGGGTTGGTCTTATTCCTACCAGGCAAAGGGTAAAGGAAGTGGAAAGGTGGCTCCTAACCAACTTCCACTTGCCCTCTGGTCCTGTGCTGCTGCTCTGGGGCTCTGGGCCAAGCATACATAATGTGGAAGACGTGCTAGTAAACCACATCACTGAAGATAGAGAATGTATGCAGTCTGCAATTTGCAACAATTTGTACAGATTGTGGAGGAGGTTGCATTTAATATGTAGCTTAGAAACAAAGTTATGTTACAGACTTGTTTAACTGTGTCAGTATTCTGTAATAATGTGCAGTTTGCATCTCAGTAGTCTTAAAAAAAAAAATCATCCAAGTACTTCCGGACATGTTAGTCTGGTGTGACAGACTCTTCATTCATCAGGAGTAGAAATCTTGCCTTTTACCCTCACTAGAAAGTAGTAGCTCCCTTGTCCAATCCCAAAGGCATTGTGCTTTCTAAAGAATGTAGAAGGTATTTCTCAAAGTAAATTCTTTTGTGCTCAGAGAAAGTGTTTAGCTTCTCTGTTTAAATGTTTAAGTGTGACTGAGGAATAGAATAATATTTTAGGATGATTTGTAGTTAACTCAGTTTGTGTCATTTTTGGTTGTTCTGGATTGAGGTGGTTACCAGTGGAGTTTTATTTTCAGTGTATCAGGACCTAATTTTGCCTTTATTCGTGATATAAATTTGTGTCCTTTGAAGCCAGTTTTTAAGTGTGTCCTGTCTTTGGCACGCTAAGCTACAGCATTAGCTGTTCTCCAGAATGTAATTAAATGATTGGAAGTTATTGCTACTAAGGGAAAGAAAACATCTACCGTTCACCCAGAAATAAAACATAACAATTCAAGCCAAATAGGATAAATATCCCCAGGCTACTCTTTTTTAAATGTCTAGGTCAAATGCCTGAGCTTTAACCATGAAACTTGTTGGTATGTATGGAGATATTTACAGATATTTCTGTGTTTTTCTCTTCAGACCTGACTTAGGTTTGAAGGGTTTTTTTTACTGAAAACAGTAAAACTCCACGTTGGTATGCATTGGTTTAAATGTATAGCATATTTGTGTAATAACCCAGCTTTTATGGGTTTGTTTCTTGCTTTTGTGAAATGCTGTGAGATGTTAAATATTCTGGTGCTTTTACTCATGCAGAAGAACTCCAGAAGAGCTGCTGAGGTTGAATCTGTTGCAGTTACTGTGCAAATTTGAGTTCAGCCAGTAGAGAAATCCTTGAGGTAGTCCCTCAGAATCCACAAAGCTGCTAAAAAAAGCTAGTAATGAGTAATTGCATCACCTCTAAAACAAAGAGTGATATAGGTGAGAATTTAAAAAAAATTCAAAGCTTAACATTTTTAGGAGTTAAGTCCATTTCTTTTTTTGTGAACTGAAAAGAAATAGAAAGTTTAATTTCTTAAGGTAATGTTTGCTTTTAAACCTATGGCAACCTTCCTCTACAGTGTGCATTGTCTACTTCAAAGCAGCATTAGATCATTCATTCTTTCATTAATGAATCACTAGAATTATTTGTTCGACAATGAATCACAAAGCAGGTTTGAATGAAACTTATTGAGGAGTGTATTATTAAATTTGCATCACTAATGCTGCAGCATATATTTCATTTGGGTTCACTGACTTCCTGATCCTGTTTTTCCCTGCTGCTCCTTTCCCCCCACCCTGCCTCATTCTATCTCATTCTCTGAAAGGACAGCTGAAATTCAAACTTACTGCCTTTGATAGCTGTTTCATTTTCTTTTCTATTGCTTTGATTGATAATTAGCCAGCCCATCACTTCTGTAGATAGGACTCTGTCTTGGCTATGAAGTGCATCATTTACTAACAGTATTTCTTATAAGTAAGGTTAGAGGTAGGAATGATTACACTGAAATTACCTGGGTAGATGTTCAGGAATCTATAAAATGCAGAATTTTACAGAACGAATTTAGCCAAGAATGTAGATATTATTTTCTGAATCACATTAAAGAAAATATGAGGTGCTAGTGCCTGGAAGCAGTCTACACTTCTGTGTAGTTTGTGGAAGTATATTATTCAAGTTCAGTTATTATTCAGAGTGGTTTCTAATACTGCCTTTTTTTTTTTTTTTTTTTTTTTTTTTTTTTTTTCTTTTGGGGTTTTTTTGTATCATAAGTCAGTTTTTGTGTGTGTCAGATTTGAGTTACAGGTGTGTTTTGACTTGCAGTAAATTCTGTTATCTTCAGGAGCTTTATTCTCTTCTTCACACTTGCAGTAGTGTCCCTGTTGCAGCAGCATCGTGGGTGGAACTAACACCACATCACATCTGTGAGGAGATAACATTCTGAATGTTTTGGTCCACTCAGTAAACCCCCAAAATACATCCGTCCAGTCAGTTCAGCTTCTCTGGCTGTTTCTGAATGCACTTGATTCTTGAATGAAGAAAATTGGCCAAGCGGAGTAGTGATTGTGGGGGTGTCACCTGGAAGTTCATAACATGCTGAGTTCCTCATTTGTCCTGCTTCATTTTGTGTGGTTCATAATGCCCTGGGTACTTGGCATGAGGATGTTCTTGGTGGAGTAGTGGGGATTTAGTGCTAAGGACACATTTAGAATAACTGCACAATCTTTATTTGCTTTGGTATTTGGTTGAGTTTGTTCTAGATTTTATGTGACTGTTTGGTGGTTTTTCCTTTTCAGAAGAGGAAAAGCTTTAAGAGTCGAAATAACAGAAAGGACTCAACAAAATAAAGAATTTATGGGTGAACAAAAAGCCAACTGTATGTATTATATTGATAGGCATTCAGTTTTGGTTTACTGTGTGGCAGTGTTTGAGCTTGTGTCTGAACAGGAGTGTTTTTCCCTGAAAACCTGTGAGCTGAGCAATGTGCAGTCAGATTGTGTACCTTTCCCCCGTGTTCATACCCTCATTTTGTTTCTCCATGCACTCGTCAGGATGTACAGGATGCAGCCCTGGAGATGTAGAGCTGTTTCTTAGTAGGTGTGAGGTTTGAGTTTGCTCTTGCTAGGCAGTGCCAAGGAGCACAGCAGCAGCCTCTGCTGCCCTCTCCTGCTGTGCTTTCTGGCTTGTGTGCTTGGAACAGCCAGTGACTCTCAGGATGGAGCCAGGACAAAATGGGTTTCAGCTTTGGAAACTGATAGGGTGGAGAGTTCCCTGCAGCCTGATGCTCTTCTATGGAACAGAAATATTTATAGCTTAATACAGGTTCTCCAATCTCCTCCTCAGTGTTAATTATGAGTTGGGGAGAAAGTCCTCAAACACATTACTTAAATTATCATGAAGGTAAATAAAACCCATGTGAAATTCTCAGGGTAGTTGTCCTGGTGATGTAGTTTCTGACACTTAAAGTAGACTAATCTTGCATGTTCAGGGACTTGTAATATTTCTTTGTGCCCATGTGTCACAGGTATTAAAAAGCTGTCTTAAATATATTAGTGGTACATGAGAAAAAGATACTGAGTGTATAAATTTGTAATTTGGATGATCGACGCAATGTTTGACCAGATGCAGGCTGGATTAACAGTTTACTTTCCTTTTAAAAAACCATAATCTGTCATTTCATGTTTGCATATCTGGATATGCACTAATAAGGGAATAAGGAAAAATTTATTTATTGAAATGTTTGAAAACAAAAATTCTATGTAAAAATATATAAGATATGAAAACGTCTCTGGTAATTCCTTCTCCAGGAATTCATTTGTCTGAGGATGGTTGGTGGGTGTACTAAGGAAGGGATTAAAAGTGTCATGGAATAAGAGCCATGTGGGATTTTGTATGTATGCCATTAAATGGTTTGACAGTATTTTAAGGGCTCCTGTTTTGGATAACATAGAAACACAGTTTGGAGAGAGTGCTTGAAAAGTCATTTAACTCAGCATTGTATATAATAATATATGGACTGAAAACAACTGGGACTTGGATGACATTGCACAGGACAAAGAGTACTTAAAGTGCAGAGCTCTGTGGTGGAAGTAGTGTTTACTTCAGAAAGCATGGGCTGCCAGTTTGATAAATAAAGTTTAACTGGTGTAAATTGCTGTTATATAAGTCTCCTTATGTGAAGGTATTACTGGAATTGAATTGTGTAGTGAAACCTTTCTAAGTATCTGAATCTGAGATGGTGAGTATCTGTTTGGTCCTTTTTGTGCCTTTGTCCTAGCCAGCTATATTACAATATGTTTTATTTTTCCAGCATACTTTTGGCTTTCAAGTTCTGGTACAAGAGGCTGCAGCACACTTTGCTAATTCAGAAAGCATGTGTCCTATGTGGAAATTGGTCTGACAATCCTGAAAATAAAAATACCTTGTAAGTTGTTATCTCTCCTCTGGGGAACATTGTAGGTGCATTTGTGATGTTATCAGTGGCTGTTGGCAGGTGCTTGACTGAGATCACAGGATCATGTTCTTCCCACAGCCAGACAAGTTTGTTTTCCTCTGTGCCGCAGGTGATGAGGACTCCTCCAAAGGATTTGGGAAATCTGAACATTCTACAGTAGGTGTTGAGTCATTAGTTGGGTGTCTAGTGCACACTGATTGACACTAATTTTCTGAGTCTGGTTTGGGTCAAAACTCATTCCAGAAGAAAAAAAGTTTTGATGTTTTAAAAGTAAAGCTAGGTAAAGTCATGTTTAACTCGAGGTGCTTTGCTGAACAGTTTGATGGTGCCTGTTGCTCAGTGTGCCGTGTCCAGTTCTGGACTCCTCAGGACAAGAGACACAGAGCTCCTGGAGCAGGACAAGGGGAGGGTGACAAAGCTTATTAAGGGGCTGGAGCATCTCTCCAGTGAGGAGAGGCTGAGGGAGCTGGGTCTGTTCAGCCTGGAGGAGAGACACCGAGGGGGCACCCATCAATGTCTGTCAGTGTCTGCAGGGAGGGCCTGAGCGTGGACCAGGCTCTGCTCGGCGCTTCTGGGCAATGGGACAAGAAGCAGGGGCAGAAACTGATGCACAGGAAGGTCCGTGTGAACATGAGGAAGAACTTCACTGTGCAGTGACCAAGCACTGGGACAGATTGCCCAGAGGGGTTTTGGAATTTCCCGCACTGGAGATGTTCCAGAGCCATCTGGACTCAATCCTGTGCCATGTGCTCTGGAACGCCCCTGCTCAAGCAGGGAGGTTGGACCAGGTGATCAGCTGTGGTCCCTTCCAGCCTGCCCCATCCTGTGATTCTGTGACAGCATTTGGTAGGTTTAGGACAACTCTGAAACTGAAAAAAATCCCCACTGAATTAAAGTTATAATGTGTGAGGAAAGATATCTTGGAATAGTTCAATGTGGCACTTGCAGCATGCACTGGAATTCTTGCCTCTTTATAATTGTGTTGATCTGGACGGATACATTTAAGAGCAGTTGGAAGTAATTTAGCAACTTTGTGCTCAGACTGTACTACACATGCAAATCCCACGGGATTTCAAAGTTTGTAGGGCTTTTGTACTTCAGTATCCTTTTGCTTGTGATGGCAGGGCTGGATAATAGCTCAGTACTTGACTTTGGAAGTTGCATATTAAAAGCAGTGGTGCCTGTAGCCCCTGGAGGTCTTCAGTGATAACCTTCTAAAGCAGGAATCTGTGAAACAGTGCCATACTGGTTTGCTCTGATTTTGATTTTAGTGTTCTAAAAACAGAACTACTTCTGATTGAGGATTTCTAGTGGAGTTTCAGTTTTGTGATAGAGCTCTGAATAAAAGCAGTTGAATACCCTCGAATGTATGTGGTTCTGGGAAACGATTTAATATTTCTGTGGAGTGTTATGGTTGTCGTATGTGCTGAATGCAGTTAATTGCAATCATTGTTGACTTGTACACTTAGACACTCAGCAATGACCTAAAGATGAGCTGGAAGGTGTGCTGGAGCCACAGCCAGTAGTGGGATTGGACATGGTAGTTTGTCTGCAGACTTGTATGCCATTTTTTTTTCTTTTTTGTTTGTAGATAGGATAATTTTCATAGTAACACACAGTTCTTCACCATTTTGCAATATGTGCATATGGGTTAGATACAAAAGTGAAGCAATCCTTGCTTTTCCTAGTCATTAATCACTTATAGCACTCTTGTGGTTTTTTTCAGCATATTTGGATTAACAGCTTAGAGTTTAAGTCAATGCTCTTTATATACAGGTGATTCCTGTTTCTGGAAGAGTTTTATGATAAGTTTTTCCACAGTTGAACTCCTGTCCAGTGATTTTCCTTTGAAACAGTTGCAATTTTCATTTAGGGACATAAGAGTGGAGTCTTGGCTTTGGTTTCTTTCCTACACTAGCTTTTCCCCCCCCCGCCCCCTTTTAAAAAAATTTTTTTTAAGTGTTCTCTCTAGCGACTGTGGCTAGCATTTGGTAGGTTTAGGACAACTCTGAAACTGAAAAAAATCCCCACTGAATTAAAGTTATAATGTGTGAGGAAAGATATCTTGGAATAGTTCAATGTGGCACTTGCAGCATGCACTGGAATTCTTGCCTCTTTATAATTGTGTTGATCTGGACGGATACATTTAAGAGCAGTTGGAAGTAATTTAGCAACTTTGTGCTCAGACTGTACTACACATGCAAATCCCACAGGATTTCAAAGTTTGTAGGGCTTTTGTACTTCAGTATCCTTTTGCTTGTGATGGCAGGGCTGGATAATAGCTCAGTACTTGACTTTGGAAGTTGCATATTAAAAGCAGTGGTGCCTGTAGCCCCTGGAGGTCTTCAGTGATAACCTTCTAAAGCAGGAATCTGTGAAACAGTGCCATACTGGTTTGCTCTGATTTTGATTTTAGTGTTCTAAAAACAGAAGAAACTCCACTAGAAATCCTCAAACAGAAGTAGTTCAGTTTTGTGATAGAGCTCTGAATAAAAGCAGTTGAATACCCTCGAATGTATGTGGTTCTGGGAAACGATTTAATATTTCTGTGGAGTGTTATGGTTGTCGTATGTGCTGAATGCAGTTAATTGCAATCATTGTTGACTTGTACACTTAGACACTCAGCAATGACCTAAAGATGAGCTGGAAGGTGTGCTGGAGCCACAGCCAGTAGTGGGATTGGACATGGTAGTTTGTCTGCAGACTTGTATGCTATTTTTTTTTCTTTTTTGTTTGTAGATAGGATAATTTTAATAGTAACACACAGTTCTTCACCATTTTGCAATATGTGCATATGGGTTAGATACAAAAGTGAAGCAATCCTTGCTTTTCCTAGTCATTAATCACTTATAGCACTCTTGTGGTTTTTTTCAGCATATTTGGATTAACAGCTTAGAGTTTAAGTCAATGCTCTTTATATACAGGTGATTCCTGTTTCTGGAAGAGTTTTATGATAAGTTTTTCCACAGTTGAACTCCTGTCCAGTGATTTTCCTTTGAAACAGTTGCAATTTTCATTTAGGGACATAAGAGTGGAGTCTTGGCTTTGGTTTCTTTCCTACACTAGCTTTTCCCCCCCCCGCCCCCTTTTAAAAAAATTTTTTTTAAGTGTTCTCTCTAGCGACTGTGGCTTGTCACTGATAGATAGGCAGCTCTCCCAAATTAAATATTTAAACTTTAGTCATGTTTAGTCATGTAAAGCAGATATTGCTGGAGTGTGCCAGAAGGAAAGGACTTACTCTGATACATCTGGTTCTGTTTCAGTATTGAAATTCTTGTAGGGTTCAAAAAGAAGAACAAAAGGTAACAGAGAACACCAGTACAGAACAGTTGTCCCTGGTTGTAACTCTTTGTCCTTTCTTCCAGAGGGGTAAAAATCCTTTTGGGCAGAGTTGATAAAATATTTTTATAGAGTTAGTGTAGAAGGAGGCTTTCCTCAGGCTTTCAGTAATATATATATTTTTAATAATACATTTTTCATTTTAAGTTCCACAGAATTTGTAGTTTTGTATCTGAATGTGGCTCACATGAATTTGAACACGCCACTTACACTTGCAAACTTGAGAGAGGAGAATATTTTCCCTGTGCAGGCTCTGTAGATGGAACATTCATGCTCCATGCATGGAGAATGAGAAAACACATGGACACATTAGCTGGAATGCATCTGGCACGGCTCTTCCTTGGGGAGATGGAGTGTTCCATAGCTGTGAGTTGTTTTCTTTTCAGAGTGGCAGAAAGTTGTTCCATATTTGTTCTTTTTCCAAGATGTTCTGGCTTCCCAAATTCTTCTATTGCGACTTGAGAACTGACTCCATCTTGTACTCCACATGTGTTGGATCCCTCTTACAACAGAGATGGAAAGGTCAAGGTACTCCACCATTCATCTTTCATCAAAACAAAAGGGGGTAAGATCTTTTCCTTGGAAGATTTTCTCCTTGAAAGGGCATTGAAGGGCCTGTGGATGTCTCAAGTTGACATCACCTGAAGTCAGAGCCTTTAGCAGTGACTTTAGAGGCAGGCAGGTTTTTGTCAGCCAGCTCCTTGGGTGCTGCTATCCTAACAACTCTGTTTTTGAGGATATTCCCTCTCTATCTACATGATGAATTTGACAACTGTTCAGCGTTGGGTTATTCAGTAAAAGAAATCCAGAAAGACTAAGTTAATGTACACTCACAGTGCTCTGTTCTCAAGTGTTGGAGGGCACGGCTGATTGTGGCAGGGACATGGAACTAAGAAGCCAGAATTGTGACAGTAGCAGTTGTCCTCATTCCCTGTGAGTTCTAGATATGCCTCCACAAGACTTGTGTTCCTTTTCTGTGGCTACAGACCAGGCATTCAGCCAGTGCACATTTGTAAAATACACTTTCACAAAGCAAAATAGTAAAAATTTACTTGAAGCAGGTTTATCTTTACTTTTGCAATGAGAATTCCCCACTTTCATGGAATTAGTATCTCAGAACCTTTCCAGTGGTCAGTGTCTGTCAGAACCATTATTTTATATTTGATGAAACTTGCTTAAATGAACAGAGGAAACTACTGAGGAGGAGTCCCTTGGTGTGGAAGTGGAGCCATGCTTTGTGGTAAAGTTCTTTTATCTGCCTGCAGCCTGGGTGTCATTGTCTGCAAAGGAAATCTGATAAACCTCCTGAATCTTCTGTGGTGGGTTGACCCTGGCCGTTGGCTCATTCCTCTGCAGCAGTACTGGGGAGACACTCAAAAGGGCAGAAGTGAGGAAAAGCTTTGTGAGAAACAAAGAAGGCCTTGATGCTGTGCAAGCACTGCTGAGTGGCAGCTCAAAGTTTGGTTTATTATCAGCACTGCTGCAGTCACCTGTAGAAAGACAGCACCATTCAGGCTGCTTTGAAGGAAATTCACTTCTCTGCAACTATACCCTGGACATTCTGTCCCTGAAAGTCTCCAGATTTTGTTACTTCACTGCTCATGGAATAAGTTGGGAATACCTGTTTTTAAGCAAGTGAATACTTGCTTCAATCCTTCTTCTCAGCTAAACCCCCCAGGTTCAGAAGCATTTGCAGCACGAGGCTGATTTCAGCAAAGGCATTTGTTCCTTTGCCTCAGTGCAGTTGGGCTGTCAGATTGTTTCACACTGCTTTCTTGAAGTGACCAAGCTGTTCCTCTTTGACTTCCTGCCCACTGAAACCAGACAGAAATACTGCTTCTTCCAAGTTGTCTCCAGGGCATTTCTTCAGGAGTTGTTAAGAGACCTAGATGATACTGCTCTGTGAAGTTTGCTGTTGTGCAAAAGCTTGAACACTGTACCAGTGCAAGTTGTGGAGGAACTGGATGTATTCTTGATTCCTGAGTGAGAAGAGGTCTATTTCCTATAAAACTGATAGCAGTCTGTAAGTTTGGTTCTGTGATTGCATACTCAGCTAACCACTATGGTAAATCAGAATGTCCTCTTTCTAAAATAGATGACCCATTTATCCTCTGTGACTCATTGCACCAAATGTTACCTCAGATGACTTGAAGTATCTGGAATCATTCTGAGTCCTTCTGGCAAGCATTCCTTTGGTGAGTGGGTCAACAGTGTTCAGATTTGTTGTAGTAATACTGTTCGGCACTTGAACTTCCCTGAATCCTCCAAAGAAGTGACATCAGATGTGTTCGTGACAGTTGGAAGCTCATTTCCAGTGATGTTGTGCAAGGTCTGTGTCGTGGTTGGAAGAGACATTTTGCATCAATGCTGTGGGGCTGTGCACTCTTGGAAATGGGTGGGCAACCTCACTGCCTAATTCCAGATTGGCAGGTAACATAATGCAGTCATTTCTCTTTTAATAAGAAAATTGGGGCTTGGGATAGGTACATGGACATTCACTTGCCAGCAATGTACCCAAGTGAAACTTCAAACTCTCATGTTTAAATTTGAGATGTCTGGTTCCTAAACCATGAGCAGCAGATTCTAATTAAAATGTAGAATGTGAGGTATCAATCTGTTTTTCTTCCTGCAGCAACTGGAGGCTCTTCTGCTCCTTAATGAGTTTGCAAGCAAACGTTCTTGGTTATGCTCCCAATTACATCAGGGTGTCTGGCCATATTTATGTTCTGGTCCCACTGTTGCAAATCTTTCTAGCCCAAGGAAAGAGTGTGTACGGCACTGGTTATCCATTTCTTTTTATATAGGTGAGAAAATGTCGATATTTGGACCTTCTGCTATTTTTGTTTTGTGTGAAGGAGTAGAGAAAATTCAAGGCCTTGCTTACCCTTATGGGCTTTCATGTGTATTTATGTGCCTTATTTTTCAATACTGGTTGAATGCATTTCTTACTGTATGTTAGAATGTTCTCAGACTCAGCTGACAAGATATTCAGCACTGTATGAACACTGCTTAGGTTCTGGTTCTTGATCAGTGACCTTCCTGTAGAGTTATTCCATCTTTGTTGTTTCCTGATGTTACGTGTGGAATGTAGAAGACTGTTTCAGTCCCAGTAGTTTGCCTTATTGTGTGTCAAGTAACTGAATTGTGAGGCTTTCTGTGAGTTAGAATTCATATTAGGTCATTTAATTTACATTCTGGTAGGAATTCAGAGGCATGTAAGAGTGTTCCTGGCTGATGTTTTCTTCAAAACTACTAGATAACCAGGAATGTTATTGGAGAATCACCATGTAGTGCCTGTCATAACACTGAATTCTTCTGCATCTTCTGTTTGTGGCCTACATAAGAAAACCACAAAACTGAAAAGAGTTATATGTTAAAGAAGCTCTGTTATAGGCCGCAGTTGAGAGCAGGTTATGGCAAGAACGGTTTTCTGTATAGTACTAATTAATAAAAATGGCTTTTGTAGGAGTTTATCTGCATGGGGGCACAGAGACTTACACCCTTGGTGGAGATATTGCAGTTGGATGTAAGTAGCTGTAGTGCTGTCATTTTTGGTGTTCAATAATTAATCTTTCACTGAGAATAAAATGGGGATGTCCCTGTTTTGACATATCATCTGTCTTTGGCTAGAAGTTTTGTGATACTATGATGGAAAGTATTTTATAAGTTCAAGCATTAATTTTGTTCTGACATCTGGCACAAGGAAAATGTCATTTTAGAGCAGCTGTTAGGCTGAAGAAAAACTAGTAGTCAAAAACTTGAAAATTAAAGTGTCTCTTTAAGTATGATGGTCCAAGATAATGATGTATTTAGTAAGCAAAAACAAAAAAGTGGGAGTGATAGTAGCTATTAGCTTCTGTCTCTGTGAGTCACCTATGACAGATGAGCCTATTTTTATTATTATGGACACTTTTTCTTACACCTCATGATGTGGCCACTGCTGGATCATACCCAGTTTTCTGCCCAGAGGTTCAGGGCTGCATCTGCAGTTGGTGTGGGATAGGTATTTTACATCACACTAATGAAGCACCCCAATCAATATGGCAGCTGTCACTGTGAGGTTTGGAAATAAAGCTTTGTTTTATAGGAACTGTAGTAGATCATACAGGTGCCGATCCTTTGTATAAAGTTACCAGAAGTAAAATGTTTTGGACCTGAAGCTGATATGATTATGTTCCTGTAACAAAAACCAAATTTAGTAGCCACTGTTGGATCTGTTTGTGCATGTGCTGGTGCAATTTAACTGAAAGGATCCCACCTATTAAAGTTTGTAAGGTCAAGCTAACCTGGGGAAAACGAAAGCTGAGGGATGTTATAGTTCCTTCCTACTTATGAGTACCTAAGCACTGCATATTAAATCTGAACCTTACATTTTTGCTTCTGTTACTTTCTAGATTTAAAATAGTGCCTTCTTGCATTCCTTCCCCTTGACTCTCCTTGAAAATCATAGAATCCTAGAACGGTTTGAACTGGAAGAGACCTTAAAGGTTGTCTATTTCCCATAGCACCACCATAGATAGGGACACTTCCACTAGAGCAGGTTTCTCAAAGTCCCATCCAGCCTGGCGTGAACACTTCCAAGAATGAGCCTCCACAGCTTCTCTGGTTAACCTGTTTTCACCATCCTCACAGTAAAGAATTTCTTCCCAATATCTAATCTGAACCTGCTCTCTTTCAGCTAAAGGCCATTCCCCCTTGTCCTGTCACTACATGCCCTTGTAAAAGGTCCCTCTTCAGCTCTCTTGTAGCCCCCTGGGGTTCTGAAGGTGCTGCAAGGTATCCCTGGAGCCTTCTCTTCTCCAGGCTGACCAGCCCCAACTCTGTCTCCATGGGAGAGGTGCTCCAGCCCTTGGAGCACCTTTGTGGCCACTGGACTCACCCCAACAGGTCCATGTCCTTAAGCTGAGAGCCCCAGAGCTGGATGCTGTGTTCCAGCTGGGATCTGAGGAGAGCAGAAGAGAGGAGCAGATTCACCCCCTGTCACCTGCTGTCCACTCTCCTTTTAATGCAGCCCAGGACACTTTGGCTCTCTGTGCTGCAAGTGCCCATTGCTGGGTCATGCTGAGCTTCCCATCAACCAGCACTCCCAAGGGCTGCTCTCAGTCCATTCTCTGCTCTGTGTTTGTGCTTGGAATTGTATGTGTTCAGTTTAAAACAGGAAAAAAGATGTCTGCTGTGTAGCAAAGATTAGTCTTCAAAAATACAGTCCAGATCTTCTGTTGCAAATATGTGAACTTGGCATAGCTAGGAGCTGTCTTCTGGTGCTGTGCTTGCTTTTCCTCATGGGATGGAAAAATCTTGCCAGAATCATCCTTTTGTCTCAAAACTGTCCTCTCTGCTCACTTCTCATGGGTCTGTGTGTTGGTGAGCCCTAGGTTGAAATGCAGATATCAGCCAGCTCTGGGAAGTGCTTTGCTTACTCTTTTGCAACATTGCATTCCCTGTTAATTAGATAGATCCGACTCTCTGGTGCCTTTGAAACAAGTCAACGCTTGAGAAGACACATTTGGTCTTGTGCAGTGACAGTTTTTCTCATCAGCAGAATTTTCAGGTGATAGTTCACACTGGTAGTCTAATTTTGTCTGTTTTCAGAGGGAGAATGTGGTAGGGGTAAGATTCTTCTTGCAATCTCACTATTTACTTGAAGTCCTTCTGAAAGGGTCTAAATGATGTTATACAAACTGTTATAATTTTTCAAGGAAAATATATTTCTGTTCTACTTAGTGCTTGTTAACAGGGGAAGTGTGTAATTTCACATAGCTTTTTGAGAACCCATTTGCTTGTTATTCCCTCCACTTTTTATTTTGAGCTACAATAGGCATGAAGAGCTTATATTTCCTTTCAGAATGATCTTTCCAATAATTTTTTATGAGACCTTTCATTTCAGAGCTCTTTACTTTTTGACTGAATTTGAACTCTGTGACCTTCTTCCTTAAATGCAACAACTTGTTCAGACTGCTGGATAAAAATGTGAGCTTCAGGGGAAGTCTCATTGTTTGCCTCTAGAAAAGTGTCTTTGTCCAAGAGTTTACACATCTTTTACAATACAAGATCCAACCCCAAACTTGGTGTATGCTTATTCCACTCTGTACTCCCAACTACTACTAATTGACTCTCCCAAAGAGATCAGATCTAATATTTTTCTGTTAGCATATGCATATCTTTTGGAAGAACTTGTTGAACTTGAGACCCTGTCTCTGTAAAATAATTTTTCCTTACTCTAATCTTAGAATAAGCAGTAGAAAATTCAGTGTGATGATGGGTTGAACTGAACAGCAACTGAGTGATGTATTTCATGGTTTGTATTCCTGCTTTATTATAGATGTGTTAGTGGCTGAGAGCTGAAGGGAGTGGGGAGAAGCTGTGGACTGACCCAGTGTGCACTACAGAAACCTCATTTCCTTAGGAAACAGCTGGGGGAGGGTGAAGAGATCGTGTTGGAGCAGAAGAGCTCAGGGTCAGGAGAGGAGTTTTTGGGAAGGAGGTAGACCCAGCAGCAGAACTATGCAAGTATTCAAAGCCTACAGTGCAATAACACTGGGGCTGCACACCAGGCTGCTGCAGAGCAGGTGCTGCAGGGACAGGAAAAATTCATCAGAGCCACAAACTGAGATTCTGGGAGGGATCAAGACCTTTGGGAATTCAGGAATCAGTAGCGTGGTGCTCATGGTGTGACTTTTTCTTCCTCCCTTCATCCTTTTTTTTTTTTTTTTTGCGGGTGTAGTTTTTATTACTTTGATTTTGGACTTTGATTTTGGACTTTTTGATGTATTCCCACCCCAGGCATTTAATTCTTATTGAGCACTTTTTAAAATGCAAATGGAAAATGGAAGCACAATATTAGGAAGCTTCTTCAGGCTTTTTGTAGAGAATTTAGTCTGCAACTTTCCTATATTCTGTAGTCCCTGAAAGGGCTTATTAACATTTTAATTTCCTGATCAGATAGATGGGTATTCCAAATGAGTAATTTGTTATGGTACTGTAGATGGCACTTGAAATAAAATTAATTTGAGCATCATTTAATTTTTCACTCTGTCATGTGACTCTCATTTTCCCCCAGGATGTCATAAGAAGGATTTCTTGTTTATCAGTGTGCACACAAGTGTCAGTGAGGAGGATTTCAAAAAACCCTAAACCATATTATTAACATTTTCAATAGAGCACAGTAGATATTTTCATATTCAGTGGAATGTTGCCAGAAGTTTGTTTAGTATTGTAATCTGTATTGTGCCTTGCATAGATCTAATTATGACTTTTTCTGGCTAGCACCAAACATGATTAGACACTTCCAGAAGTTATTTTGTGTATCTGAACAAATAGTGTACAGTCAGTAGAATGATAAATGTGGGATTCCTACCCCATGGCCCCAGATTATCTCTGTATGCTCTGCTCCTTGGAGGAAAAAATACTTAATAGGAAAAAAACCCAAACCATAGTAGAAGATAAAACATGACTGTACTTAAATAGTAAACCAAGTTTTCAACATCTTTAGGGTCTGTTTTAAGTGTTGCATTTAGACCTGAATCTTCACATTCAGGGATCCTGTAAATAAATACTGATACAGAAGAACTGTTGCACATAGTTTTCTTTACCTATTATAGTCCTATGAAGTAAATTAGAAAAATAAGTTTTAGCACATGAACAGCCCTCTTTAAGAGAAAATGTAGAAAGCCTTTTCATGGTGTTTCTTTGCTGAATTTTAGAGTATAAATAACTTTCCTTTATACTCCACAAAATCAGATTACAGTAAGAGCTACTTACATCTCTGGAGTGTAAATATCTGAAATCTGATTTTAACCTTGCCATCTGTGTTTGGTTAAAAAAAACAACCATACGAAAAATAAAAGAAGGTATAAGAAAATATTTGCACAGGCTGGTTTTTTTTTTTTTGATGTATTCAAATTTTTGTATGCTGAAATGGGTGATGATTAAAATGTGGAAATAATATTGAAAATGTAAAATTGTTTTGGTAAAACGAGAATCTTACAGTTATGTTCAGGAAATTTCAAAGTGGAGCTTTTTTTAAAAATAATTTGGTATATCAGTTAAAATAATTCCAAAACATGGTTGTAGAAGGAAGATAACTTATTGAAAACAGTAATTATATTTAGTAAATAGGACAGGGTTATTTTTAAAGCTGTGCAAGTAAATGTAATTTGTTAGAGCTGAGAAGCTGCCTGAATTTTTTTTTAAACATTTAAGACATTGATTCAGAGTACAAAGCTGAGTATGGTTTTGGTATCCTGATTTTTCTACCTTCTTTGCAAATAAATAACAAATGTTTTCTCCAAGACAGTTGGGAAGTCTTTTTCAGTTTGGTGTGCTCAAAAGACTGCCTGTTTAATATAAAGTGTTTATTTGAAGTCTGATCTCTTCCTGTGCAGAAGCTGGCAAAAGTGATTTGTTTGCAAACAAGAAGGGGAGTTGTTGATGAGCAGGAAACTTTCTCCCTGCAACCTGCCCAAGCTTTTTTCCAATTTCTTGAATATTATGCCAACTGTTGGGTTGGGAGTTACTCGAAAATTATTTAACATTCATTGTTGTTTTCTTGTCAGTTATTTTTAGAAAGGCTTTTGCAAAAGCACTTTACTGTCCACCCAAGAAAAATACAGTGTTTGTGCAGGAGTGTTTTACAACCCAAACTTCTGTCTGGAAGGAAGAGTCCTGAGGTGCAGCTGTTCCAGCCAAGCATTCATTGTATCAATAGCATATCTAGATAAAATACTGTGGGAGCTGGAATCCTGCTGAAAGGTGGGGGGTGATGCTATGAAAATGGTTCTTCAGGAGCAGCTGGCACTTCCACAGGTGAAGGCCAGAAAAGCATTTCAAAGGACAGCTCGTGCCTGTGCAGAGTTCCCACTCAGGCTCTTAAAGAGGAGAGATGCAACGGCAGCAAAGTCAAGTCACTTTTTACAGAACTCTGCCAAGTGCCAGTGAGTTCACTGCCACTGGTCACTGAGGTTTTGTTCTCAGAAGTGACTTCCAGCATGCGGCAGCACTTTGCAGGACAGTTTTCCAAGGACAGTACTGGGTTTGTGGCATTTGGCACGTTTCATCAGAAGGGTTGGGAGCTGGGGGAGGCTTGGCTGACCAAAGCCCTGGTGCAGCCCCAGGCAGGGCTGCTGGGCTCTCTCAGCTGAGCAGCACTACAGGGACACAACAGGCCTCTGACCTGTCCTCATGGTGGTAACATCCCTATTCATTCCCTCTTCTTCCCCCTCATTCAGCTTCCCTTTTCTCCATTTCCTTCCTCTTCTGCTTTTTATGATATTTATCTGTTTTCATTTCAATTGGCACTGATACAACTTCAGTGGATGGAGTTCATCCCTAAATGTGAATTTCCCCTGGAAGATCTATTTTAGAGTACCAGTGGCTAACCTCCCTTCAGCAGAAACACCACCTGATTTAGTGGAATGAGATATGGCATGTTTTGCCATATTCCCACTTTACCTTAATTAAAATACAGGCTAGAATATATTCCCTCCTTTATTTACAAAGCATAGAAATGGTTTCTGATAGCCAGGAGCAAGGGAAATGTTGCCCTGCCTAGAAGAATATCTATAGCAATAGTGGGGAAGGATGATCCTGCAAGTAAGGTGCCAGCCCATGATTTGGGTGTTAATGATTGACCCTATTTCTTGTACATCCCTTTCTTTGTGCTCTGCAAATTACAGAAGTACAAAAATCAAATAAATACCAAGACAATTCAGGATTTTGGACCATCCCAAGTATTTCAGGTAGTCCTGACTGCAGTGCCAGTACTTTTGGGGGAAGACTGAAATGCTACTTTTTTTTTTTCCCCCACTGAGTTCAACAAATTTTTCCTGTTTACAAAGAAAAGGGCCTGAGGGTTGCCTTATCCCATTATTTGCTGTATCCTTGATGATACTGCCAGCCTCAGAATGGCTGTTCTTCAGATTCCCAGGATTGTTGGGTTGTTGTGTGCATCTCTTTGACCTGGTTCAGATGAACTGACTCTGAGCTGTGCCAGTTGTACAAAGAGTGTCCTTGGTCATGGTGGGAAGCCCGTTTTCATTCCTAAACACGCCGGCATTTTGTCTAACCTTTTGTGGTCATAGGCTGCAATAAAGTCTTTACTCTCCTGAATCAATCAGAATTAAATGCTCTTCATGTAAACTTCCATGTCCAGGCTACTTCAGATTTCAAGATGCACATGGCCTGTGATGTGCTGGTAGGGGTTGGACAGATGTTTTCAGAATTTAATGTATTTTAGGCCTATCAAAGAAACATTTTTCATTCTAGGTGTTTAATATTAGCTCTCCTTTGGCTTCTTGTTCTCTTTTGTTTCAGCACTGACTTCTGCATAGGGACTGAGTTAAAATGGGGGTATCTTCTGTAGTGTTTTCTGTGTCTTCTGGCATCCAGATTTCTGTAGTGATGTTTCTAAAGGTACAGGGAAGCTTCGAGTACATTTGTGTTCCCAAGATGGATCATGAGTTGTCTTCATGCTTCCATGAAAAGCATTCCCAAAACACCTGCAGGTGATGAGAATCCTGAATAGTTTAAAACTTCTGCAAGGTTCAAGTTAAGAACCTTGCTAGAAAAAGAATTTTACTTCAGAGCGGATTTTAGCGATGTCTTTAGCACTGAGTCCTGTTTTGAGAAAGATCAGAGGTTCTGTGCTCTGCCACCTGCCTGTGCATCATTCACACTGACACTGTGTTCCTAACTCTGAACATGTAAAGTTGTACTTCTGAGTACTTGAAATTATTTCTTACCTTTACATCACCTTTATATCTACAGTGATCATTTTAAGCTATTTTCCATGGCATAACCACTGATGGTCTTTGTGATCTGTTGTGTGTTCCTTCTTCAGGCCTGAAAATTACACCTTTTTTAACAGATCACCAAAGTGTTTCCATTCAAAGCTTTGCCTGTTAACAATGCTTAGTGCTCAGATGCATTTTTATCAGGGGTTTGTGAGTGAAAAGACAGAGTGTATCACAGTCCTCATTAATTTGGAATGTAAGTTACATGAACAGCTTGCTTCTGGAATTTCAAGGGCGAGCAAGAGATGGCATGTGACCTTTCATGGGGAAAGATTTATATAAGAAGGGAGTTTAGGGGACTAGGGTTCAGGAACCAGCAAATTGTGCCAGAATTTTAATGTGTTGCATGTTTGTACTGTTTAAAGAAAAAGATGGGAAAAGGAGAAGGAGAAAGAGGGCAGATCAGAAGAAGTTAGCTGGGAATAAAAGTTGCTTTTTCCTTAGTAGCTGAAGGTATAGGCTGCTTGTTCAGAATTCTTACAGACTGAAATTTGCGGTTTGGTCTTGGCAATTCACTTGGTGTATGTGCTATACATGGGCAAGAATGTAATGTCTGAAAAATTTGAAGCCTAATTTATTTTGTGGTCAGTTGTGATTCTTAATGGATTAAGGAGTTGAGCCCTCTTAAAGGTAACATAACTCTTGGATAAGGATGATAATGATTATTTTAACCTGGCACCTTTAGTGAAAATGAAAATGCTGTTCATTGCTGTGAACAGGTGCCAAATTAGTTTTGAAAAATGGCTGCAATGTTTTCACAACTTTTGTACTTTGCTTTATGCAACAAAACTTTACAACAGAATGAAAGAAAAAAATTGCAATTCAGTTGAAATACAGGAATAGTTTTGCTTTTGTAGGAATGACTATTAAGATAACAATATGAGTGTTTAATAACAATGACAATAATGGCAGTGGTTTTGTTGGAAATACGTCTGTAGTTACTGCCAGGTATGTTTTGTGTATATAATTAATAATGAGAGCAATTCCTGTTTTACATGGACCACATTGTTAATGTGCAGTTGTGCTCTGCTCACACACAAATACTGCATTATGTAGATTGTTGTCTGAGTGTTGTCTGGAGTGCATCTGAGTTGAAGTGGTTTAAAAAACCTCCAAAAGCTTCTGTCTGACTGGTCCGAATGCAGTGATTAGTGCTGGCCATGGGCTTTCCACCATGTGGTGATGATGATTTTTCCACCCATGGTTTTGGGCACCTTGCACGTTATTTGAAAGGACACCAAAAGACAGACATTATTTCATTGCTGATAGAGAGGCTCTTCCTGGTGGCTGTGGTTCTCTGAAGCCACTGACACTGCAATGAGCTCATTTTCCAGTTCAAAAACAAGGTGTCAGTGTTAATGAGTGTTAATGAGTTAATCAGTTCACAGAATCATTTAGGTTGAAAAAGACCTTTGAGATCATCAAGTCCAACCTCTGACCCACTGTGCTTGGCACAACAGTGCCAAGCAGACCATGGCACTGAGGGCCACCTCCAGTCATTCCCTGAGCTCCTCCAGGGATGGTGGCCCCACCACCTCCCTGGGCAGCCCATTCCAGTTTCTAACCACCCCTTCCACGAAGAAATTCTTCCAATGTTCTTAAAACCTCTGAAACCTTGGTGGGTCTGTAGAGCAGATATTATCAGGCACAAACTGAGGAGGCTGCTGCTGGTGTTCACTGTGTGCATGTTTTTAATGTGGTGTCACATTTGTTTAATCAGCTTCAGTTAACAGGAATTTCATCAGGATACTGAGGGGATGTCCTTTGAGTGTTAAGATTTAATAAAAGGGGCTTGAAAGAAGACTAGATACAGAGTCTATTTATGGGAAAATCTGAATCACCTTTATAATTTGAAGGGAATGTGGTCAAAATGTGAAGCTATTAATGGGAAAATCTGAATCACCTTTATAATTTTTTTCCTCATGTGGCTTCAGTATTTTTGCAAAGTTGTCAGTAGTTATCAGTAGCATATACTGAAACAAATGATAGTTGTTGAAATCCCGTGACCTGATATTTTTCTGTTTCTTCCTGTTGTGCTAAAGCAGTCAAGAATGCAAATTCACTTGTGTGTTGAGTTGCAGCCACCTCTTGAATAATCTGTTATCTTCAGATGCAACTGCTGTGCTGAAAGTTGGATGATTTAATAAAAGTCAGCTGAAGGAAGATAGTGTCCACACCCCCTCACCCCAAACCATGGGATTTAGGGACTTACTGTAATTCTGCTGTTATTTTGCTGGTTGGATTGAAAAATGTCAACAGAGAATCAACAGTAATTGCAGTATAAAGTATTGGGAAAATGTGGTGAGCATATGGTACTGGATTGGGTTTGTTATTGAAGGAAGTGCAGCTGCTGGGTCTTCTCTTGCACAGGAGATTCTTTCAGCTGCTCTGGGTCTAAACTTTTCCCAAAGAAGGCAACTTGCAGTTTGGTAACTTTTGTAATTGAAAAGAATAATTGTATTTATTTTTAAAATTTATCAAATTTTAAAATTTATCAAATTACAATGAATTGCAAACATAGAAAACTCTGATTGTGAAGAATTGCCCTAATTTTGAAGGAGTGCAGATTCATTTAAAGAAGTAAACCCAACAATTCCCCCCAAGCCAAACCAAATTTTAGTGGGATGGAAAGAGTGTTTCCTACCTATCTGTATTGTATTCAACTTAAAAAACTATGTGAAATAGTTAGATTTTATGCATTATAAGTAGATTTGTAAATCTGTATCACAGGATTTGCTGTTGAAGGATTAACAGGGCTCTTTATGTTGGTGTTTTGCATTTATTTTTTTACTCATATCTGATGGATGTGAGTACTCTTCTAATGCTCATATCTTGAACACAGAACTATTCACTTCCCTTTTTTTCCCTCTCAAATGTTGTGTTTCTGTCATAGATCCTTCATGTACTGTTCCGTGAACTTTTATAAAATTTTATTATTTTTCTGTATTGAAGTCAATGGTTTCCTGAAGATTGAGCTTTGCTGCTGTTGGCCTTGAGTTTGACTGTTTTAACACCTGGAATGTTTGTGAGGTTTCTCTGAGCTGTTCTGAACAGAATCCTTTTCTCAGTTTTTTGAGGACTGGGATACCAAATCAGTTGTGGCTGAACTAGAGGTAGTCAGAAAGCATTTTTGGTTTCCAGGTGTTTTCCCCCCAGTGGAGACAGGCTGGGTCTGGGGACACAAGGAGGGACGTGGTGCTGCACCTCTTGGAGGGAGCTGCTCCATGGGACGTGGGGAGTGGTTTCTCTCTGATCCCAGAGGTGACCTGAAGTGCAGGTTCAGGCAGCATAAGAAGTTGATGTGGCTTTCAGAAAATTCTCAGCAGCACGTCATTTTCTTCAGGGAAATTCCAGGAGGTTTAGAATCCTTCTTGAAAGCAAAATGGAATTACCTGCAGTTAATTCTAACACTGGTGGCCAGCATTAGTGGCCGACTAAGGAAAGCAACTTAAAAAACTTGGTAAGCTTTTGGCATAAAGGAGATAATATTAAAAACTTTTAAAAGGAAGTGAACGTCTCTCAATTCTGAATTAAGAGCTTCCTATACTGTAATATAGGGAGAGTCTTTGTGGCCAGTCAAGTAAAAAGAGAATGGGAAGGATTGATAGCTTCAGAACATGATGAAATAGAAGAAATTTTGAGCTACTTTCCTGGATGTCGTTATTTATAATTGTAGTTGGTAGTGTCAGAGGTCTCAGTCTTTTGTAAGCTGAATTCAGAGTTTAAAAAAGTCACCTGTGTTCCCACAAGGAAACTTAGGGAGTTTATACATAGCAGGGACTGTGTACTGCTGTATCCCTTTGATACTTCCCTTTCCAGAAGTCTGGATACTCTGTTCAGCTCAGTCCTTCTGCCCTTTCTTGCAGGCTGAGCTCTGCCTGGAGGGTGTCTGTGCTCACCCCTGCCTTGGGTGCATTTCTTTGATGTCTCTTTTTTGTGCCACCTGCCAGCCCTAGAACGACTGGAGGAAGAAGAGATTTGGCAGAGATATGACTCAGGATAAGCAGATAATGTGGTAATTTGAGACTTTAACTCAATAAAGGGGAAGTTCTGACACTGAGTCAATGAAGGGGCAGCCCCTTTGTGCAGTCACCTTCTCCACAGTCACCACTGCTCTGCATAAAGGAGTGGAAATGCTTTGATGGAGAGCATGAGGGGAACACTTCACAGTGGATCAGAGCCTGGTGACCCCATTCAGTCATTGCAGTCTAACAGAGAGCTCCTTTCCCTTACAGAAACTGCAGCTGGAGCCATGTCTGTATTTGTTCCTTGGCCTCTGGCACATCCTGGCTCTGCCTTCTGAGCGTCTCTGCACTCCTCTATAACATGATACTTCTTTGGCTTTTACTTGCTGACCTGATGCACAGAGCTCCCAGCTAACCCAGTGTGATTGCTGCCTGTCAGCAGGCTGCCCTTGGCAGTGACACTCTGTGCTACCTTGGGGGTGAGATGGCTTTTGGGACTTTTCTTTGTAGTTTGTATGGCCATTGTACCAAGAACATCTGTTCTGAGATTATTCCCAAGAGACAGTCACAGAATGTTAAGTGTAAATATGCACAAACTGGAGAAAATTCTTCCTACTAACCCATCAGATGGGTTCTGCCCAAATGTCTTGTAAGATGTTTTGTGGGTTTTAAGACAGCAGCAAACTCAAACTGTAAATTAGCAGGAAGCTTAGCGGAAACCTATTTTTTTTTCACTGTAATGCTGATTTATGCTAGCAGACTCGAGTTGTGTCAGACTGAAAATGTTTTTTTATGGTAAAGCCAGGGGAGTAATGTATTCATTGCTGCTGCCTGGGTGTCTGCAGAGGAGGCAACACATATGGACTGCTACTACTAATGCATCAATTGGACTGCTACATAATATCAGAGTACAGCTTTGAGAAAAGATCTTTGAGAATATTTTCTTTGAAAAGAAAATGTTAAACAATTCTAATGCTTAATCTCAAATTTTTGTGATGCAACATTAGAGAAAGGATGATTCAATTAGATACGATGGGTCAGCTATTAAAAGGTGTTTTAAATGGTTGCAAATTTCAACTTTGCCATTGATGTATGGACAGACTGAAGAATGAGGCACCCTGGAGAGCAGCCCTGTGGAAAGGGACCTGGGATCATTGAAATTGAAGCTTCTTCATGAGGAGAGGAGGAGGGGCAGGCACTGATCTCTTTGGTGACCAGCACCAGGACCTGATGGAATGGCCTCAAGCTGAGTCAGGGCAGGTTAGGTTGGATATCAGGGAAAGGTTTTTTCAGGATTTACTGCAGGATTTCAGAAGGTGAAGAACAAAATTCCTGTTTGTACGCGCATTCCTGTACCATTCAGGATGACGCAACGCTACAATTGTGGGGTATTTGTGGTGTTTCCAAAATTTATCTATAGCATTGCTGCTTCCAAAAAAAGGAACATGTTAAAAAAGAGGACAGTTGCATCAGAAAAGTTACCAGAAATTACCAGCTTTTCTTCACATCTTTGTGTGGAAAACCAATGCTGACTTGTCCAAGGAAATCAATGCGAAATACTGGCAAAGAGCTACTGTGTCCTGGATTAATCATGTGGAGTTCTAATCTGCAGATTTATTTCAATCTATAGGCTTCTTTTGGAAGGCTGCTTCTTGAGAAACTATTGCTTTCTTTTTTAAATATCACATTATCCATTATATTAAACTCACTGCTATTTGTAGAGAGACCAAAATTATCAATAATCATTTTGAAAACGTGCATGAGAGGCAGAGGCTGGATGCAGCTCATAGCATCATTTAATGTGGTGATTCCTGGTGTTACTGCTGGAAAATGTTAAGATTTTAGTTATTATATGACTTGCAAGACACATTTGAGGAGTGTGTTCTGCCTCTTGTGGCAAAAAACTTAGTAATAGTTGGTATATTTTGAAAATATTCTCAAATGTATGGTGATTTCACTTCCACCAGTTTGCCTGTAAGTAATTGAATTTTATCTTTCAGCAGGACCAACAGAAGGTTTGGGGAAAATAATACAAAGATTTCCCCAGAAGGACTGGGAAGACACTCCTTTTCCACAGGGAATAGAGTTGGTAAGTTTGCATGACATTTTGCAATTTTTAGAAATTCTTTCACGTGCAGTTGGAAGATATATCTGCCTTCATGTGATGATCTGTTTTATTGAATCCAACAGGGCATGGGTAGAAATTAGTAAGCACAGGGGATAGATACTGGGTTTATGAACAATAATTTTGCTAACAGAAGATAATTTTTTCTGGTATGTACAGCTAAGTAAATATTCCTAGAATACAGAAAATAGTCTGCTGCAAATTTATAAACTGTGTTTAAAAGAAATGCTTATTTGTGCTCCTGTGTTTTTGTGAGCAGCCTTCAGATGGCAGATGACTTCTCATTGTCATGTTCAAATAATTACAAATGCATATTTGTATAATGTAGATTTAAAAAGAAATTAGTGTAATATCCAATAAACTGTATTTATTAAAATGGTCAGCAAGGCTGGTGTGCAGGGATCTGTTTTAAATAGAGAATTCCCAAGGTGCTGCTTCTTTCCCTTCCTTGGTCTCTTCTCGTGGGATGCAATGACAAGATGTCTCTCCCCGCTCTGCATCAGGGATTCAACATCTTGTCTCTAAATATCCGGAAGAGAAACGAAGGACTGTGGTCGTATTCTGAAATGAGGTTTCTGAGAAGTGAAACTTTTACTGGTGTGAACTGAGCAGCCTCTGGGACAGGATGAGCTACAGGAGGAGATGGGCTCTGGGAAATGTTGCAAGAGGAGTCTTTGCTGTGCGGCACAATCGGCTGCAGAGGACAAAGACAGCGACTCTTCACTGAGCTTATTGCACAGATACAGCCACCAGAGCAGGCTTTGCCCAATCTGGCACCTCTCAGGCAGTGTTCAGCTCCTTGCAGTGCCACTGCCATGTGCTGTGCTCTCAGGAAGGACAGGGAAAGGGACTGGGGTTGGCTGCTCCCACCCGAGAGGCGAATTCACTCCCTGGGCTGGCGTACGCGGCCGCGCGCTCGCTTTCTCCTCCTCTGGGGTTTCATTTCTTCACAGAGAGCTCCAGCCTGGGCTTTCAGGGCTTGCCATGCCCTGGTCTTTGGGGTGAGCAGGATTTCTCCCCCTTGATGGGGAATTGCAGCCTCTTGGGGCACTTGCATAACGCCAGGTTTGGCAATGCCGAGCTCTGCTGAAATGGGGAAGCTCTGAGGTTCAGCCAGGAGGGTTCCTCTTGCCTCAAACAGCCCCAGAGGCTGAGTCATGGTGAGATTTGCTCTGGCCCACAGATCTTCCTGACCTTGTTCAGAGGAATCCACCCGTGAAGATGTGAAAAATAAATAAATAAAAGAAATAGGCACACTTTCTCTTGAAGCAGCGACTCTTAATCTGTGCTCAGGTGTTATCCCCCATTTAAGTTCAATTGTAGGATTTTAGCACTACAAGAAACACCTTTCTAAAGGAAGATTTTTTTTAATGGGGCAAAACATTATTTCTTGTATCAATTCTCAAATGACTCATTAGGCAAAGCCATTAAGACATTAAACTTTCCAAATAAAACTGCAATAAATCTGACAATTTAAGGATATTGATTCAGCCAGTTGGCAAAATCAGTCAAGTTTTGATCTGGTTTCCAAGTGTGGTAAATAAAATTTTAGTTAATGAAGATTGAGGATTTAGAGATACTGCAAAGATCAAGTACTAAAGTAAATCACTTACGAAAGTCAGATGTTGGCAGGAAGCTTTTTTCAAGGTTTTGGATGAGTCTAACAAGAATCAACATTAATTTATGGAAAGAAAAGAAGAAAAGCTCTGTTACCATGTTCTGTTTGTCACCTTAAGGGCAGATGTAATATCAGTAAGGGCAAATGGTATTAAATATGTATTTCCTTAGGCAAACCTTAAGGAAAAAGAGATGGAGAAAAAGGTAAGAATAGAATCGTTGATAAATGTGTATGAGACTGAAGAGAAATATATTTATTAATAGCACTTTGTTCTATGATAAGTTTGAGTTAATATCCTCTTAAATGTACTTCCTCTTCTTTGACAGATCTGTATGAAATTATATGGTTTCTGCTAAATGGAAAAAAACCCATGGTTTGTATCTGAAAAACATGTCAAGCTCTCTTCACTGTGTTCTTGTGAAAGAAAAATGCCAAAGCTTTTCATGCTTAATGATAGGACTGAAGAGAGATTTGCTGTTCGAATCTTGTCTTCTGTCAAAGGTGGTTCTCCTGCTGTGAAAACCTTCAGCTGATTGTTGGTGATGATCTCAGTGTGCTGCTGACTTCCCTCCAGCCCTCTCAGCTCTTGTATGAATGCTTTGCCTGAGAATTTAGACATTTGTGGCAATTTTCTAATTTCTTTTTTCCACTAAGATTGGTTGAAGGGGATAATTTGTATTGACATGTAATGGGTGATACATCCACAGATCACAGACCAGCCCAGATTAGAAAGGACTTGGAAAAGTTCTTTGGTGCAGCCTTTCATGGGAAAGGAGCCATAGCTGAGATTATCCTAGCACTTTCACCCTGTCCAGTCTCACCTCAAAAACCTCCAGCAGTGGGAACTCCAATGTCCCTAAATGATCTATTAGTTATGTCCTATTCCTGTTGTTAATGGCATTTTATAAAACAAGAAAAGGGGGAAACCGTGAAAAAGACCTGTGCACATCCCCACCCCTCAAGCTTTAGTGCTTTAAGATGGAAAATACCTTCTGGGATCCCTTGTGCTCTCTGCAGCTTGTAGGGATGCCATTAGTCCAAGCTTCAGCCAAAATGATAGATGAAAATCCTCTGAGAGTTTTTTGGAGGGCTCTCCTCTTTGCCAGCCCTGCATGCCCCCATCCTTGTGGGCTTAAATTCATATGTTCAGATTTCTGAGACATAATTAAGGCAATGTAATGAGTGGAGCTGTGTGGGTAATTTTAAAGTTAAATAAGAAAACCACCTAAAATTATATTTAACACATTTTTTGAGCCCAGTTTTGATAAACAGGCACCCATGGGACAAACTGGGCCTGCTGGATCTGCCCTTGACTGAGTGAAAAGGGATCATTTTGGGAACATCTTCTCTAGGAATGATGACCCAATTTCGCCTTTCACTTTGACTGTATTTTGTAGTTTTGGTAGTTTGACACAACTGCAGTCTGAACATCACTGAATGGTGTTGTATTTGGTGTGTTACTCAAACTGTGTCTGTTTTTCTGTGAGCAGCATTGATAGCTATGTTGTGGGCACAAACATGTGAGCTGGGAGTAAACACGTTGTCCAGAATTCAACAGAAATATATTCTATTCAATGCTATTCAAGTCAAGTACTTTAATTTGTCTTATTCAATAAATTGTGTGTCTTCTGGTTGTCAATGGTGAGGAAAGCCATGAGTCTCTGCTGAGGGAATGATGCTGTCAGGAGCTGTTGTCAGGGTTTTCTTACTACTCTTACTTGTCTGCATCCCCTGAAATTACTTAAAGAGATTTCTTAATCTTTTTGCATTTGCTATTTCACTAAAGACTTCATAGCTCTAAACTTTGTTCTGTTTGCAACTGAATGCAGAAACTTTGATAAGCCATCTGCAATTTACAGTGAAACATACCTGAAGTCTTTTGCAGTGGATTATTGATAATTACAGCAGCTGCTAAGGGCCTGAAGACTTCCTTACCGTTTCTTAAATTGTCTGATGTAACTGTGAATAAGATATGATGTTTCTTAATGTTATATATCATATATATTGAGTGTTACTTCAGAAGCAATAAAATGTACTTCTTCCATTTGTTAGAACCTTTTGTGGGCTATTCAAGAGAAATATAAGGAACGACTTCAGAATCTGAGCATCTTCATTTTACTGACAAATAGCAGTCTATATGCAATTTATTGACAAATGCAAGTCAGAGTGAGTTTCTTCCAGTTCCATAGAAGTAAGCAGTTTTTGAGGGGTAAAGAGATTTATGCTCTTTCTTAAAGTTAATAAAATATTTGGCTTAGAAAAGCATTTCAGTCATTGGTTTTTGAAAGAATGCAGTTAGAACACCCTAATGTGATAGCTGCCCCCCCATGGTATTTTAAATTGTAGTTTTTAGGTATCCTTCTCCACAGTCTATCTGTTTCTGAGAAGTTTTTTCAGATGCAGCTTAAGAGTAAAAATAACCCTGTAAAGTCAGGTGAGACATACAGAGCAGTGTAAGATTAGGACGATCAAACTTCTTGATCTTGCTTCTAGAGAGAATGCTGGAGAGTTGTGTTGGTTGAATGAGTTAGCTTTACATTTCTGCATATTTTTCTTATTTCTAATGCAGTTTCAATTCCACTGTGTAACTTTCTAGACATCATAATTAGTTACACATCAGAGGAAGCTTTGCTATGTAATGTTACACTGTAAAGTCATTTTTGTCCCAGGGCTAAATTAGCTAAACTAATTCATCTGCATTACTCAGCGTTGGGAGGCTGCTCTTAATGAGGCCAGGGGAAGTCATACCTAGAAACAGTTACATTGTCTTGAGTTTGAACTGGATATGATGTGCTTCTGCAGTTTGTGAGTGGCAGGGAAGGAAATTTCCCACTGTAACTGTGCTGGTGTTAGCAGTCGTGTCATGATTCAGTAATTTGAATTTCAAGTGTGGTCAAGTATAGAAATTAACTTGTATTTCTAGACAAGATAATCACCTATCCAAATAACTACTGAAATTATAAGATTTGTTTTTTAATTGGTAAAATGTGCTGTTTAATGCAACAATTTGAAGACCACTTACACAAGTTTCGAGACTGAGAGGAAGAAAGCCTGCAGGTATCCCTTGGGATCTGTGGATTTGCCTGCTTCCTTCTAAAGGAGGAGTTGGATTTGGAGTTGTTGGAGTTTATTCCTCCTTAGTGTACAGCCCATGCTGTGGAGCTCAGTATTTCTGCATCCTTGCTTTGCTTCAGACATGAACTCTTAAATGGATGTGGAATATGTCTTTTATGAAAAGCTAGATTCAACTTTGAAATTCCAACTAACCTGAGATGCAAAAAAACCCATGAGTTTTGTAAAATGAGAGGAAGGAATGGTATTTCCAAAGTATATTTGTATTCTGACTGATCTAGTTGGTCTTGTACAAATTTCCACTTCATTTTTACGTACATAATTTATGAGTTACATCTCTACCTCTGAGATCTTAACTGGTATTTACGTCTTTTGGAGTTTTACAGTTGGAATAGGGAGAAAAAAACTATCAAAAAAAACCCCACCAAAATCCAGCTCATTTGTCTTCAAAGCTGTACTCAACTGAAGACATTTAAAAGAAGGCCAGATTTTAAAGTGGAAAAGTTTTTCAGAACTCCTAAACTTCTGAAAATTTCCACTGCTGAGTCTATGGAAATAATTACACATTCAGTCAAAAGCAATACTTTTAAAATTCAAGTGCTGATCTCTTAGTTTTGTTTTGCCACCTTGGTATAAGGCATCTTTTCTGGAAAAAAAAATCTGATGCTTGAACTTTTCATTACTTATTTTAAATAAGACATAAGAGACAACTGGGGTTGCAGATTAGACAGTTAAGGCCTGAAGTGATTAAAGTTTTAAAGGAGTTAATCTTTAAATGCTTCAGTCTTAGCTAGCTGATCTGTAAGCCAATTTTTCTCAAACATTAATGCTTTTAAGGACCTGAATAAAGAGTTGTCTACAACATCCATTTAACCTTCAGTGCACCTGCTCAGCTGCAGAGATTTTTGTTTGGTGGGGGATGTTTTTGCTCCTCTTTCCCCTCAAACATTTTTTACCTCTCAAGAATCATTACATATGTAATTCTTCAATGAACAACTGCACAGCAGAGCTCAGTGTGGCGCTCAGTAATGCATTGTGTTGTTTTTATTCTCATATTACAGAGCAGGTGCTTTCAGCACCTAGTAGGAAACAGATGATAGCAAAAGTAGAGTTTTTTTGTTGGTGGTTTTTTTTCTTAATTTTTGTCAGTGTTTGTGGACTCAGCTTATATTCTTTGGACATGTAAGTCTCCACTAGACAACTCAGAGTGCCTTTAATGTGGTGTGTTTTACAGTTAAATTTCTGCTGTGCTGTAAAACAGCTACATTCTGCTTTTAGAATCTGGTTTTACTGAATGGATGTTAGCTTCTGGATTTTGTAGACTAATGTGATAAAATAATTTGATATTTGTACCTATGGACTTGCAAGTAGTCCTTGTATAGTATAACTTTGTCTCACTTGACTAGGTGCTGTCAAAGGGTTCAATTAATATGCTTTACCCACTCTTAGTTTTGTTTTGAGTTGGAATAATAACCACATCAGAGCACTACAGCCAACAGCTTTGGTAGAAATGGTAAAATATTGAAGGGACACATGTTTGGAATTTCAGCTCTTTTTCAACTCTCTAATCTTTCCATGGAGTATATTGAAGTGTAACCTTTTTTGCATCTATCAGTGTTTTAAGATCCATACACTTCCATTTTAAGTTAAATTCAGATCTTCTGGAGGAGAAAGCCATTTTTACAAGCTTGCTTAAGAAGTGCAGATCTTTTTAGACTAACAGAATGATTTGTATTGGTTTTCTTTGTTGTTCATTTGTCATCTCCACAGATAATACCTGATTGCATGAGCTGGTCTTGTTCACCCAAGTTTTGTGTGTGATTCAGCATCTTTCTTACCTCTCCATAAGTTTTTCTCATCTTGTTTAAAAATTAGAGGAAAGATTGCAATGTGGACTTCTCTCTGAGTCTCTGCTTTGGCGTTTTTGTGTAACAGTCTGCAGAGGAGATTCTGAGACCCCCAGTTGAGCAATTCTGGGAGTGTCTTGGTATTTCCACCTTATAACTTACAGGCTTGTCTGTGTACAGTAAGTCTCCTGGGAGACTCTGCTTTTCCTGAAGCTTCTGAGTTTTAAATATTAAATATTTATAGACAAATATTTAATATTAAAATTTATTATATAAATATATTATAATTATATTTATCTAATGATATAATTATTATATAAATATAATATTTAATTTTGTTGTTCCTTGGGTTTTTTTAAGCTCTTGAAAAACTCTTGACTAAAAAGGGAGAGCAGCATACATCTCCAACACATTTTATGAAAATGGGCTGTATCTCCAGAAACTAAAAATGAAGAGCAGAAATCCTATTGTTTAGTATGTGAGAGTGAAAATTATGGGGAAAGATGGTGGCTTTAATTATTTTCAACTTTATGATTAGCCTGGTTACAGATGTGCTTTGTGTTTTAAAAAAGTGTTAGTTTATACTTGAAAGTTTACTTGGATGAGTGCAGCACATGGCTGTGGAGTGACATGTTCTTGAAAATCTGAGCATGTCCTTAGCATCAGAGGAGGATCTGTAGCCTAAGTGAGCTGTTCCACTTTGGACTAATCATCACTGATAATAATTCTCTATGAACAGAAATCCATGGAAGTTTGGGATGCAGGCAACAAAAGAGAAATTTATCTGGAGAGCCACAGACCAGTGTACATTTCTAAGGCAGTTAAAACTCCTGTGAGTGCTGCACCCTCTGGGTTTACAGCACTGTTTTTATGTTGACCCAAGCACACAGAAATGAATTGAAATGCATTTGTGGGCACTATAACATCAGTTGCTGTACAAAACTCCTGTTTGCAGTTTTTCCTTGTGCCATGTAGAGATGACTGTACCTCTCTAAGTTCGTTGTGTCCACATTTCCCCCTCTGTTGTCTCCACAAATTACAAGGTTGTGCTCAGCATGAATCAAAGAATTTTAGCTTTTGAATAAAGGTAAGCAATATTCTAAAATGGCCAGAGGTTAGACTTGAGAAGACTTCAGCTAAATAAAATGAAGAGGATAAACTGTTCTCCTTGTCCTTTGAGAATATGGTGAGCAAATGGATCCTCTAGCAAAGGAGATCTGGTGTAAACAGTAATAAATGCTTAAATAGATGGAGCTTGTACTATTTAGCATGAAAATGTTGAGCAGTCGTCTTTGTTTCTGATGGAGAATGACATGTGTGAGGCTAACAGTATGACATGGAAAGGGGAATTGTTTGGATAATCTCCTGGAGTTCTTAGATCTGTTAATCTGAAAAGCAAAGGCCCTGGCTCTCTTGTGTGCCTTCTCATTTGCTTCTCTGCAGAAGGAGCCATGCCAAGGGACCAGGCTGGGACATCAGAATGGAGATGAATGAAGAAATATTGTGGGTTACCATGGGAGATGAGACCTGGTCCCTGGGGGTTTTGGCAGGTGTTTGCCCTCACTGTTAAATACAGCAAACTTTGTCACCACTGGATCATCTTCCTGTAACTGGCAGAGAGGAAGACAGAGAATTGGACAAATGTAACAATCCTGAAAACCACTGAATTACCTCAGAACCACTTTCCAGTTTGTTTAAAATCCTATGTTTTGTTTCGGCTCCTTATTACAGATTATCTGTCAGCTTTCTGTAAGAAGCTGGAACTTCTTTTACTCTTGAAGTCCTATAATTGAGACAATTTTTGGGCTGACGTTTCTGGGTTTTTTTGTTTGGTTGGTTTGGTTTTTCTGTGTGTTTGTGCAGGGAGCTGAGAATTGGTGTGGTTTTGGAGCAAGCCAGCCAGCAAGAGTGTTGTGTGTTGAATTTATAACCATATATCCAGTTGTCACAAAGAGATCCTCTCTGGGGTTGTGCAGAAAGGCAGATGATGTGCAGCTAATCAAACACAGCCTATTGGGCTGGAGACAAGATTGTGAAACTTGAACTGGGTCGTCGAATGTGTTCTGGGAATCCAGAAATAATTTATCTGTGAAGTCGATTCCTATGACTGTAAATCACTTTGGAATGTTTTCTAATAGTTCAAGAAAACAGATTAATGGAAAATAAAGGGTATTTCACTTTTTTCTGAACAAATTTGTTAGAGGTTTGTTAAAGCTGATTCTTTTCATGCTGAGAATTTCTAATCAGTAGTACATATAAATCATTATGTTCTCCCAGCTCCCCAATTTGACTGACCTTTTAGTTTGTACTCTACATAAATTCTGTTGTGTTTTGATGCAGGTTTCTTCTGCTGGCTTAAATCATCTTAGTGGTTTTAGAGCTTGGCTTCTTAAACTTGAAAACTTTTTTGAAGCCTTTATACAATGTAAGTGCTTTATTCATAATAAATTATAAAAGGTGTGTCCTAGTTGTGTTCACCAAAGAACAGAAAAGAACATTAACAAATCTTGTGATGATACTTCACAATTTTATGTATTCTGTGGGTCACAGCTCATTTTGTTGTTGCATTATCCACTTTGAAGCCAAGCAGAAAGATGAATGCAGAGGCTTTCTGCAGTTCCCAGTTGGTGCAGTTTCTGATTTCCAGATTCCATGAAGGTCAGAGTGGCTCCAGGCATGCACCTGACACATTACCTGTGCAGAAAGCAGCTGATTCCAGTGCTTCAGTGCCTGACTGAGGCTGTGCCATGCAAAATTCCTGGGAAAGGACTTGGAGGCTTTTTACCAATTTATTTTATTTTTCCCCCCAAAAGTAGCCTGTTGGCCTCCAGCACCACCACTAACTGAAGAGTCAAACAGAGCTCAGTTTGTGAACCCTGAGGTTGATGTGATGTTTGTTTATAAAGCAAACACTGAATATTCTTTCAATACAGCATGGTGGTGCTGAGTTTTGGGTGATGGCATGGAATTGGCAGAACCACTTTGAAATTTGCAGGCTTTGTTGTACAACCTTTTTGGACTCTTGTCTGTATCCCAGTAACATGTAACAAATTGTTTTCTTTTACACAAAACCGGGCATTTGTGGGTGGAAAAAGAAGTTTATGAATGAACTTCAAGGTTAGAAGATACAAAAGTTGGCTAGGTTGTTTAGATGGCCTTCTTCGTCCTGTATTATTCTTTAGTAATAAAGTGATATTTTATATTTGCTGGTATGGTTCTGATCCTAATTTCAGTATGGATTTTGTAAATGACTGAGAATTGCACTGAAGAAATATAATGTTAAGTAGAAGTCAATAAGCAATAATTTCTATATATTTGTTGTAACAGGAGTTTGGGTTTGGTCATAATAAGGTAAAAGAGTAAAGAAATAATGTACTTTTATATGCAAAACACAATTTGTATTAAGAGGAAGAAGAAAAATATAACTATATTCAGATGTGATTTGTAAGTGCTGAATTTAGGGCTAGTCACCAAGAAGAATTTTTGTTTTGAACTTCTCCTGAGTGGAGATCTGCCACAAGCTTGGCTTCTTGCAATGAGTTCCAAGTGTGGAACCAGTAGTTCTGCCAGCAGTTTACCTGGACTGCTCCTAGCAAAACCTTTCTTTTTTTCTGTCCTCATTGCTCTGTGGATGTCAGAATTAAACCAGTGCAGGCCAAACCCCTCAGAAGTGGCAGATTGTTCAGATGAGTGCTCATGGTGCAGTTGATCCATGGAGTGTTAGAACTTTATTCCATGTTGCTAAGGGAGACCTCTGTGGGCTCTCTTGGGTTGCAGTGGCTGTGTTTTTCAAGGACACGCTGTCAAAGCATCTCTTGAACAGGTGCTTTTATTTAGCTGTCATGGATACCAGCATAAACTTAAAATTGAAAAAAAAAATCAAAAATAGAGTAATAAATGAGGCATTTCAACTGGCTGCTAATGTGAATCAATGAAGCTCCAGCTTGCAGATTTGGACAGCAGGCACTTCAGGCTTTGCTTGTGGCTGATGGTGCTTGTATGGTGATCCTTGCAGAGTTTGTAACTATTGCTCAGCCTGAATTAATTAAATCTGAGCTGTGGAGTGAACCTGGGCGAAGAGGGGGAACTCTGACACATACATCTCTTGGATGGTGTTTGGAACTTGAGCTTCCCTGACTGGATATCAGAAGTCTTGCAGGTTTGTATAATTTAAAATATCACCTGCTCTCAGCATGTTTCCCTAGAAAAAAGCAAATTCCCCCTGCTCCCCCTCCTGCCCTTCTTGGATTTATGTTTCTAACATAAAGGTTACTGATGCTCCAAGATACTACTGATGCTTTTGAAGAAACTTTCCTGTTCAGATTTTGTCATAAAGTGTCCCCAGACTGCTTGCTCCCCTTTCCTTTCTACTGCTTTCCTTCACTTGGATGTGAAATGATCTTTTATTTATGTCAACAAAAGGAGATCAGAAAAGCAGATCATGCCCTGTTACTGACCAGCATTGGTCATCCTCAAGTCGAAAATGTCTTTTTGCTTTTTTTGAAGGTATAATTTCTGATTTGAATCTCTGCCAAGTTACTGGGACAAAAGCAACTAGTACATATATAAAATTAGGACTAAAGCAGTTTTAATATCTGTATATTATGTATACAGATATGTATGTATAATATTGTAGTCACACCTCTCAATAAAATGATCTGCTGTTTTACTGAGGTGCTAGTATTTCTGTTGTCAGTCTGCCATAAATTGTGGGGAATTTAATATAAAAAATGGCTTTAACTTTCAGCCCATGTCCCTCTCCTCCTTCTCCCCTGGTCTCTGTGTTTCAGAGCTTAGTTTCAGCTGTTTATCTAACAAAAGGCAGTTCAACACAAATGCATTCCAGTGTGTGTGAAACAGACTGGTAGGACAAGGCTGGATTATGTAACTGCTTTGTGTGGATTCATGCAGTATATTACACTGGATTATAAGCAACCGAAATATTGTTTTAGTAATAAAATGCCCAGTGCAGTTTTGATTTTGGTGCTTTTTCTTATGCTTACCTGTGAGCTAGGAGTGCAGGGAGCATTATTCTAAAAAAATGTAAATAAATTCAAAATTTTGATCTGAGAGAGAAGGCTCTGTTTTTTAGTTTACTGACAAATCTATGGTATGATGTAGTATTTTAAAAACCAGCAATACTGCTGTTATGTACATGGCATATGCAGAATCAACCTCACTTCATTTTTAAACGATATTGTTTCCTTTTTGACATGTGTTCTAGCAGTGGACAAGAGAGATGTTCATTAAAATCACGGCTTATAAGCTTAGAATGAAGAATGAATTAGATTTAATGTCAAAATAGTGGGATAAGAAGTGAGTACTAAAGTTACAGCGTGCATTCATGACCTCGATGTTTTTAACATTCCTGGAATACCAGATTTGTCCAGTTCTCGGCATCACCTCATGATTATTTGCTATAACTGCATACCAGAAAACCTTATTTCACAAGGATTTTCCTGCATTCTGGCCTGGTAATATACTTGTACAGACTTGTTGGCATTTGCAATTTTGAAGATTTGTTGTTGGACCATTTTCATATCTGGTTCATGTCTCGTATATTGGATTTGAGCTGCTTCTCCCAAAAAGCAGAGGAACTGGCAAGACCTCTCAAAAAGTGGGTGGAGAGTGCATTCTCCCCCTCCCCCCAATTTAAATATTTTACTCCTATGACCAATGTGTGTTCACAGCAGCCACTTCTGCATGAGCAGCTTTTCAGCATCCACAGGGAGTTATTGGATTGGCACTGAGGAGCAAAAGTTACTCTGAAAAGTCACTTGCTGCTTTGGGTTATGGCTGAATTAATTTATATAAGCATGGCTGAAGTCTTCTAGTTTGAAATTCAAGATTTGATTCTTGTTACACTTTCATTGATACTGTTACTTAAAAGGATGTGTTTTAGTCATTTCATGTCTGAATGTCTTTCATCCGAAAGATTAGCAGCATTTCCAGCTGTGTAGCTGGGAAACTGTGATATTTATTGAAATAAATATATATCTACAGTTTTCTGTGGGTTTGGGTAATACAATTATGAAAAATTCACATGATTTGGGAAACTTATATAACCAAAAAGTGATGAAGTGAATGGAAATGCATTAAATAGCAATAACTTTGTGAAGTTTGATCAGGCTTGTAAGATTGTTGATATCAGTTTTTTTGTACTACTGTGCCTTAGCTGGAGAAGGTAACTATTTATGTTGCTATGCCTGAGAAAAACATTTTGCAGTAATAACTTCTGTGGAATCATATGCAGTTAATAAATAATTAAATATATTTTAGTTTGATTTAAAATGAAAGCACACCAGTATTAAATTTAGTTTATTTTGGCTGCTACAAACATAATTATATTTATATTTTGTGTGGCAAAGGCTAAGTAGATAGTGAAGTGTTCAATAATACATTTTCCAAAAGGTTTCAGTTTGATCCAAGGTGAACAATGATATAATTAGGGAAAAGGTAATTAAATGTCAGATTTTTTGCTGACTTTGGCTTTAGACTGCAAGAAGTATTGTGTGTAAGAGTTCAGCTAAAGCCACCTAACTCCAGCCCCTGAGTTCAGACTGAGAATTAACAGAGATAACCTAAGTGGGATGTTTTAATTGAACTATTTTTCTGGTTGCTGAAAAGGAAAGAAGCAGTTTAACAAAAAAAAAAAAAAAAAAAAGGACTTGGTTAAGGTTTTTTTTTCCAAAAGTCATCATTAAGATTTCAAGAACACTTCAGAATTGCAGAAAATGAGGTTTTCATTGGCTCTCCTTCCTTTTTTAACTACTTCTTGCAGGTTCTGAATACATTTAATGATGCAAGTGTTCTTTAACAGTCTGTATTTGTAGTTTGATAATGAAAAGAAATGGTTGGAAAGCATTACCTGAAAAGGAGTGTTTGGTGGCATGTTTTATGTATTGGCTGGGTTTTTTTACTGAAACATTTTGAGCTTATCAGCCACTAAATAAACATCTTTTCTAAATATCCTAATTTCTTTTGTTAAATACATAGATGGAATCTATGCTGAAGCATTTTAGGGTGTGTAATAAGGGATAATAGTTGACATACTTCTTATATTATTAAGGTGTGTCATTATTACAGCATATGCACACCCTCTTATGTCTTATTGCTTAAATATGATAGTGCTTATAAGCTTTCCTTTTAAAGTATGAATTTACTACAGTGAGTTAGGTAACAGCATTTTGATGTGCACTATTTCACCTATTATGGGTAATACCTTACGTGTCTGTTGCAAGAGCCTCACTAGAGTGGAAGCAGTATTTAAATGAGGGATTGAATTTAGTGGTGGTTTCTGAAGTTCAAAGAAGGAAATGTAATGACTCCTGTCTCTTCAGATGACTGGCTTTAAGTGTGGCAGAAAAGAATGTGCTGTTTCAGTTTCCCAATATGAGCTGTGTTGCAGTGAATGAGGCAAGAAGGGGGTGCTCAGGAGTTCTCTCATTTCCTTTTCATTTGAGGTGCCCCTTCTTTGGGTTTCCCTCTTTCAGAGGCTGCAGTTCTCTCTGCCAGCACTGGTCCAGAGGGAGAGGAGAGAGCCAGTTAGCTGCTTTGAGATGCCATCTAGAAACGTGTAAATGAGATTTGCCAAGTGCACCTATGTGTTTCAGAGCCCAGTAAGACACACGGGAGGTGTGTGCTTTCTGCTGGGACTGCAAAAAGCAGCGTGGGGAGGGAGGGAGGGGATTCTGCCCCTCTGCTCCGCTGAGATCCCACCTGGAGCACTGCATCCAGCTCTGCTTCCCTAGCACAGGAAGGACACGGAGCTGTTGGAGGGAGTCCAGAGGAGACCACCAAGATGATCACAGGGTTGGAGCACCTCTCCTGTGAGGAAGGGCTGAGAGAGCTGGGGTTGTGCAGCCTGGACAAGAGAAGGCCAAGGAAAACCTTCTGGCAGCCTTGCAGTGCTGAAGTGGTGCTACAAGAGAGCTGGAGAGGAAATTCTTACAAGGGCAGGTAGAGATAGGACAAGGGGGAATGGTTAAAACCGAAAGATATGGATTTAGATGAGGTGATAGGAAGGCTCACTGTGGGAGTGTGAGGCACTCCCAGGTTGCCCAAAGCAGCTGTGGATGCTGCATCCCTGGAAGTGTTTAAGGCAAGGCTGGATGGGGCTCTCAGGAACCTGGGATGGTGGAAGGTGTCCCTGTTCCTGGGCAGGGAGTTGGGTTTAGATGATCTTTAAGAGACTTTACATTGTTGATAGTTGAGCTTATGTGGTTAAAGTGAACCAGGTTACTGAGTGGTAACAAGACTCTGGTGTTTCATGTGCATCTTCAGGATTCTTTTTTTGTGTGTGCTTTAGTTTCCTCTCCTCATTTAGGGAACTGAGTGCCTACCCAGTTGCTTGGCATTGTAAGAGCCTCTCATGTCCAGTCACAGAAGGCTTTAGTATTGACTATTCCAGATTCTTTTACTGTCCTCAGACTCGATGAATTTACTGTTGGATGTTTGTGATCTGTTCAGAAATTATTTGTAGAAAACAAACAAAAAACCCCCGAAGTCAATCAGCCCCCTTATGGGCACATGCACAGAGCCTAGCAGAGATCTAATATGCATCTCTTGGGGAAAACCAATCATTTAGTCTTACTTAAAAAAATAGCTTATTACTTCAAAAGAGAACTGTTCTCCTATACAATGACAATTTAATTTGATTGAGAGTTTTTTTGAATGTTCCTTCTAAAAGACTTTTTACTAAGTGACTATTGTGTTGAGTGCATCCATTTACTTTTGTTGAAGAGCTGTTAATGGATGATTTATGATCTAGCTGTAGAGAAGCCTTTCTGATTCTTTTCCAGTGTAATTTGCTTTTCTGTAGGGTTACTAGTTCTGTAATTTGATGTCTTCTGCACATTTGCTACTTGCAAACAAAGATTCTGGATAATGCTTTTATAAACAGATTAAACATTTGCCTACTTCCAATAACCCTGTCTTGTCTTCAGAAACTCACAATTTAGAGTTATCTAATTTTTTATTTTGATTACACAGAACACTTGGAATCATGCTCTCTGATACTTTCATTTTCATTTTCCGAAATCTTTTGTGTCTTCCCTTCCAAAATACGGTTTTATTCTGGGAACTTCCCCAGGAACCCTTCTGAGAAACTATAACATAGAAAGACTTCTTAGAGGGTTTTTTTTCAGTCCTCTTTAAGGGATTTTACCCTTGCTCTTATTTTAGCCATTGTCATCATCAGTTTTTAGAAGCTTTCTCCTTCTGATGCATGATGAAACATATCTCAGTAGTAATTGAGGGGATTGTCCTGTTCTGCTCTGCACTGGGGTGGCCTCACCTCGAGTCCCATGTGCAGTTTTGGGATCCACAATATAGAAAAAATACAAAGCTATTAGAGAGTGACCGAAGGAGGGCATGAAGATGAGGGGCTGGGAGGTGGGAGGGGAGGCTGTTTGAGGAGTGGCTGAGGTCACTTGGGCTGTTCAGCCCGGGGAAAAGGGTCTGAGCAGAGACCTCAGCAGTTAAATCTTCCTCACGAGGGTAAGAGGAGGGGCAGGCACTGGTCTCTTCTCTGTGGTGACAGTGACAGAACTCAAAAGTCCTGGCCTGAAGTTGTGTCAGCCAGGTTTGGGTTGCATATCAGGGAAAGTTTCTTCCCCCAGTGAGTAGTTGGGCACTGAACAGCTCCCCAGGGCAGTGGTCACAGCACCAGCCTGGCAGAGCTGAAGAGTGTTTGGTCAATGCCCTCAGGCACATGGTGGGATTCTTGGGGATGTCCTGTGCAGGGCCAGGAGTTGGATTTTGATGATCCTGATGGGTCCCTTCCAACTCAGAATGTGCTATGATTTGATGATTCTAATCTTCATTCCTTAGCAGATTTCTCTGCCGTGTTTCTCAATCATCTTCAAATGTAATTTTATATGTAACTTGCTGGAGTTTTTGTGTACTTCCATTTTCCTTACCTTGGACAACATCCTTTTGTTGTCCAAGGTAAGGAACTTTTCTCCCTCTGACAGTTAATTGATTGTTTTCAAAAGATAATTATGACTACTGAATGATGCATTCTGACAGCAACAGGCTTCAGATTCATCACTACTTCCTAGACCAGAAGCACTCAAGTCTACGTGAGGTTTATCACACTGTCTTCCAACAAACAAATTACAGGTTCTTGCTGGTATGAGCTATAGCCCTACTCCCCTGCCTTTAGGACTTGCTTTTCCTTCCAAGCTGGGTTCATTCTACTGTGAGAATGTCCTCTGTGGAAAGAGGGTCAAGGCTACTGGTAGGGTTCTGTCTTGGAATAATGCTGTCTTCATGTGAGACTTTTCTGTACTGAGAAAGAGCCAGGGCTTGGAGACGGGCTGTGTTGAGTGGCCTGGCTGGCCCAGCACGGTGTGACCTGCTGCTCTCCTGGCAGAGGAGGAGCAGCAGCAGCACATTCCAAGGAGCAGAGCCTGGGCACAGCTCCCCAGGGGAGCTATGTGGGCCACCACTGGGATGTGGCAGGAGGAGGAGGGAATGGTTATTGTGGATGCTGATCTTTCAGTTTTTATGTACTTGCTGTCAATTTTTTTCTTGGCTTTTCAATTTCTGTCTAATACAGGAACATGTAATTAAAAAGTGTGGAAATGTTGAAAAAAACAAAAGTGTTTTAATGAAGCTTTCCAAGCAGGGATTTTTTCTCTAAACTTTTCAGTCAAGCTGGCAAGAGTGCTTTAAAAGCCTGTGGCCAGCTCACTTGTGTTCATTTGGAAAAGAACTATGGAGTCTGGCTGCTTGTCACTGCCTCAATGTTCCTAAGTAGGAACAGTACTGAAATTGCCATACTAGACTTCCCGTGATTATTCTTCCTCTTTGAAATTAGTTTGTGGATGTTTTCACTGCATATTGTGTATTTGTACTGTGTTTACATTTTCTTCAGGTTTTACTTGAAGAAAATATATATTTCCTGAAAATACCTGAGGTGATGAAAAGGATGTTAATTTTTTTCTTGCTCTGGTAGGTATTTCAGGTATTTTAGTAAAGGAACATCACAGATACTTTCATAGCAGAGTGGAAGACTGTACATGGTGCTGTTAAATTTGAGTGCTTGTCTGAACTTGTTCATACATCCTCTTTGGGATGCAGCTGTGCCACACTTATGGTGGGAAAACAAAGAGCTCTTACTTAAAAGCTGTGGCAGTATTGGGGCACAAAAGTACTGGTTTTGGGGGCTTTAGGGGGGTTTGTTTCTTCTTTTAAGATTGCAGGCTCTAGTTTCACTGCCACATGCCATAAATTTTGCACAAGACTGCAATTTATGTGCAATGTTTTCAACTACAGTAAACATTATTAATAACCTCATCTAGGAAAGAATTAAAATGCTTTGAGGTCATGAACCTAATCCTTGGAACGCCAAGGGTCACAGTTAGAATTGACTTTAGTCAGTGTGACTGAATGAATATGTATGAATAGATGTAAAATAAAAATCTGACAGTTTTTATCCCTTACTTCTTAGAATTTCTGGGTTGTGAAAGAGGCAGTGACTTAGAAAGTTTTATTGTGTTTTACCTTGGCTTTTAAAATGCATATAAATAAGTAATTGCATGCTTTACTTGGAAGCAATGTCAATGCAGAGTGCTCTTTACTATTTTTGTCTTACATATCCTTTCTCCAATATGTTGTATTCAATGAATACAGTAATTTATTCACTCTTCAGAACAGTAGCCAATATTTTATATTTAATTTGATTTTATTTGGTAGCAAATTAATCTTGGTCTTAAACTCTGTTTAAGACAAGTTTGTGTAATATTATGGAGCGGGGGGAGAAGCTTGTTAAAGGTTGTTACATGTTGATGTACATTTCCACAGGCTTTGTGAACACTTTGATGTGGATTCATTGCAAATGACCAGGCAGAGTATTTTTCTTAGGTTTTTTTTTCCTTTCAGTTGGCAGTATTTCCTTCTAACTTTTTTTTTAAGATTTTCCTTTACTGAGGATACTATTTCTATTACAAACCCACAAACCTGCTGGCTCTGGAAGCAATTACTTCAGATGAGACTTTTGAATTATAGATAAATATGAACACTTCAATTTTTTTCTCAACTATGAACGCTTGATAATTTACTCCTTATGTATTTTGAAAGGTTACTCATTACTCTTGATATTATAATTTGCTCTTTAAAACATCATTATTAGCATCAGTTTTGCAAATAGGTTAACAGGTATTATGGGAGTCAGTCATGAGTCCCGGGGGCACATTTTTTATAGCATGTAGTGCATTCGTGACTATAAAATTTTCTCTTGTGCTTTTTTCTGTTTCTGGTGTTGGCATTAAAGGCATGCATTTAGTCAGGTATTTACCATCTAAGTTTTATTGTTTTCACTGTCTCATTTCAAATATCTGACCGGTTGGTGCTCCAAGCCATGTCTTGCTTGAAGTGAATTGACATTTAAGAAGGTCCCTGCTGCAGGAGCCAAGGAGCCAGCAGAAGTTGCTTAGCACTGGTTACAGGAAGAAACCACAAGGCTCTGGCTTCCAGCAGATACTGGAATCTGGTGCTAGAGGATGTTTGAGTCGATACACTCAGAGGCAGGGATCCCGTACAGAGAGCTTGTACAGGCTGGAGGAGTGAGCCAGGGAAAGCATTATGAAATGAATCAGGGAAAAATGCAAAGCCCGTGTTTGGGAGGGAAGAACCACGTGTCGTGTTTCATCTTGGAGACGGGCTGGCTGGGAAGGCTCTCTGCTGAAAATGACCTCGAGGTCCTGCTAGACAGCAAGCTAAACATGAGCCAGAGTGTGCCCTGGCAGCAGAGATCTTCAGCAGCATCCCAAATGGCATTCAGAGCATCACAGCCAGGAGCCTGAGGGAGCTGAAGTTCTTTACTCAGCACTTTACTGATCCCATCCAAAAAGCTGCATCTGGTTTTGGCTCCCCAGTACAAGAAGGATGTCCATGAAATGGAGCTGTTCTGCAGGAGGGCAGACAAGGGAGTCCGGTCAGGGCCCAGAAGATTTCTCCTATGAGGAGAGGCTGCAGGAGCTGGGACAGTCTGCAAACTGGAGAAGGGACATTTTGGGATGACTGAATAGCAGCTTTCCAGTGCCTACATGGAGACTGTTGAGATGCAGCCAGGTTCTGCTCAGAGCCAGGTGATGGCAGAACAAGAGGCAAGAAGTTGAATTACGAGGGGTTGTAAACCAAACAAGGGAAAAGCTTGCATCACAAGGAGAGTCAAGCATTGGGATAAGTTGTCCAAGAGACTTTATAGTCTCTACCCTTGGAGGTTTTCAAGACTGATTTTGTAAATCCCTGAGCAATCTGGTCTGAATTTGGTGTTTATCATACTTGGAGCAGGAGGTTGGACTGTACAGCTCCTGAAATGCCTTCTCTAGGACCTGCAGCTGTCTGCAGCCTTATGTATCACAGTGTGCAGAGGTTGATGAGAAAGAAGATCTGCAGTGGGATCACATCTCGGTTCAAGCAGCTCCTGCTGCTGAGCAAGAGGGGCAGAGCTGCATCCCAGCACAGAGCTCGCATGCAGTGAGCCAGGTCACACACATCCTGTGGTTAACTTGGTAGTTGATTTCTCACAGGTAACTTTGAAGAGTGGTTTTCCACCTCTCTGTCCAACATCCTAAGGCCGCTTAATCTGGGAAGTGGTTCTGGATGTTGTTGTCTGGACCCTGGTACCAGGAGATGTTCTTCAGCTGCTGGATTTGCTGATAAAAAAAACCAAAGTGCACGTTCCACCTTTGAGAAGACCTTTTTGGAAATAATTACTTTTTAAAAATGTAATTGTTTTTAAAAATGTAGGAGATAGACCTGTTTATTGCACGATCTCCAGTTTTGATCTAACTGGTGGCTGAACTGACAGCTCTGCATTTGAAAAAAGATGGAGAAGAAAGCAACTAATTTTAAATTGTTTTTTCATCTTAATATTTAAGTTATTGATGGGTTGTGGTATGGTTTTCATTACTCCATCCAGTCTCTTGGTTTCTGTCACTTTCTTGTGTGTAGAGCCAGATATGCAAGATGTTTTCGTTGTAATTTAGTGCCTTGATTCTGTGGTATTCGTCAACAGCATCTGTTTTATAGCAATGTGCATGTTCCTAGAAACCTGTAGAAGCAAAAAAGCCACTTCTGACTTCCCAGATCTTTTGATCAAAAGTTATTAAAGGCCTGGAAGTTCTTCCCAGTAGACCAGCTATCAGGTCTATCTAGAAACAGTATATATGCTTCATTAACTCAATGTAGCTGTTCTTCTGATAAATCATTCTGATTAGCTGGTAGATGGTGTTTGTTGGGTGAGCATGGTTGTCTACTGAAAAGACAAAGGTGAAAATGGCAAAGTTAATGAACAATTGGTCTGAATATGTTTTCACATTTTGCTCTAGAAGGAGTGCATGTTCTCCATGGAAGGGGTGAGGGAGGTGGTCGTGTACAGCGTAGTCTTTCTGTGCATCACACGTGTATTGCTTTTAGTTATGGCACTTGGAATGTGAGAAACAGCAGCTGCAAAGAATGGAGAAATAAATTTGTCTGCTTTATCACACAATCATTTTATTTTTCAGGAAAAGAAATCCTAAGCAGAAATTTGTTTCATTGTCAGTGTGTCAGTTGGCTCATTTTCTTTACCCCTTCTTTGTCAGTTATTTTCTCTATAAAAATATTAAATGATTGCTGTGTTCATCCTTCATAACACTATGTTTGGCCTTCACTAAATGCCTATGTGAAGTTCTGTGGGAATTGCTTTGAAAAATATCTAGATACCTTAGAGATGTAAATTGTGAAAATGTGTTCTCACATCCTAGAGTGAAAATCTAATTAAACTCCTGTTTTCTTCCAGTTGAAAAGTAGTAGTTCACTAGTAGTAGTAGTGAAAAGTGTAATTAAAAGTGAAAGCACTTCAATGGAAATATCTCAATATTCCATTTGTTAGTACTAAAAGATTTCTTTCACCACAGAAAGGAAGTGCTGAGCTTCAGGCAAGACTCCATTCCAGGCTTAATTTGGGTTTCAAGAATTTCAATGAATTGGAAGTTCCATGAGGGAAATGAAAATGAAACTGAGACTTGCACCCCCTTGCCTCAAACGAGACTGTGATTTAGATAAAGGCAACGTTACGGGTAATCTGCAGTTCATGTAAATTTATTTTTTTTTTAAATCCGCTGTGTTTCTGTTTTATTCCATGTGAGGTTTGCAGGGCAAACCTGGCTGGGGGTTCAGCAGATAGTTCTGCGGAGGTATTTATCTGCCAGAGACTGCTTGACTTTTTAAACTCTCCTCATTGTTGCAGCTCAGTCCCAGCTGTAATGTGGAATGCAGCCGGAGCTTCCGGGAAGTGCTGGAACTCTGCTCCAGCACAGCCTCAGTGGGAAGCAGCATCATCACTGGTGGTGACTAAGGGCAGCTGAGCTCAGCTTAGCAATTCCTCAGTTCTTTTTTGGTTTCCTGTGGTCTTGGCAATGGCTGTGGTGATAAAGGAAAGGAAAGGTGAAGCAGCTCCTGGAGCAGGAACTGCGGGAGGCTGTGTTTGTTTCTCTTTCTTGTTTGGTAATGAAATCTGTTGTTGCAGTGAATGAGCAGGCGGCAATGACATGCAGAATCGCACGTTCTAGTGAGACACTGACCTGCCAAGATTCCTCTCATTTACAACGTATTCCAGAAAAAACTTTAGACCAGAAGCATCGTGTTACTGCTTAGAAAGCTCATCTTAGAACACGACAGCCCAGCATTTCTGAAATTGTGGTTTTACATCTTAGTGTAAGAAGCTGGTGTGATGGTTATAATCAGAATAGCTGGTTTGTTTATGTACTGTTGTAAAATTCAGTGTTTTACATGTTGTTTTAGTTACTATACTATATGCTATTTATAGTTGTAATATTTGGTCACATTGTAGTAAACCTGTGAATGTTCATTTTGATTTTTTCACTAGTGTAGGATCTTTCATGTGAAAAATGGTACCTTTTACTTTTCTTTGCACCTTGAAAGGGGTTATTTTGGTGCTGTTTTTACTGATGATTCATTAGAGTTGGAATTCATTTTAGTTGATAGATGTATCTTGCAGATGGTGAATTAAGTCTTTTATTTATGTGAGTAGTAATGCTTTCATGACACAAAAGAATTTGTGGCTATGTGTACTAGCTGCTTACTTTCTCCTAGTAATGCACTTACTGCTTACATATTTCTAGTAATTAAGAACACAAAATCATGCAGGAAGGACATCATTACTACATAAAATACACGGAGTGATTTAATAAGTACTGTACATATCAGGCCTTAATTGCACAGGTGATTAGAGCTTTGGATGGAGACTGAAATGGGCACTTTTCCTCAGAGACCATTTAGTGCATTCCTTCTGTGTTAATAAAAAGCTTCGAATCTTTGAAGTATGCGCACTGAAAAGATGGTAGAACTTAACCAGAACAACTAATGAAACTGATCAAACAGCAGATTATTTTTTAAAAAATAAAGATAAAGAAGATATCAAAGAAGAAGTTAATTGTTTCAGAAAGGAAAACTCCCTGTGAATCTGTTCCTGTTTGAGTGCACATTCAGAACTGGATCCAGCTGCACTGTGTGCTCAGTCTGTGCAGCTGATCCCTTTATCTTGTGACCTGGAGTGTGACACACAGGATAAGGGATTCATTCCTCTGTCCTGCATTCCATGTCAGTAAATCCTTCCATACCCAGCACCTCGTCCAAAGCACTTTTTTTTTGTCTTTGTTTCTTTTTTTTCCCTTTTTGTCGGTTTGAAGTTATTTAGGGAAAGCCCAGAAACAACGTAGGCATAAAGGAGGATGCATCCTGCTGACATGTTCTTCCTTTTCCAGGAACTGACGTTCTCCTCACTTTGAGTGACACATACAAGGGATATTGAGTTTTTAATAATCCTGTGAAATAAAATCAAAAGGGGGAGGGGGGCTGCAGTATTTGGGAATTTGGAGGGAATCTTCACTTCCAGTCTCAGAACTTGTTCCATTTTGCAATCAGCCTGCTAATTAAAATATGCAGTTTTAGAAAACTGTAGCTGAACAAAATTCTCTTGGTTTCACGAAGCAAAGCTATGCCTTGCTAATCTATTAATATTCTCTGAGTGCATAAAGCAAACAGTGGATACAGCTGAATCACTGACATCGTTTATTTGAAGATTCCACGTCCTTTGCCAAAGCCCTTCAAAATAGGTCAAGGAAATGACAAGGCAAGGGACAGTCAGGAATCAGGTGGGGACCAGGAGATCTGAAAGAAATCAAAAGGTGCAAAACCAAAAAGTGTTAATCACAGCAAAAGTGTTCCTTGCTGCAGGATGAGAATGTTTATATGCAATAAATATCAGTTACAGGATTAACAAAATCGCAGATATTAGCACTATTTATCCAGTTGGGATCAGAGGAAACCCTTGGGACAATTTTGTGAGTGCAGATTAGTTGGATGAGTAGCAAGATGGCAGATGAAACTCAGTGCTGATGAATGCAAACCCATGCATAGTAAAGGAAGTAATATGAACTCTGCATAAGGTTTGCTGTGTTAGGAATTAATTTGAAAATTTAGAATACATCTGAGCAATGTTTTGGACAGCAGAGTTGGAGATCTCTGGCTCAGTAAGCAGCAGTTCATGAAGAAAAGCAAAAGCTAATATTTGTTAAAGGTAGAATTGTGGTAATAGAATGCATAAACAAATAGTTCCCCTCTTGTCTGGAACTGCACAACAAGAAATTTGGGAATGATTACTGGAATGACAAAGTAGATTAGAAGCTTGTGGAGATGTATAATAAATATATTGGATATGTCTTTCTTCATCTTCTGGAACCTGGTATATTTTTCTCTCTTGTAGAACACAAATCAGAAAACAAAAATTGGAAGCAATGTTAAATGCTCAGAGAAACTTTTTTTGGACAAGATGTTTGTAGGTGAAGAATAAGTTCCTTCTTTTCACCAATAGATTCTTGCATTTTCATTTTCATATACAAAACATTCACAGTAATTTAAGGATTTGCAGGTTAATGAACAAAACCTTTTTAGTTCAGCAGTAGTAAATTTTTCCAAATCCTTTAACTCTGATAAATTTATTTTTGGAGACATTCCACATGTAGGGGAATGACTTTCTCTTTTTTTTTTTTTTTTTTTTTTTTTTTGGTATATGCTGTACTTTTGTGAGATTATGTATTTGCAGTGTTGACCTGTTTGTCACTCAGGCTGGAGCTGAACTTTGTGTTCATACACTGCCTCCTCAATCTCTTATTTAGTGCTCATCATTGTGCTTTAGACTGGTGGTGGCCTCTTAATTTATAAGTTGCAGTTTATGAGAGGAATTGTATCTGAGCATCTCATACAAACATGAATAAATGTTTTTCCTGCTTGGAAAAACTAAAGCAGAAATCCTTTAAAAAAATTACACTGCTAATCAATGAATGGGGTGCTTTTGATTTAAATCATGCCTGTAAGTAAATCCTTTTTAATACTAATCAATCTTGGTACATGCACACAATTAAATTTGGGATTCACAGTGAATTTTAGGAAACAGCAAGATGCAGCAAATACATTAAATTCATTTCTGAGCAGCAGAAGAACTAGTTTAAAAGGCTTTCTGGCTCAAGTGAATTTCTGCCAACAGGTATTTGCTGGTTGCCTTCTCAATGCTGAGAATGGTTGTTATTAAAAATACACTGAGTGCCATGGCTATTGCTTATTCTTCACTTGGCATCAATGCCAAAAAAGCAAAGCATTGTGAAGATGCACATGATACTGTCGAGCTAATTCTGAGATGTAGCTCTCTCTTACTGATGACTGTGTTGTATGCATTTTTATGGCATAGATGAATTAAGCATTGGTTTGTTTCTTAGAAGTTTTCTGGTTTAGAGCAGAAATGGGATTTACAGCGGTGCCTGTACGAAATTACTTTGGGATTAGTGTGACTGTGATACATTAGGTAAGTACTAGTGACTGAGTTTTTGAGAATAATTTCTCATTATTAAAAATAAATGTTACTTGGATGTTTCTAGTGGATACAGGATTTCACCATTGGATTTCTAAAAATTTGTATCCTAAATGGAAAGTTCATTTTTGGTGTGTATCTTAGTGACATTTTTACACAAAGGTATAACTAGTAAAGCAGAAGTTTGGAAAAGCCATTGCTGCTTGATTTTGGCCTAAGGTTAAAATAATGTCTGCCAGCCTGTAACACTGCAAGGGGTTATTGTGGCCAAAATGCCAGACTGGGCACTTATTCTCATTAAACTTCATCCTCTTGGACTCTGCCCATCCATCCAACCTTTCCAGGTCTGTCTACAGAGCCCTCCCACCTTCCAACACATGGACACATGCTCCCAGCTTATTGTCATCTGCAAATTTACTGATGAAAGGTTCAATCCCCTCATCCATGTCATCAATAAAGATACTGAACAGAGCTGGCCCCAGCAGAGAGCCCTGAGGAACACCACTGGTGTGTGGCCCCAGCTGGCTGCAGCACCGTTCACCATCACCCTCTGGGCCATGCAGCCAGTTCCTAACCCAGCACGGGGTGCTCCTGTCCAAGCCTGGGCTGCAGCTTTTCCAGGAGGGTGCTGTGGGACACAGTGTCAAAAGCCTTGCTGAAGGCCAGGTACACATCCACAGCCTTTCCTGCATCCAGCAGGCAGCTCACCTGCTCATAAAAGGAGACCAGGCTGGTCCAACATGACCTACCCTTCTGAAACCTATGCTGGCTGGGTCTGATACCCTGGCCTTCCAGGGGGTAATGAATAAAACTCCTTGAGTTCTCAAGCTCAATTAATCCCTCTATTTGGTGCTGTAAAACTGCTTTTGATATCCCCAAAGTCGGGTTACTTTTCAGAGTGTCTTTTCTGCATTTCACAGCATGGGTTTAATGTATCTGGAACGTGTTTTTGAGAAAAGCAGAGCCTGCTTATCCTGGATAAAAACCACAAAAGCAGTAGCAAGTGCAGAGATTTGCAGTTCGTAATAATGCTCCCAATGGTTTGCTCAGCAGGTGCAGGGTGTCACCTTCCCTCTGCAGGGGCTGGGGACAGAGCTCTGTGAATGCCCCATCACTCAGCTCCGCTCTTCAGTCTGCAGCTGAGCTCTGACACGTCTGTCTCAAGGAAGCAACTCCTCTGAGCAGCCTCCTGTGCTCCTCATCAGAGAGCTCCCCCTGCTTAGGTTGTCAGCAGTTTCCTGAAGAAGGTACTGGCTCTGCCTCTCTGCCTAAAGCTGGATGTCCCTAAACATCAACCCCTTTTAACATTGGTAATAACTGTAGTAAGGGAAGTTTTTCTGCAGGGAGGGAGGAAGTTATGTCAGCATGTTACTGTCTCAGAGGCTACAAGTTAAAAATGCAACAAACCAGGAAAGCCTACCACCAGCAGCCAGAAAACCCTTAAAAATCCTCAAGGCTTTCCCAAGCCTCATTAGGCATGGCATCAGTAGGAGAACTTAAGGGTGTGTATGCAGTGTGTGTCCCAGAACAGGAACTCATATGCACAGGTACGTGTGGAATATTTAACATCTCACTTGGGCAGCACAAAAGCATTGGTAAGTAATGGGTGGCAGGTTAGCTCAGGATTTTGGTGTTGGTTAAATGCATTTGGCTAGGAGTGCACAGGGAGCTGCGTTTGTTTGTGTGATAAAGAAATTCTTTGGCTTATAAAGCTGAATTCAATCTATATATGCTTGTGTGTGTTTAAGTCATGCAGAAATGATCAGCCTTTGTGACTTGCCACCTGTTTTGAGTTAGAGGAAATCTAAGGTTGTCTGAAGGCACATATTTCAGGCCTCATTTTCTCTGGCAAAAATGCAGGCAGGAGATGCGTGTTCTTCTGTTGTAAGAATGCTGCCTGCTTACATTTAGGCATTTTCTTAAATTCTTGTATACGCTGTATTTAACTACATAGCAAAACTTTTCAGTCTTTTCTAGAAGACTAAATACTTTCCTCTGTAGAGCTGAAAAATGTCTTTATGCTTTTGTGAATGTCTGAATTTCAGTTCTGCCATCTAGAATATTTATTTGTGAATCATGTTCAGATGAGAGTATGAAATCCTAACTTTGACTCAGCTGACAAATTTAGGATATGAGAATACATCTGTATGTGAAATTTCACATATGTCTGTCTCTCTAATGCACACTGTTATCAACCCTTTTTAATGACAATATTTTTAAATATTATAATTGCATTTTTAAAAACCCAATCCTCCTTTCTGTTTTATATCAGTTTCAGGCAAGAGTGGCTGCTACTAAAAGTGCTCTGCTAATTAAAAATAACTTCTCTGTTTAAATGCATATGGTGCTTTATCTTGTACAGACTGGTGATTTGCACTGAGATGGTCATACCAACATTTTCATTCTAGTGGCATATTTTAAACACCTACATTGCTTGGAGGATTAAGCGTTCCTTATATCATGAAGCTCTTCATAAAACAAACAAATAAACTTCAAGGTTTGGAATGTAGTCTCTAGTATCACATTGCCCGTTTGTCTCTGTACTGCTTATGCAACTGCTTATGCATTGTGCTTTTTTAGTCAGAGGAATGTATAGTGGTTAATTTCAACTTTTGTTTTCAATTTATTTGTTTTATAAGTCTAACCCAATTATTTGTCCTTTTGAAAGAAGAGAAACTAAAGATACAAACACAAAAATTAGAACTATGCTTTTAATGTACTGTACATTAATGTACAGGGCAGAACCTACTAAAAAATTGTAATTTACTGAATTATCCCATATGTCTCTGTTTTTCATGCTGAAACTTGTCCTTGTTGCCTAGAAAAAGATACATGTTATGTCCATCTTCAAAAACTGTGAAAAGCAGTGTCTGGAGAAGGCAGACTGCAGCACAATCAGATTTTTAGATGATGCAGAACTGAGGGGTGCTGTTGAATGCAGAGATGTCATTCAGATCAACCTGGACAGGCTGAAGGAATGCACTGACAGAACCCCAGGAAATTCAGCGAACATTTTTGTATCGGTCATCTCTGTAAGTTTAGAGAGCTAAAGGAAGCCAAGATTCATGTACAAAACCTCTCAGTGTTATGCTCTGACACCTGGTTCAGTTACCAATTCCATGATAAATTTTTTGGGGCAGCTCATCTTGATTTCTTTATTTTGGGGTATAGAATCCTGTAAAAGTCTCCTTCCAAGTTGCTGTCCTTTTTCAGAACAGCCCACTTGACTGATCAGCAGCTCCCACAGTGTGGGCAAGCAGCTGAAGGTGCCAAACCCTTTGGCTTTTCTGGGAGTGCTCAAGGCCAGGCTGGATGGGGCTCTGAGCCACCTGGTATAGAGGAAGGTGTCCCTACCCATGGCAGGAATTTCAACCTGAATGATCTTCAGGGTCCCTTCCAACCAAAACTATTCTATTTTCCTATGAAATTTTATAAACTGTTGGCTGATAGGTGTGCTGTGTCCCTGTGTAATTCTTCATAGAGACCCAGTTTCACTTTTCCTCTCTTGGGTCTGAGTTTATTCTTTCCCTTCAGCAGCTGGAGAACCAGTGAGCAGCATGCCTGGTGTTGCATGCTTCATCACTGACAAAAGGCACTGTTGATGCTAACAAATAGAGATTTCTGTAGCTGTGGATGGTTCCCATTAAACAGAAGGACTTTTCTATCTGTTGGGTTTGACTGACTAAAAATAATCATCTGATATGCAGAATTTATAGTCATGGTGTAATTTTTGAATTTATAATGCGTTTCTGTTAGTACTAAAAAAAGGAAGTTAATTTTTCATCTAGATATACTGACCTTGGAAGTTGTGGAATGTAGTAAAGATTACAGCAAGATTATGACATTCTTAGTCAGGATAAATATGCACCATGATGGTTTTATGCTTTAGTAAAGTCTGCTAAACCTTCAGCAGCACATTGACAACCATCCAGAGTGAATTTTCATTACACTTATCCAAACAATTTTTATAATCTTAGCAAGCATACTCCATCTCGAGGTTTATTTAGATGAATAATGTTTCAGATTTAGCTGATCAAGATAAGTGCTTGGGAAAAAAAATAGCTCTTTATGTGGAAAGATTGCTGTCCTTTTCACTCCTTGTCTCGTTGTTTGCTGGTACTGGGCTCAATAAAAATAACCTTCTTCACCACTCCTCACAGGGTAGGTGTGGGTTTCAGAGACCTGCAAGCCCAGCTCCCACTGAGTGCAGAGCCAGTTGTATGGATGCACGTTTTTCCAGCTCAGGAGAAATTTCCAGAGCAAACTGGAAATCTCTCTGTTGTTTCTTCACAGAATCACTAGATTGAAGAGATCATCGAGTCCAACTCAACCCCAACACCTCAACTAAACCATGGCACTGAGTCCCACATGCAGTCTTGTTTTAAACAAGTGGATGGTGACTCCACCACTGCCCTGGGCAGGTCATTCCAGAACTTTATCACTCTTTCCATAAAAAACTTTTTCCTAATATCCAACCCGTATTTCCCTTGGTGCAGTTTGAGACTGTGTCCTCTGGTTCTGCCAGTTGCTGCTTGAAGAAAGAGACCAACCCCACTTGACTCCCACCACCTTTCAGGGAGCTGTAGAGAGTGATAAGGTCATCCCTGAGTCTGCTTTTCTCCAGGCTCAACAACCCCAGCTCTCTCAGTTGTTCCTTATAGGGCTTGTGTTCCAGGAGCTATTCAGCTCTTCTGGCTGTTTGGTGCTTTCTAAATTTTCACAGGAAACTTCCCCATTGCTGCCAGTTTTCCAGGATTCATCTCTGGGCTACCCGTTGCAGAGCACTGTAGGATTTTTACCAGGGAAGATAGCTTTAGCCTCTCTGGCAGACACTAAACTTTAATGTGTGGTTCAGGAGATTATTTTTCATAGGCATTTTCTCAGTTTTAAAAGAAGCATATTCTTGGGAAAGGCTGTTGTTTTCAGAACTTGTGCGTACAGAACTTTGCTGTCTAGGATCACTTGGGAGGATGGGAGGTGGCAGAGCTGAGTGATTTTGGGAAATTGGACCGTGTTGGAATGGTTCTTCTCTCAGACTGGCTTGCTGTCCAAAAGAGGCTGGCATTGTGACAGGGAGAGTGTTTGTTCCTGAGGTCACTTCTGTTCAGGACTCCAGATATTAGGGTGTTCCTGCTCGTCCTGCTGGTGTGTGAGCTTGGAGAGTTACCTGTGTGCCTGCTGGGCCACCAGCTTTAGTCTGCATGGGGCTGTTTGCATTGCCAATGATAGATGGCTTTCCAAAATTGCAATTTGAATAATCAATAGGAGGCAGGTAGTGAAATGGTAGATTTCTGCTGTGCTGGGGACCTGAAAAATAAGGCATGACAGTTGTATTCTGCATTCCATAAAAATGGAAAAGATTCTGGTAAAGTGGCCTGATTTGCATCTCCAGAGATGTTGTCCTGTTTACACTTTATTCACAACAGAAGTGATTCTAATTCCTGTACTGTGAGTGAAGTTAAACCACCTTGCTGAGAAGCTGAGATTCTTTTTTCTTTGTGTTCTTATATCCATGTTTTATTTCTTAGAGTTTTATGCCACAGCTTTACTGCTTTGCAGAGCTTTGGTGATTGGTGGTACATTTTCTGTAGGAACAGAATTGTTGCATTGGCCAGAGAAAAGCAATTTAGGACAAACGCAAAAGGATTCAATGCAAATAACATGGAAGGTTCCATATAACAAGCTTTTTGCAAAAGGGAAGTCAGTAACTAAAAATACAGCTGTTAAAAGCAGATTTATATTCAAGGAGACTTGATAATGCTACCTAGGATTTATCAAAAACATAAGTATATCTCTATTTGCATACCAATTTCTTATTATGGCAGGACCTTGGATGTGCTTCCAAGGAAAGCAGAGTGAAAATGCTTTCCTGGGCTGCACAGGTGCTCTGACACTGGACAGTCATATCCCAACACAGAGCTGTCCAGGCCTTGAGCATTGAGTTACTCATTACCTGTGTCCTTGCTGTTCCTATGAAGTGGTCACTGTCCAGCTTCCATGTCAGCCTGCTTTAGGAAGCAGTCCCAGCCCTTTCTGCCTGTGGAAAGGGGAAGTGATGCTGCCCTGGGGCTGATTCTGCCTCGAATCTGGTGGGAAGTCTGTGTTGTGTTTCTAAATCTGGAGCAGTGGCACGTGCAGCCTAGAAATGATTGCAGCGGTTTCTGCATTGTCAGCTGCAGCCTCTCTGGGGCTGTTAGGGTCAGATATGAGCTCAGTCCCTGGGAGACTGCTCCCACAAAATTCACTGTCCAATGCTCAGACTCAGTCGAGCTGTTTAGAATTGGGGTTGCTCTTGAGAGAAATGAGTCAGTTCCACCCTGGAGACAATGTGAAAGTTCTCCCCAAATGGCAATGGTGTTATGGCTTATTGATCTGTAAGAAATTTTGTCATCAGTTGGTAACCTAATGGGGTGAAAACCAGAAAACTTGAGTCTCCAAGTGAAGCTGAAGGAGGGTTGTTGTTTTGTTGGTTTGTTTTTTTTCCCTTTTGTTTCTGGGCTTAGAAAGGAACGTTGTCGATTGAATTCACATCTGGTTGGCTGATTTTCTTTGTGGAAAAACTCCAAATTCATTGTGAAGATTAGAGTAAGCGTTTATGGGTTTTCAGGATTTTGAATGGAATTTGAAGTATTGTGTTTTCAAGCAGTGGACAAATCAGTTTTCTCATAGGTATTTGTTCATGTTCTAATTTTGGCATTTCTTTGTCTATTTTCTAATTCTAAAAATTGTTTTATGCTTCGTGTTGTGTCTTGGGATTTCATAATGTGCTTGCTCTTTTTGCAAAAATGCACACATATTCATTGAAGTTCCTCATGACAAAAAGTTCCTCATCTAAAAATTGTTGCCAAGTTAGTTGGAATCAACATATTTATCGAAAATAAGCTGCTTTTTAATGAGAGTGGAATTTGCAAATCATAAAAATTGATGAGTGTGTTAATATGCAAGATTTGCTTTAAAAGCGTACAAACACGCTCTCGTACTGTTGCCTTATTTTCTTCACAATAATGGTTAACAAATGTATCTCAAAGAGGTCTCGTGAGCAAGATAAAGAAAAATTGGTTAGCCTGTGAAAAGTGCTTGGCAGCTAAAAATGTCTTTTCTCTCAAGCTTTATCAGTCCCCTCTTTTGCATTTAAATTCATAAATTGTAATTTATATAGGTTTGGGGTTTTTTTGTGCAAATTCCTCTGGAATTTTAAATGTCCAGCATTGCAAAACTTCAGAGTTTTTTTGTAGTTTTGGGTGGATATTATTGAGTAGTTTCTGGCATATCTCTACATTTTTATTCATATTTATTTCCTATAAGTGTACTGTTTTCCAAGAAGCTCAGATACTGGAATCTCCCGGTAAACTCTTCTTGATTTTCTCTGTTTGAAAACTGAAGTTTTTCCTTGATTACAATTATTTCAAAATATCACCTCACTTAGATTGTTGTGCTTTGTGTTTTAGATATTCGTTGTTTTAAAGTGTAAGACTATGTCAAAGTTGTTTTCTGGTCCATGCATCTCTCTGCTTATACTGTAGCCAAAAATTGTGTTTGACCCTTGCTGCTGTTTTATGCAAGCAGACCAGTTAGGCTACATTATTTTATTTCAAAACCCAACCATTTGAGCCATCAGACTGATAAAAAAACAATAAATATCTTTAAAAACAAAACAGTTGTGTGTTAAGGATGCACAAGCGTGGAATGCAGGTATTACTAATGTACCTAATTACTCATTTTAATAATTGTGGTGCAAATGGCAGCCACATAAAATGATTATGTGGTCTCATTTGAGATTTTAATTGGTTGTTTGATGACATGTTGTTTATTTTGGCTAAAGAATCACAGAATCACAGGATGGGGCAGGTTGGAAAGGACCACAGGGGTCATCTGGTGCCACTTCCCTGCTCAAGCAGGGTCATTCCGGAGCACATGGCACAGGATTGCATCCAGATGGTTCTGGAATATCTCCAGGAGGGAGACTCTACAAAACCTCTGTTAAATGCTTGGTCACTGCACAGTGAAGAAGTTCTTCCTCATCTTCAGGTGGAATTTCCTTGTGGATCAGTTTCTGCTCATTGTCTCTTGTCCTATTAAAGAGGATACACCTTTGATTGGAAGTTCATTTCCTAAAGAGCCCTGACAACTTTCTGGCTTTTTTCAGACTATATTGTCTTTGGTTTCAACAGGAACTTGAATATTGTCAACAGCTTGTTGCAAAACATCTGTACACCTGAAATCTGAAGACTTAACGGCAGTTTAAAAGTCTGACTTTTGTCATTATATTCCATCTGAATTCCCCATTTTCTATAAAATGTTTCTAGTAAAATCATTAGCAAGTGGTTGTAGTCATTTGTTCAAGGAGTTGAGTAATTTTCCACTCTCAGCTTTCTATTACCGGGAAGTAGTATCAGCTCATACCCTACTTTCTGGAGTTTGGAAAAGTTTCCAAATCAGTGTGGAAATATTGGATTTGAAATAGTTCCTGGTTTGGTATGGCTTTCTGATATGCTGAAAGATGCAAAGAATGTAATTGAACATCATCTTGTCTCCTTAAACTTGTTTTGAACTGTAGTTGTGAAATATTTAATAGAAAAACAAAAAAGAAAAGGAGGGGAAGACATTTTATAATTCTGTAATGGTTTTAGAGTAGTGCAAGGCATTAGAGCAATTGAAAACAGTTATTGTTGCATTTAAGTAGTGCAGTAGGTCGATGACACTGTGCATGCAAAGTTTTTTATTGAAAATGTTAAGTAAAGGGGAAGTATTACAGTGCAACTTTTAAATGTATACTGAAGATAGATTCAATATTACTTAAAGATTCATAGCTTTTTAATCCTAAGAATACTGGCATCAAATCACAAAGTGCATCATTAAATCTGCATTTCACTCATGAAATATGTCTGATAATTACACAGCTGTTAGCAAGTCATGGGGTTTACAGAAACAAGGATATGATCCAGGCTTTCTGTTTAGCATTTTTTTTCCTTCTAGTAACTTGTTTTGCAAAATGTTGAGTTGCAAGCTGTCATTAATACTGGACACTTTCTTAAGGTCCATACGTAACTCAGATCTATAATTTTATACATCATTTACTCCCTCAGCTATTAACTTTCTACTTCACTGTGGACAGAATGTAAACTGTTAGAAAGTTGGAAGAGTACCAGGCAGTGTAAAAATTCCCAATTTTTTTGTTTCTTTCCTAATTCAAATACTTTGTAAACCAAAGTAGCTACTTCTGCAATTCTCTCCTTTTCTACTCTGTTATAAAGAAGACGTTGTTCTTGATCTTTGTTTTCGGCTGTACTTTTTGCTTTACCCTTCAAGCACAGCTTGATTTGCTGTGTAAGCTGTCTTGGTGGCTGGTGCTGAGCAGCTGGAAGCAAAAGGAGAAAAAAGGCAGTAGAATGGTAGTTTTGAGGAAAAAGTGGACTTGAAGAATATTGAGATCGGAAGAGCAACTCTAATATTAATTGTAACCACATTTATTGGCTGTCATGCTTTAAACATCACTGTGTCTGGGGATTTCAATTAAGTCGTGTAGAAATAGATTCATTTTAGTTTAGCGAAAGAAGATCTGTTTAGTTTTTTTTGGTGTGTTTTAAGACACAAGCTGCTGCCATTGCACTGGTAGCTGTGAATACATTACAGAATATGCCACATTCTCAGTGCTGGAGTCTTTTGCTATGGTTTTACCACCAAGAAAATAAAATAATTCTGGAAAAGCCTTTAACAATGAAAATTAAAGATGTTAGTGAAGATCTGACTTATTACACCCAAGAATATTAAGTGATTTCCATGGGAATCAATTGGACAATCTTTGGACCAAGTCCCAGCACTTGACAGCATCCCATGCCTTTTGGTGGGTTTGAGCTTGGCGAAGATTTTTTTTTTCCAGTGTCCGTGCCATGGCTCTCATATCTTCCCCTGCAAGTCGTGTCTTCCTCCTCGACATTTTGCCCTGCCTTTGCAGCATCTGTGAGCTTAGTTTTGGCATCTTTAGGTCCTTTGCACTGCAGCTCCTGTAATCCTTGCCTATTTCCTAGTAGTCGCTAAATTTGCAAATTTTTTTTTTTTTTCTTCAGCAACCATGCCATGGCTCTCATATCTTCCCCTCCAAATTGTGTCTTCTTCCTCGACTTTTTGTCGTGACTTTGCAGCATCTGGGTGCTTAGTTTTGCTAACTTTTGCTCCTTGCACTGCACCACATTTCCTCCCACACCATTTTCTTGTAGTCACTAAATATCCCGATTTTCTGGGTTTTGGGATTTTTGTCAGCCGCACTTCATTTGATCATATCTCCTTTCCAGAGCGTTTTAAGCCTTTCTTTTCAGGGTCGCGAGATTTCGTTTCCTAAAATAGAAAAGCCTTGAAGCTTTAGCTGAGCACAAATGCACCTCACTGAACGCAGAGTCACCAGGGCAGGGAAGGACGCCCGGATTGTTCAAATCCCCTCCTGTCATTCCAGAAGTTGGAATCATTGTTGTTCTGGTTACAGGGTGCGGTCAGAGCTTCAGGCTTGAGGTCACGAGTCACACTGTGCTGTGCCAGTTTGATGGAGTTGGGTTTGCAGATGTGTCCAGCATCAGGCAGTTTAAATTGAGCATAATTTTGTTATTAATGTGTGTTGGAAGATCTGTGTCTTGTGTTCTACAACTAAAAAAGAACAAAATGTGATGGCATTTGTTGCTTATTGTTAAAATTTTGTGTTTAGGAGATTTTCTGGTTTTCTTGCTGCAGCATACCAATTTCACTTCTGCAAGATGAGAATTCTATTAAGGAATTGTTCATCTCTGAGACTGTTTAGGGTAGGGTACTCAATACGTGCAAAGAAACATAAAATTTACAATAGTAGAGGAAAAAGATGACAATTCCCTCAGGACTGAGTTATAGCTGCAGCATTGCTGTCTCTTTTGTGCTTTTGGGGGAATGTTTTTTGGAACAGCTTTTTTTTCAGCTCTCAGTGAGACAAAAAATTGGAATATGCCCATCTTAGGCACTCAAGATCATGCAAATGTGGGAGTGTTATCCAATTTGTTTTACTTGTATTTCTTTCTCGAGTAATGATGTTCTCCCTGTGTTTTTCCAGCAGCTTTCCTGTGAAGTGTGTTGTGTCCAGCTTTGAAAGAGTTCTGAAATTCTTGAATTGAGGAAAAGGTTTCAACAAGGGCATATTAGTTGCTCTTCATAAATGGGATGCCACCAAAGTCTCTGATCAAAGTGAGCACTGTTGAAACACTGTTCAAACGGAATTGAATTGGAGAAGGTTGTGAAGAGAGTTCTTGAGCTTTCCAGATGGCTACAAAAGAAGAAAATTAAGAACATGAATACCTGCATCAAAAAATGGGGTATTCTTAAGTGTAAGGGTTTGTGAAAGGGGTAATTAAATTCTTGGTCTAGGTTTTAAAGTCTTAGCATGGCTGTCCTAAATATAACACAAGAAAGAGGTCTGCAAAGGAGCTGATGTAATTGAAGCAAAGAAAGTTGCTAAGCGGGATTTTTAAGAGAGTCAGTTCAAATGATAGTGTTTTAGTTCCTCAGCCTAGTGAAGAACTTAGGTAATTATAAATAGAATATAAAAGAAAGACATTTATTAGAGGTTTTAAAGGAAATGGTACAAGATAAAGAAATTTTAGTGTCAGAGGTAAGTGAAGAATGGGTCAAAAAGATGTGAGTCAGTGGTGACAGGAAGAGTAGGTGGTCAGCTATGGCAGAAAATTACATTTTCTTGGATGAGGGTGGGAATACCAGCTGAAAGACTGTGGATGGTGACTCAAGGTTTGGTCTGCCACTCAGTCTGTACACATGTTTACGTATCCAGCTCTTACTCCAAAGTGTTGATAGATCTTTGTATCTTTGTAGATTGCTTTTGGGGTTTTTTTGATTCAAGGTAATGAAATAGGTGACATGCCTTTGACCTTTCCCTTAGTGTTGCTTTTTATCTCACTGATTTTGGAGGGTAGGTTGTCTGAATCCATTGGTGCATGGAGAGCAGGGAATGTCAGTTCTGTGCCTGGCAGACTGGAGTGGGCTATGTCACTGCCTTGCTATTCCATGTGACACTTGATGGCAACTTCTGTGAGTCGGAGGTGCTGCTTAGGTGTGATTTACGAATGAAGAACACCAGCCTGTGAGCTCTCCCATAACCTACAGTTCCAGAAAATGTTGTCTAGATCCTGGTAGAACTGACCTCTCTGTTCCCTCTGCCTCATTTTGTTCTGGTATTGTGGTATGTTTTTCTTTCCTGTATCCGGTGCTCATCCGCTTAAGTCACTTTTCTTGTGCTTCACTGGTAATTTTAATGTTTTTTAGAAAAACGGATATATGGAGGAATGTTTTTAAAATGTGTCAGTTGTTCCATGGTAATACCAATGAAATATTTTCTGTTTTCATTATGAGAAGTGATGAGAGTTCAGAACTTTGATAATGTAGTAGATTGCAATAATTTCTTAGGGAAGGCTACAAGCATTTTGAGTAGGCTCATGTGTCGGCCAATATTTGTTTGCAGTAATGGATTCCTTTCCATATCTGCAGGGAACAGAAAGTAAAACTAGGTCTTTAAAAATCACCGCACAGCAACAAGAAAGTCAATGTACTTGTGTGGTTTTCTATTGAAAAATCCTTACCCAGGCGAAGGACATTGCATTTCCTTTGTTGAAGCTGATGAGAACTTCTTTATATGTGAATTGATTCTGGTCACTTTTTAAACATCACCTCCTAAAGGGCAATGGAGCAGCAATTCCCAAATGTCACAAGTCAAGCAGATGAGGCAGAAAACTGGCTTGGCTGGACAGGGTCTTCTCTTGGAAATAAGGCAGAAAAAGGGAGATGTGTGTGGAGTGGAAGCAAGGTCAGGTGATCTGGGAAGAATACAGTGGTGCTGCTTGCCACTGTAGGGAGAAAATTCTTGTGGCCAAAGCTCAGCTGGAGTTGAAGCTGGCCAGAGCTGTGGGGGACAATGAGAAGAGTTTTTAAAAATGCATTAACAGCAATAGGCAAAATAACTGGCCCATTACAGGATGAAGATGATCACTGCAAACAGGGCTTTGGACAGGGCAGAAGTGTTTAATGCATTCTTTGCCTGTGGCTTCAACCAGGATGATGGACTGGGGAGGGTGGTGAAGGGTCTGAAGGGGAAGCTGCATGAGGGATGGTTGAGGTAATTTGGTCTGTTCAGCCTGGAGGAGACTGAGGGGAGACCTCACTGCTGTTACAAATTCCTCCTTAGGGGAAGAGGAGGGGCAGGCACTGACCTCTGCTCTCTGGTGACCAGTGACAGGACCCGAGGGAATGCCCTGAAGTTGATTCAGGAGAGGTTTAGGAAAAGTTTCTTGCCCCAGAGGGTGTTTGGGCACTGGAACAGCTCCCCAGGGCAGTGGTCACAGCACCAGCCTGGCAGAGCTCAAGAGTGTTGAAGGGTGCCCTCGGGCACATGGTGGGACTCCTGGGGATGGCCTGTGCAGGGCCAGGAGCTGGACTCCGTGATCCTTGTGGGTCCCTTCCAGCTCAGCATATTCTGTGATTCTGTGACATATTCAAGAGTTGAGCTCAGTTAAAAAGAAATTAACACATAGTTCTGGCTTTGCATAACGAACGAACAGAATTCTGTTCGTTCTGGGTGAACTGTAGTTTGCAAAATGAAGTGCAGGGACTTTCTGACCACTGCAGAAATGTGTAGGCCTGTGTTTATGACTGGAGCTCTACAGCAGTGTTTTCAAGCTGTTGCAGCTGAGATTTTCAAGGGCATAGCATCCTAAATACCTGGGGGGTAGGAAATACTCTTTTGTGAAGAAACAGCCTGTTGGTTTCTATTTTGGTGCAAATCTGTGCATAATCAAAAAACCATTCTGGCAATCTACTCTGAGTTCATCTGTGCGGGCCAAAACCATTTGATAAAGTATCTACTGCCTGCTGCACCTTCTTGTAAGAAAATGAAAGAGTTTCTTAAGTCGCATGGTGTTGACTAGGGAAAATAGAAATAGCAGGAAATTTTTGTAATGTTTTACAGGGTCCTTGAATCCCTAATTACTCTGAAAGATTCCTTCTTTTCTGTGCTGCTGGAGGTTGTGCGTAGGACACTGTTGTTTGCTGTTCAAGTGTCATAGGTCAACACATGTTTCCTGGTATGCAACTGTTGAAAATGGGGGGGGATGTTTTCTTGTTTTTTGGTTATTTTTTTTTTTTCTAATGTAACCCATACACACATTGTCAAAGCTCATCTATTATTCTTTTAATGTTTGTCCAGTACTACATAGTTATTTTCAAATTTTCACTTAATTTGTTTGGAGTTTACAGCGAATACTTTTCGTATTATTTTTCTTTCGTATGATCTGTTTCATATTTGGGAGACTCAGGAATGTAGGAAACATTGATGCACCAGGAAGTGCTGCCTGCACTAGGGTATTTCTGCTCATCTTGTATCATTTCTCCTGAGACAAATGAATGACTGTGCTAATATTTGTAGGCAGCCCTGCAGCCCTTGCTGCTCAGACAAGACCATCATGTCTGCGATGTTGTCATCGTCGGCGCTCACACCGTGCTCGCCATCCTACCGCCTGTGTCTCAGACTTCCAGCCTTCCTCACAAACCAAATTTTCATTTTACTAGCTTGAACTTTAGTGAGTGCATTGCTAAGCTGTATGTTGCTGTTTCTCTACTGAAATGTCACCAGCCATTTTCTGTTGCTTAAAGCAAAGGCTTCAAACTTCTCGTGGCCTTGTAGGTGTCCATGTTGAACTCCTAATGCATTTTAGACCTCAGGTTTCAGTCTCCTTTCAAGCCAGACCGGAGCAGCAGTGGTCTGCTTGGCTGTGGGTAACTTCTGACAGTTTCAGAGTCTTTTAAAGATGGTTTTTGCCAGTATATTAATATTTTATTTTAGATGAGGAGAACAATAAAAGAGCCAAAAGTAGTTCAGTGTTTCACTGAACCAGTGTAGAATTTATTTTTAGTAGTTAAGAAAAATCCCAAACGTTTGCAGGTGATTTTTGTGTTGCCTGTATCATGAAGGAATAAGCAGTCATTCTTTTAAAAGAACATGCTGTCCTTTTGGATAGCTGTATTGCACAAGTGATGTCTGAGGCAAAAGACTGGGGTTTTTTTCTTGTTTTACTTTTTATTTTTCCTGCAGATGGCTTCCTCTTGGGTATAATTTGGAATAAATTTCAGTACTGTTAAGTGTTTTGGCTCTTTATTTTATTCAAAGTATGTAAGACATTACAGATGCCTTGAAATATTTCTATTTCCTCTGTATGCTTGTGGGACAATAGAAGGGAACCCCCCATGGTTGACTGGTGTTTCTATTTTTATATATAAGAGTACCACTAACATTTGATTAATTTGGGGAAGGAAACATGTCAGTTATTTAATTTTTTTCAATGAGATTGTGATATTTACAATGTAATTTTCCATGTATTAATTCCTACTATTCAATAGCATCTTCTATTGTGTAGTAATTATTTGTAATAATTTGACATGCATAATAATAACAACAAAAATGTATTTTCCCCACCTCTTGTGCAATTTAGATGATAAAGATGTGGTTTCTATTTCTGCTTCCTGTATTTTATGAGAGGATTTCTAATTGTTGATGTTCAGTAATGTTTAGTTTCAAAGAACAGTAAGGGCAGCCCAGGTGCCTTTGGATATAAGGGACTGGAATTCTCCCATCAGTAAAGAAGTAAAGAGAAGGCCCTTTTTGGGCATCCTGTCCCTGCAGAGGGCACTTTGATGAGCTGAAGTGCAGTTCTTATATTTTGTCTGCACTTGTTAACCCACTTGGGACAAAGGGGGAAATGCACGGTTTTTCTGAACAGTGAAGTTACCTGCTTATATTTTTCAATTCTCTTAACATGGCATTGTTTTAATTAATTACCAATAAGTGGGATTTATAAGCAGTAAATCCTTTTGCAAGTATAATTTGACCAATCATTTTACATTAAATTATGAGGACAAGATAGAATTATCTAATCCCTATCTATTCACTTGAAAAATATTTATTCCTTCATAGACAATCCTACTCAAATCTTTCCAAGAACTAAATTTTATGGTATGAAATGATATAATGTTTTGGATATGTTGCACACAAGCAATGAAGTTTGCTTTCTTTTTAAAACATTTCAGTTTATTTTTAAAAACTTCCCCCCCACCCCCCCTTTTTTGGCTTCATGGAGGAGACCATATGTGATACATCAGCTTATTTAGTCTGACCAGAGTCTATTAATTAGCACCACTGATTTGTGATACAATGTCCAGCAATTCTAGTTATTCCAGCTAGTTTCAGTCCTGTCCAATTTGATAGTGTTCTTGAGATTAGGATGAAACCAGAGCATCTCCTGAGCTTAAGGGAATTGATTACACTGATGATGCTAACGTGCCATATGCTGCAAAGGAAAACAAACAAGTAAAATAAATCCCTGAATCCCTCTCAGCTTGATTTGGTAGAAAATTCCATCTCAGCCCTTGATTTGGCATGCAGTTTATAGTCACATAAGCAAGACAGGGCAGCCAGAATTCTCTGCAAGTACCTGCCAGCCCCATGAAGTGCTGGATGGCTGCCACTGGCTCTCTTGCAAAAACTCGGGTGTCCAATTAGGTATCCAGGTGGAAGTGCTGTCTAAATCTCCATGCTTGAGTGGTTGAAGCTCTGAAGTATGAGATCTGATTATAGCTATATAATGATGGAAAGCTTCAAGTGTTACAAGCACGTTCAGCCCCTGAAAGTTTCAGAGCAAGAGGTTTTGTGTACAGATTCCCAGGTCCCTCACGGGTCTGAACTGACTTGTGCTGACACACATGGACAAAATAATTTCTTCCAAAAGCTGTTCAATTTTACTTGAAGGACTCTAGCTCCAGCTGAGGAGAGCATAATGCTTACCCTGATAACTTGACTCTATTTTCCATACCCTTCACTGACTAGAGTACGAGATCTTATTTTGAGATTTGAATTTTTGTGATAATGAATTCTGAACCCTTATCTGAAATCTTACTAGCAAACACCTTATCTACAAATAACTACTCTAGAATGTGTTTCTCAACTCTCTGCACTGAACTCCAAAAGCTGAGCTCTTCTAAACTCATGGTATGACACTTGTTTTCCAGCACAAGTGTTGGGGCTTTTTTTTGTCTTACTTGGAAAACTTTCTTTGTATTCTCTACACCATGTTCCAAAGTGATTTTTTTGGCAGGTCTGTGCCTGCCCAGTTAGGACACATGGGACAGGATGAGGCTTTTAGCTGGGAGCAGGGCTGGGTATTAGATAATGCCTCTTCAGTAGAGGTGTCTTCACTGCTGTGTGTCTCTGGTAGCAAAGATGGGTTATCTTTTCCAGTCCCTCAGCAAGCTTGTCTTTAATCTATGGAATGTGTTTTTAAAACACAATTGCCACAAAGCATCAAATAATTTTTAAGAGAGAAAAAAATCTGGGTATACTTATGTGATTGTGATTCTATTTATTAGCTGCATTGTATTGCTATTACCCTACCCTGAAAAACATTTTAATGCCTTTTTTTTGCAGAAACATATCAGTCATCATTCTATTTGTATCTTGATTTTGGCTCTGATGCAGCTTTAAATTACCTTCTGCTCATTTACCTGAGTTGACTGTTGTGCTGAACTAGTCAGTAATTTCCTGTGGACATTCTTTTTTACCCTCTTAAAGCATTAAAATTATGCCTTTGGTGTCTGGGCCTCTGGAAATTCCTCCTTTTGGAATGCTGAGTTTAGTGGTGAAGAGCTCCTCAGTCCTTTTCTGCTGCATGCAAGTTGCTTGAAAATACTGACTTTTATCAGAGGTGCTCACATTCTCTCTTCTATTTTTTTTTTTGGTCGTTCCAGTAACTTCTTGCAACAGAAATCTGTTCCCCCATAAAAACTTGTGATGCTCTGTTTTAATTGCCATATAGTGGAGATCAGAGCACATGCAAGCTGCAGGCCTGTGGTGATTGTGCAAAGCTCCAGTTTAGCATGTTGTCCAAACATGGAGTGCTCTGGAGAGCTGCCAGAAGGGAGGAAAAGTGGCTGCCATTAATAGATAGGGACTTAGAAGCACAAACTTCCTCAGTGCCAAACCTCTCTCAAGCTTCATTCTGATGAATTTTGGAATCTCAGAGTGCAGAAAGTGCTAAATTCAGCAAGCCTACCTGGAGGAAATAGTCTCTTGCTCCAAGTAGCTGTTTCCTGGCATGCCAGCTGCGCACATGGAAGCATCTGCAGTGGCACAAAGGCTTTTTGTTTACACTGGGGCTTTTGGCAGACATGCTCTCCTGCCACAGCCCTGAGAGATATCCTGTAGTGCAGGCCAGCACTAATGCCCACTGCTTATGGGACGATAATAATACAGACCCCAGTGGTGTGGGAAGAGAGGACAAGTATGTCTCACGTTGTTGATCCCAGTTCTCTGCACAGGAAACTGAAACTCAGTGGAAAGCACCAAACTTTTCAGCTGTCTTTTCATGCTACGTATTTTACAGGAAATGCATTCCATATTTTTCTTAATTAGCACTGTGGAAATGCAGAATTCAGTAGTAGCAACCAGTGTACAGAACTTCATTGGTGGAATATGTTCATATTGCAATCCAGTTGTTTGGTATTTTTTTATTTTAGCTCCCAGCCTAGTCTTTCACTTATATAAGATGTTTCTTTGTGAGATTTCTAGTCACATTTTATTTTTTTGTGTTTATGTATGTACTCTTCTGTTTCCTTGTAGAATCTCACACCTGCAAAAGGGGAAATCAATTGTGACCTTAAGTGGGAAACAATAATATGACTCATGTAAGAAGTATTGTTAAATTCCCAAAATTAACAGACCAGCAATGTACTGCCCTTTCTATAGTTTCCTTTGTTTATTTTTAATTTAACTTCTCCTAGCTGAGTCAAGCTTTTGGGGCAGGGAGCTGCTGTAGTTCTGTGTGTCCTTTGCATCTCTGTGGATCTGAGGTTGATGGAGCAGTGTCAGGTGTGGTGCTGCTGGGAGTGGCTGCATGTGACAAGGTTGGAGGTTTTGGGAGTGCCCTCCCTTCAGACCTTCCACCCCTGACATGGTTACATGGCTCCTGCTGGCCTAGGCCAGTGCCAAACCTTTTAAACTTCCCCAGTTGCATCATGAAGGGATATATTTCAAAAAGAAATTGGTTATCACTTTGCACTGAGCACTTTTTTTTTAGGGAGTTTTAGGTATGTATTTCCCTTTTTGTGGTTTCCTCCACAAGTGTTTGTTCCAGTTGAATTTCTGCTGTTTTCAGAGCGAATTCTGACATTGAATTAATTTGCCTGTTTCAAGACTTGCTGTTCTGTATTCTGTCATCTTGAGGCTGTTGGATCTCTTTTGAATCTCTTAAGTCCATTTTGCTGCAGCAGTCCCAGGCCTTTCGGTGGTTGTGTCTCTCTCAGGTCACACCAATGTTCTTTCCAGTGTACACTGCAGTGCCATGTGCTTACACACACTGCCCCCAACTCCCACTTTTTAACTTTTTTCTGAGTGTTGAGACTTGAATCCATCTCTGGCATATTGTTCTAAGGAGTTTTTAGATGATGGATACAAAAATCCTATCATATATTAGCACAAAGCTGCTTGTGCTTTTTTACGATTGCTAGAGAGCAACAGACTATCTCCAAACTGTAGCATGGTATTATCAGGGTGGTTTAATATCTGATTGTGCAGGTGTGAGTGATAAAAATGAGATAGTGAGGACTTTGTGTATTATGGTAGTATTTTATAGAACATTGACCTGGAGCAGTATTAATCATTAACATAAAGCAAAATTTATGTCCGTGTAAATTGCTTACTGGGTGCCAGTTGTAATTGTTGAGTGATGTATGTTCATTACCCTGCTATATATTTATTTTTTGGACATTCAACCAATGCAATAATTGCACATGCTGTATGTATTTTAAAGCTAGGTTACTCTTTATCTAGCAAATGAGTTGGGAAGTCACTGAAGACTGGGGAATGTTTATGCTGCTCTTGTAACACAGTGCTACTACTGCCAAAAGAGAACAAGAAAGAAGGACGGAGAGAGAGAGAAAGGAGCAAAAAGAGTGCAGTAGGCAAGGTTAATATTTTGTGCTTCACTGGTAATTGTGCATAAAATGCTCAATTATGTTTCTAAATAAAAACTGTATTTCTAGGCTTGTCTATCTCAGATGACTACTGATATTTTAAAAGTTCACGGGTCATTAAAAATAGGAATAAAACCAAACCCCAAAACAAAAAAACCCTTCCCAAATGAATTAACTATTAGTATAATGTCACAATGCATTTTCAAAACCATCCTGAGAAATGGTTGTTGAAAAGGTTAAGAGGGACACAGATGCTTCTTTGTCTACCTTGTGATGAAAATTAAAACACAAGCATTGAATACAAGGAATCAGTTTCTTTGATAGTGTTATTCTTTTATAGTCCTTCTTTAAGTATTCTAAATATCAGAAATCCTCCTTCCACACTGTCTTTTTGTCTATAACAAACACAGTGCATCACTAGAACTGTATTATTCTGTATTCACTAACCTGTGACTGAAGTATCAATTGCTGATGTCATGTCTTACTTGGATTTATTGCTGTGTTGTAATTGTCTTTTCTGCTTTCATGTTGAACAATTAATTTCCAGACTTCTCTTATTCCTTTGACCAGTGGTACCATGGGCAGCAGTTACTGCTGACCAGCAAGGATTGCTTTGTAAAAAGAATTCTGAAGGCAGGCCCTGTGTTCCTGAACTTCAGGTGCAAGACCCAAGTTTAAATTTATGACTTCTTAACTGTTTGATGACGTTTAAAATGTATGGGGTTTTTAAAAAAAGTACCTAAAATTCTCTGGTGTAAAGTATGTGCTTCAGATACCAAATGGATGGATATTTGGGTTGCTATACTGATGTACATCTGAGAATTCCTGGTTGTTGTCCACAGCTGCCTTGCTCACTTCACCAGAGATAGCCCAGAGCAGTGTTGGGTTTTACTCTGGGTGGGTGTGGTAAGAAAAGATTCTGGGTCCAAGGGTCTCAGAATTTTTTAATTTCCATAAGATTATTGTGATAACACTTGGCTGAAAACAACAGGATGGACCACTGTTTAAATAGGTTAAAAAAATAAAAAAATATTTGCACAAGCCTGCCAATTCCACATTCTTACTAAACTTCATTAGAATGGAGATGTTGGAAGTTTGTTTTGTGAAGAAAACCCATTCAATGCCATTATTAGTCCTGTACTATTTCTGAAATAAAGGCTTTAGCTTGCAGTACTTCCTCACAAATCACCATTTTGGTAGACTAGCCTGGTTTTGTTCAGAAATGGTCAGAAGAGTATTTGACAGCTTTTTGTTGTTGTTGTTTTAAATAAGCCACTGGAATGGCAATACTAAGTGTTCTGAAAACACAAGAAGGAACTGTTTTCCCACTGGGTGTAGTTTTCTTTCTAAAAGCCTGTTCAGTTGGTTTTATTTTTTCAGAAGATAAAATAGGAGTACAGTTGCTGCACAAATGACTTCTACAAATTTGAGTTTTCATTATAGCAGCTCATTCAGGAAAGGTGTTTAAAATTACACAATGTTACAAGGTTTTAAAAAGGCAAAGCAATGAACTTGAAACTGATTTTTTTTTCCAAGTGCATGTGTAGCTGTGCACCCAGACTTACTTATTTGCTGGTGTATGGGGGAGGTTAACCTTGATTAATTTCAGAAAAAGACTTCTCTGTCTTTGACTTAGGAGGATGAATTGACTGGTTCTAATTGACATGTTCCTGCATATTTTAATTTTCTGGCTTTGTGGAACTTTGCTTCAGGGTCTCTGTGACAAGCTTGAGCAGCTGCATATTGAGGATGATTTTAATGTGCAGCTCCAATGGGAGAATTCCTGGTCTGTCCCTTGTGCAGGATTAGTGCCACTGAGAGATCTTTCAGCATCAATAATGTGGAAGCTCAATAATGTGGTTGTGGATCTTCCCTCTGAAGGGAAATGTTTCTTAGTGTCTGTTTTTACGTGGCTTTAAGGGTTTGAGTGAGGAGCTGGGTGGAAATGTCCCCAGCACCTGGGCAGAGGGAGAAGGATTAGTCACCTGTAATATATATAATTCACAGGCAGCGTAGTCCACAGGTGCCTCAAGGTGGTTATGTAAAGATTCCTCTTGGAGAATGCTGCATTTCAGTTCATTCCAAGGTAGAAATTTTAAAAAGGCCTTTATTTTCTATTTCTTTAGAGCTTTAGGATTAAAAGCTATTGTTTTGTTTGTGAGTTTAATTGTTTACAGTTGATCACCAGAGTATTCTGCAACACTGCAAATGGGCTTTTACCTGGAAATAATTTGAACTGTGTGTTAAGTGCCCTGGTTTTATTTTAGACCAGGAGAAGGATAAATATATGGTTTCTTGGATACAAGATATTGAAAGGCAGGAAGCTGTTACAAAATTCAGTCTATATTTTGTGTTCTGTTTACATCCAGAGTTATCCAAAAGCTCCAGGCGTTTCTTCATATTTACGGCTTCATAACATTGCTTTTTTTATCATGCCAGTGAGCATTGCAATTGTTTTGTTTTAAGTAGAGGTATGCATGTGAGAGAGAAAATTCCCTTTGCCAAAATTCCATACATAAGTGAACGGAGAAATGGTGAAATACTCAGCAGCTGGTGCTAGGTCATGCAAGTCCAGATGGAACAAACTTCCTTCACATAATGTCCAGAACATGGTTCTTTATTTTTAGGGAGGTTTGCAGGACAGATGATGATGATACATGTTAAAAACAAAGCACAGTTACTTGAATAGTAAGAGCCTACAGAAGCAGGCGTAATAAAATGAATCTCTGTACCCAGAGTGATTCAAGGGAGAATTCAATGTTTGGTGAAAGAGGTGAATTAGAAAGAGTGGATATCTCTGTCAGATGTTTTAAACTTTAAAATCATTTTGGGATCTTTTAATTCAAGTTTTGTCAATGGAGTTCAAGTGTTTTCTATTTTATATGCATCCTAGATAGCTTTGGATTTTATTTGATGAGACAAGTGCACAAATATATTTTGAAGAAAAAAACAGAGCGTGAGAAAATATCTTAAATATTCAAGTGAAGGATTCTGTCACAGAGCTTGTCTGTGTAAACCCTTCACAAAGTGCTTTCAAGGGATGGCTTGCAAAGGATGTTTCATGTTGTAAACTTTCTGAGCAAGCTTTTTTTCCTTTCTCCCTTGATCATGCCATCAGAGGTGGTGGATTTCTGATGGAAAGCTGACCAGCTCATTGATGCAGCAAACAATGTAAAGTGCAGAGGGAGCAGTCTGTGGCTGCACAGACCCAGCTAGAATATTGGTTTGAGTTTTTGTTGTGGACTTGGTTGTGCTCGGGCTGCGAGGCCAGAAGAAAATGATGAATTTCTAATGTGCACTTCAGCAGCTGGGTCATTTATGGTCCGGTTTCTGAAATATGGATATTACAGTTTTGCCATGGTAAGGATATCAAGGACTGAAATTTTTCTTTAATGAAACTTGAACACTTTGTCATTACTGTTCATTATCATGATATTTAATCTTCATATTCACAGTAACCAACAAGCCTTCTTCCTAGGAATTCTAAATCCTCCAGTGCTTTAATAGAAATTGTGACCATTTCAACATTTTTTTCTTCAATTTTTCAACACTCTTTTAAGTGCTCCTTGGGGAAGTTGTCATGGCCTCGAACCACTGGGTGTTCAAGCCCATCTTTGGAGAAAGTCCAGCATCTCAAAGTCCTTTTTCAAGTGAGGGTGCTCAGGAGGATCTCCTCCATGACCTGTCCCTTTCCATTCAGGATGTCCTAGGATTCTGGACACCAAAGCTATATACAATATATCTATGGGATATGCTGATTTATGCAAATGACTTATATTAATGGAGAGGGACAAGGCAGGCAGCTGTGGCTCTAGGTTAGAGCGAGGGAACAAATCTATGAATCAAACAAGGATGATGTGTTTAGCTTATAAAAATCAGAAGAAAGAAATGTCACTTTTAAACTGATTAATCATGTCTAGACTTCAGCAAGAAGGCTTGTGGTGATGACATACAAATTTTTTGAAGGTAACAAACCCAGTTACACTGGTTTGAAACGTCATGCGTCATTTTTAAATCTGTCTGGTTTCTTGTTTAGTCTGAAAACATTTGTGGGAATTATTAAGAGAAAGTTCTTTGCTTCAGTGGGCACCTGCAGTTTCAGACAATGCCTCAAGTGTAATTTCAGCACCTGCAGTATAAGATGTGTTGCATATTCTTCAGTGCAATTTCTGCATATCTGCAGCAAATTTTAGAAGGCAATCAGTTCTAACATGGAGTCTGTTGGAAGCTCTCGCCCAGCATTAGGGGCTCATTCTTATAAATTGTTAAGCTGGACATTCTGCTTCATTCTTATTTTCACTGCCTTTGATAGAAGTTGTAGTCTGCTTCCAAGAATTCTGGCAAATAAGTGAAACAATATGGGAGCGTGTTGGTTCTTAAACTGTTGGGGTTTTTCTTGTTTACTGGAGAAGCCACATGACCTTTGGCTTATATTCACAGTGATGCTTGTCTGTTTTGGTAAAGCATCTGGTTTGGTAAAGAAATATTTTCCTATTCTTAGTAGCCAGAGAGTGCTGGTAATCATCCTGGAGGGTAACTTGTATTTATACTGGTTTGGAAATTTCTTCTCAATGTTGCTTGCATTTCAAATATTGCGCTAATATTTATTACCTTATTTTAAGGAAACTGAGAAACAGTCATTGTTTAATCTCTTGGGGGAGCCTGTTGTCTTTATCCTCAATCTCTTTATTTATAAATTCCTTCTAGTTTATTTGAAAACACGGACTCTCTGTGTAGCCAGTGGATGTACTCTACTTCAGCTGTTTTCCTCAGAAATCACTAATTGTTGTTTTCTAGTGAAATAGTTAAATCTAGAAAGCATGTTTTCATGCCTGATGGAGGCTGACCTAGGACAGAGACTAGATGGAGTTAAAGAATAAAGTAGGTATTTATTAGAAGGCCTCAATGGACACACCTTGGGCAGCACAAGAGCCCAGCCAGGGCTACACCCAAGATGAACCAAAATGGTCACAAAATGGACAACCAGTCATGGGGTCTCTTTTATAAGTTCTGCTCCATTTGCATATTGGAGTTAATTGTACAATTATAGCTTCAGGTCATGAAGTCTCATCCTTCTTGTTTTCCTCTCCTCAGTCCACATTGTTTATGCCCTTGGGCCTGAAATTTGGATCATTTGTCCTTGGTCCCCAGCTAGAAAAGGAATTGTTTTGTCTCCCTACTCTGTGAAGAGAGATTACCATCCTCTAATATGAACTACACACCAAAGTGTATAGAACCTGAAAAACGTAAAAGCTAAAACCTGAGGCATCATTTTGTACACAAGACGACTTTGAAATTGGGGAGGATTCTCACCTGTGACATGAGTAGGTTTTAGACATGCATGGATTGAGAGGTTGCTATTGACAGCAGCATGCCCAGATCCAATGTCTCCTCTGGTAGCTCAAAGTTGAGTTGTAGGGTTTCCCTTTGCATTTCCCAGTTTACAGGGCAGATGTTGGAATAGATTTTATGCAGCAGACCCGCTAATAATGCATTTTCCCAATAAAAAGAATTGTTTTCAAACAATACCAAAGCGCTTCTGTGCCTTTAGGAAGGTAGGGTTTGGAATGGCCAGAATGGGGCTTTGTCCAGGAATTCCAGAGTCTCAAAAATCTGAGATTGTTGTTTCTAGGTGTGAGGTGGGGCATCACCTGTAAAGCTGAAAGGCAGTGGCACCAGCAAGGAGCTCCTGTGATAACTGGGAGACTTGAAGGAGTGTTGGGGTTGTAAACTCGAGTGTTTGGACCTTAGGAAGCCTGAGCTGCATGAACAGCCTTAATTTGACCTACCTTGTAGGAATAATTTGGTTTTAATGGCATATAATGGAAAAGTTTAATTTATTATGAGGCTCTTGCTGCATTCTTTGCATTTTGGCACATATTTGTTGAGCAGAGAATAATTCACAGTTTTGGGGGTTATCTTGTTGAACTATGGATTCCAGGCTTCATTTATTACACAGACACCCCTCAAACTCTGCTATTCATGGAGAACTCTTAATGATTTTTTATTGTCAAACTTTTTAATGATGTTTTAGTTATAATGTCTGTATATATTTGCCATATTACATTATCTTTATAGCAGTCCTGCACGATTAATAGCAGTATCTTCTTATTTTTAACTGACATGGGATGAAAAACAAAAGGAGATTAGGCCAGTATTATCAAAATCATGGACTGATACTGGATGCTTAACTTGGAATGACTAGGATGTCTTTTCACAGAGTACTTTTTGATGTTCAGAGCAGTTATTCTCAGATGTAGAAGGGAGTGCTTAGCACTTCTAAGGATACAGACTCACAAGTGTTAAGCTGATTATCTATAAGTTGAAGAATGTAACATGAGAAAACTTTGGTTTTGAAGATTTTCCCAGGATCATAAAATAAACTGTATATCAGAGGCAGAGTTTTAACTGGTGTTCACCTAAGACTACCCAGGTTTTATGGTAGAGGTTCTAAAGATGAATCTGTAGAAAGTGTTTGTTTACAATTTATTCTTCATGCTCTTTCAGTCTTTAACATCTGTCTAGAGGAATGAAGCAATTCTGGAAACTTGAGATTTTGACCTATCTGTTTGGTTCGTTTGGTATCTGCATTCTTTAACAATTCTAGGAATTTATTGTGGGTTTTTATTATTGTTATTACTCCTAATACATAAGGGGCTATTGCTTTTTTGTCTAGATTCTGGGTTTATAATTTTGCTGCTAGAAACATACTTGTGATTTTTTCATGGATGTGACTTTAACCTTCAGTAAAAGAAAGGAGGGGTACAGTATTCCATAAAGCCCATTTCAGGTATCTTCAGCAAACTGATCCCTGAATTTCACCACACTCTTGCATTAGAGAGTATTCATTTTAAAAGGGAAAGAAACCTAACAATTTCCACTTTGCTGTTGAGCTGTAGTTCTCTGTTTATGCTGCTTGTGCGTGTAAAATTTCAAATGTTTACAATGAAGTTTACAGAAGTAATCAATAAATAGGTGGGAATATTGTTCTGTAATACTCTTTTTAGGAGTGAGTATTAAAAAATTTTGCAAGTAGATGCAAGTAATATGTATATATATCTATGCTTGATTAGATAAATTATTGGTGAAATAAGTGAAGAAATTAAAAATGTAGAGCTGTTTTAAGACACAAGAATTTTAGCTTCAGATTCTAACCTTTAATCCAATGAAATCTGCATCATGTGTCAATTTATTCTCGTTATTTCCTGTTGAACACCGCAAAGATGCTCTTGAATGCTGACTGTATTTAAAGGAATACATTTTCTTTTTATAGTGTTTATTCTCTCCCTTGATGTTTATAGAGCTAAATTTATTTCAGTCTTACCAAGTCCAAGACATATTGGGTTTTCCCCATTTTCTTCAAATTTTGCAACCCTGCATATGTTCACTTTAAGCAAAACCATCCTTGATAAGGCTGAAATATTTTTTGTATTTCTGAAAACAACTGGTGTCTCTGCTTACCTGTGTCTGTTTGCTCCCTCAGTTTTGCCAGCCTGGAGGATGGCAGCTCTCCAAGGAGAGGAAACAGCCAACGTTCTTCGTGGTGGTTTTGACTGACATCGACTCAGAGAGGCACTACTGCTCCTGCCTGACTTTCTATGAAGCAGAGATTAACCTGCAGGTAAGAGATTTACCGCAGCAAACAGAAATGCAGGAAGAAGTGCCTACAAACAATGGATCAGTGTCACAGAGAGCAACTTGAGAAAATATTTTGCTGTTCCTTCTAAGGGTGCATTTTTCTTTCCTACAGAAATCCTTGTGTTTTTGCAAAAGGTGAGCTTGAGGCACTTTTTTGTTGTGTTTGGAGTTTTCATCTGCTTTGAAACAAAAAAAACTCCAGCCAAAACCATGCCATAGAATTTCTTCCCCCCACACACATTTTCCTTTCCAATGGGATAAGCAATATGGTGTTCCTTTCATTTCCTTTTGTGTTTGACATAGCATGGATGAGTCTCAGCCTTGTTCTAGGAAAAGGTTTGTTAACTTCTGCTCCCTCTGCTGGCCTGCTCCATCAGAACAGATGTGCACAAGGATGCTGGAGTGTGCATCCATATTTCTGTAAGGGCATTTATTGGCAAGATTTTAAAAACTGATGGAATAATTATTCAGTTTTTAGTTGGGTCAGATTTGAGGTGTCAGCTACTTGGCGCTGTTTGTTTTTAAACATGTATCTAATTATTTTTTGGCAACCTCAGTCTTTCAAAAATAGACATTTTGTTTCACTTTTGATGTAAAGTACTTCACAGAATATCTGCTGCGACTTAATACTTGAAATCTTGAGAGTCTAGAACCTAGGGAAAACCTAATCCAATATGTAATTGCAGACTGCCTTTGTTATGTTTTGAAATATCTTCTTTCCTACATGAGAATTAAAAAAATAAGTGAAATCTTGGCACTAGGTATAATGGAATTAGCTAAGATTAAATAAATAGCTGAGTAAAGTAATTTCTTGTTCTTTTAGTGAAGAGCTGTATCATTATTGATTATTTTAAGGAAATGTTTTTAATAATCCAAGAGTACTATGTTCATTTAATACTGGAGTTGAAAGATTACCCTGTTTGTAGAATAATTGAAAGATGTGTTGTAGTAATAATAATAATAATGGTGTGTTTTTTCTGGGCACAGTTGGAAGCCACAGAATAATAGTTATTCTCATTTCATTAGTGCTACAGTTTAGTTGAATGTTTTTGTGGACTTTTAGAAGCACTTGAAAGCAGAAATGTACCCCAATATTAGATGTATTTTAGGTTTAAGCTTTAGTGTAGATCAACTGACACATTCCTCTTAAAAATTTAATGTCTGTCATATTTCCTTTATTTTATAAGTAGAGAGTGAAATATTCTATAGTCATTCTTTCCCAGCTGATAAAAATTTACAATGGCTGACTCTTCCTCCACTCTATGTATTTCATAACATAAACTAAATTTAGCAAACTTGTTATTTATCCTGTGGTTTCTAGCAGCTGCTTTTGATTCCCTATCCACATCTTTGAAGTAATGCTCATCACAAAACATCCAGTATTAAAACCTTTTTTTTCTTATATTGCCTAAGTATTAATACAAATTAACCCAAAGTAAAAAACAATAAAAAACTGAGTGCAGCAGGATGTTGGTTCTCATAATGCCATTCCTGGCTGTGTTGTAAAGAATGCATATTTTTCAGATGAACTTGCTGTGGTGAAATTTATTCTATGACTGCATTGTTTATAGCAAAACTTCCTGTTTCTTTCTGAAACCCAAAGAGAATAATTGAACGTGCCCTGTTTCATGGTCATTAGACAAGAATCCAGCACGTGTACAATCTGTAATGAAACCTAAGCTCAGAGCATTGGGCTATGACAGTAATATTGATTTAACCATTCAGATGCATGCTTAATGAAATAATCTATGAAACATCGTGCCCAGGACTTGAATTGAAATCTAGACAGTACTTTGCACAGATAAATACAGTTCAGTTTTTCCTTAACTGACTGATATAACTTACTGAGGCAAAAGGAAGATTAAATTTCAAAAAAACCCACAAAACCACTTCTTTCCCAGTAGCCTTCTCCAGGTAAACCTTGGTGAGAGGCTGGTCAGAATTCAGCCAGAGCAGCAGATGAGATGTTTGGCTTGGCAGAATCATCGTCACTGAAAAGAAAAAGAAAACGGAATCAACCCCTTGGAAGTTTCTGTGGTTAATTAAACTGGGAATTGAAAACAAACTCATTTCTCAGCCTGTGAATGCTCCAAGAGAACCATCAAACCTTTTTGGAACCTTCTGCATAATAATACAAACCCTTTAGACACAGTTGAGTCTGAGAAGACTCAAGGGAAGACTCAAGTCAAGAAGACTTCTGTTGTTTTGGTTCCTTCCATCCCTGCTTCAGTTGTTTCTTACAGGATAATTTGTAAATAAATGCTACCAGAAGTGTAAGGAGCTTGTACTCACATGGAATACATAAGTGATACCATGATAACCCAGGGTGCAAGATTAGTATAGCGGCTGTACAAACTACACAGTCTGCAGGAAAACAGTCCTCCCTGCTATCCCTGAGAGTCCTGGATTCAGTGTAGTCTCTTGGCAGTTGCATGCCATAACAAGTTTTCCAGAGGAAAGCACAGGCTCTAGTAATCAAGCAGCTGATGGCCTGTTTTCAACTTCTTACCCCTGGACAGAAAATAGAATGCTGTTTTCTTTGGTGGCATTTATGAATTGTCCTTTGCATCATTGCAGTTCTGACTGATCCAGAATTTATTACCTGCATGGATGCTGGTCAGTTTGATTAGCAATCAGCTCTGAAAAAGCTGTAATAATATAAAAAAAGATTGTTGTTAATTTTAGTCTGATTAATACTCCTTATCTGTAGGCAGAAGTGAGAGAACACACTCCATTAAACAGGGGAATGGAACTCGCTTGGTGCTGTGTGATTTCAGGTGTCACAGCTTTGCCATGGAGTCCTTCATGAGTTGTTCTGGTTTAGATGCTAATCTCGCTTATTTGTGCCAGTAACATTTGCTAAAGCTAAATAAGGATATATTCTTCATCTGGGTTTAAAATGAAGCGTTAGAAAGTTTGACCTTAAGAGCAAAATAAATTGGATTGTGGGTAGACACTTCTAGAGGCAGTTCAATTAGCAGTGATAAAGCTGCTGTCACTTAGAGGCATCCTGAGCATGTTGCAGAGCAGTTCTATGTGCAAGGTTTCTCTCCCACCTCAAGTTCCTACATGAGTGTAAACAAATCTGAGATACTGCTCTGGTTCTTGGTTCTTCCAGCTTCTTGTGTTTCCAGCACGTGCTTGGCTGTATCCACATTTCTGTCTGGCTTAAGGTGCTATTTAGATACTCTAGCAAACAGAGCTGGGTGCCTCATTCACTTCCATGTGCCTGCAGCAATTAGGAGGAGGAGAATAAGTCAAAACATCTCTATTTCCCTTCCTCTCAAGATGCCTTCCAAGTTGGTTGGTTTTTTTATGGGGACTAGGAAGATGTGGAGGTGTGTGATGTCCCATTGCTGTATTTTGATTGCTTCTGTGGAGTTGAAACCTCATAGGTTTGAAATTTGAAATGTCAGTGATTTGGAAAAACCTTGTTCTATCAACCAAAAAAAAAAGTCTACTTAGTTTATTTTTCTGGCAGCTGCAGCCAGAAGCTGTTGAGCAGCTAAAGGGTGTTCAGAAGAATCATAACTTACATTCACCCATAAAATTCAGTGTCTCTATGTTTGTAGGTTCATTGATCATTAAAAAAATTTACATCTGTATACATATACATGCATGCATTAACATGTTTAGTTCTGTGTTGTGTACACAGTTTGCTAAAATGAGGTTCTTATTTCTAACAGCAAATTCTGCATGTTACCACTTAGCAGACAAGGACTTGATTTAATACTTTTGACTCAGCAGATACTTCTAGTGACCTCAGTTGTGCTTCTTACCAGTTACACAGTTAGAATTTATACTAACAAAGTTTGGAAGAGCACCACTGATAGAATCTTTCTTAAAAAATGTTGACTCAGATAATTTAGGAACATGATGGTCAATTTGTACATTGCTTTGCACTTGGAAAGAAATTTGCCCTCTCTTCCCAACCCCACCATCAACAAATTAGAGGATGATTTATGCCAGCAATTGAGCCTGCGCAACTGCATTTCTTGCATTACAGAAAATCTGCTCAGTGAGATCAGCACAACACCCCAAACATTTGTTTATAACAATCTTATTACAAGATTGTCTCATGCTTGTGTGTTGTCTCAAGCTATGTGTGTTAAAACATTGCAATCACAAATATAGGATTAAGTATATTGCTCTGGAAAATGGACATAAGTAATAATTCACATCTCTCCTGTTTCCTGACATTCACATTCTCTTCCTCTCTCTGCCCTCCCCTGCAAAAAGAGGAAAAAGAACTTGTAAAAATCCCAAACCATAAAATGGCAGATTCACAACATTCACAGATATTTCCTGAGTCAAGGGAAAAACTGCCAACAAAACGATTGTGCTTCAAAAAGTTAGGATTTTTCAGCTCGGACTGGAGAGTTGGTGATCCTGCTGTGCTCAGGCATATGCTGCTCAATGAGTCACTGGTATTTGGGTTTTATCAGAGGCTGAGAACACTGAGTTCAGTTGTACCTGCTTTGTGTGGGAAATCTGACCCCCCTCTTTGGATATTAAATGAGCATGTTCTTCCTAAAATGACGTTTAATAATTTTTTTGTTAGTATCCCAAATGCTAAATTTATTCTGAAAGTTTCTTCATATAGTCAATGCCCCAAAGCATGTTTTATGTAAAAAAACCCCCAGTTTTAAAAGCAATGTTTGGTATGTTGCATCATCTTCTTTCTGAATCTACTGAAAAATGGCTGTTGTGACATTGTATAGAGATTTAAGTGATGCCTTATTTCCTTTCTAGTCTGGTGTAAAGGCCAGATTGCAGATAATTTTCTGTATAAGAAACAGATTTGTATTTTAATGTCCTTTTATATATTTAAGGTCCTCTTTAGACCAGAATTTAAAGTTAAGATGAGAACAGTTATACAGAGGAAATCATATTTCCATCTTAATAACTCTGGCAATAATTTCTCCTGCCCTGTTCATCCCCTGCCTCGTGCATTTGCACACACATCCCCAAGCTGAACTCATGCTTTTGCAGGGTACAAAAACTTGTGTTGGGTAAAGGTCACCTTGTCCTCTTAACTCCTGTGTTGTTGAACAGAGGCCCCAAGTTCAGCTCACAGGACAAGGAGATGCTATCTTTTAAGCAGAGGCATTTCTTTGTCAGTAGAGATCAGATTCAGCTGACTTTCAAACAGTAGTGTAATACTAATTCAGCAATTCACTGGAAGTCTTTTCAATGCGTTTCCCCATATGCAATTCAAAGGGATTAACTGTTTTAATTAACCAAAACAATCTGTGTGTGTAAAATGTTGCCTTGGTGTATGCCTACATATGCTGTTCTATATTCTTTTTCAAAAACAGTATAGTGAGTTAAAATAGGGTATGAATGACAGCATTCTTGGATTTGAGTTTTGCCTTTGGTTCTGCATGTGTTTCGTAGGTGTCTGCAGCTTTCTCACGTTAGTTTAGGGGTGTGTGAATTCATGGACCAGGTTAGCTGCCTTTTGGAAAGTTCAGAAAGGTTTAGTAAGCTTGAAGCTCTGAAATGATGTTTGCTTCTGCACAGTTCTTGCTAAGGACCTGGTACTGCAATTCTTTGTCATTCCTCAGGGGTAAGGTTAACACAGTAAAGGCAGGTGCTTAATGCTATTGATTCCAACAGCTATATTCCAACTGATATTCCAATAACTCAGTGGCATCATCTTGGACTTCCCAGATCCTCTGGAGCTTTGCACATCCTATTCCAGAGAGACTTTGGCTGAAAGCTGCGCTGAAATGTGCAAAGAGCGTGAGGTTATGTTGGTTCCAAAGTGCTTTCAATGTTTTATGTGATAATCCATATCAACACCTTCTGGAGGTTTTCAAAATGGGGATATGAAATGGTAAACATCTAATAGATTGTGGTGGTGTCAGTTTTGTGTAATGCTGGAAGGTTCATTACAAACTCTTTCCTCTCACATTTGTGCTCTGAAGTGTCAGTAATACATAGGGAGTGAACCAGCTGACCTCTCATAAAACCTCGAGATTACTCTATTTGATAAGTTTATGATCTTCATTCATTTTCTGTCTTTGATCCTTATCTTTTTTTAGTTGATAGGCTCCTTACTGTGCATTACTACATTGTATTATCCCCATTTTGAAATAATTAAATCAAGATAATGGCTTTGATGCTGGGTTAATTTTTTCCAGTATAGGTTTAGCTGCAGTGTGTGGCTGTGTGCACACAGGCAAACCACCAAGTAGATCTGTTCACCTGTGATTTTAGCTCAGTAGAGCAGATTGCAGGCAGGCTGCAGATTTGACTTCTGGCAGCAGGCAGCTTAGTTTATTTTAACTTTCCTACATGTGTTAGAATTTATTGGATACATGCATTTATATACTCTGACAAGTAAATAAAATTAATTGATGCTGAATGTTTTTTGGCCTTTGATTGTTAATAAAGCAGCTAAGCGTGTATTTGGCTGCAAATAAGACAAACAGAGACCAAGTCACATAAGGAGAAAGGGATCTGTCCCAAATGAGTAATTGGCATAAGATTGCTAAAGTAAACTTCAAATAATTTTTCCTAAAATAAGAAATTGAACATGGTCTCTAAATCTTTGCTGGGCAGTTAGTAGAAAAACAACAGGCTTGGTGGATTTGGCATAATTTCAATGCAAGATTTTGCAGAGGGCAAACTGGTTTTGACATAAAGAAGAACTGGAGTGCAAGTTTTGGAATGAGAGAAGTTCGTTCTCTTTCTAAGGGTGAACGAGTTTTTAAAGCACAACTCTAACTTCAGTTTCTGCTCCCATTTGATTTCCTCTGAGTTTCAAACAATGCCTGCCAGCTTCCACCCTCAGAACATCACAGCTACATCTAAGTCCTCGTGTTTTCTAACTTTTCTATCAGTACCTCTGTTTAAATTGATTTTCCTCCCTCTGACATGAGGATAAAGCTAATTTTTCTCAGCTTAAGATGAATCAGAGCCAGCATTCCAGATTCTGAGGACTAGGGTGAAAAGATAGGAGAAGGGTGGCTATGGTTCATGTGTACTGTAATGCAGTTGCATGTTGATGGAGCAAATGATAATGCTGCACTCTGTAGTAGGGAGAATTTTTTTGAACATATTGGTAGGTCCTTTTGATCTTTCATAATTGACTTTGGTTCCTAATGTTGATTTTGGCTAGATGGTTATCTTTAAGTTAAATGTCAATATTTAGAAGCAGAACTGACATCTTAAAATAATGCGATTGTTATGGCAAAATCAGGTTTATAAAAGTTCAAGAGGAAACCTTAAAGTTTGAAGGCTAGATTGTGGCAATTAATATCTCTGTTTAATAAAAGAAGATAAGGTTAATATGAGTAAAGTTTTTTTTAAAGCTTTGTTTCTTTTTTGGCTGCCATATCTGTTGCCTTTAAATGAGTTACAGTTTTTCACTGAAGTAGCACAAAATCAGTCACATTTTTCTTCTAGAAGTTTTAACAGAATTTTTAAAGCAGAAGTTGAGACTTGCATGAGAATATCTGGTTTTGTCCTGATTTACCCCATGCAATATTGAAACCCATCCAGTGTCAGCCATGAAATTCCAGGAAGTGGAATTTCATGGAAGTGAGTGGGAAGCAGAGAGATATTTAATAATCCATTGCCACTTGATGGAAAACTTGGAGTGTTAGGTCAGCCTTGACCAGACATCAGGGGTAACCCACAAATGTTTTAACTTAGACATAAATGTACATGAAATGAAAATAATTCCTGGCTGTGAGGACCTATTTTCTTGTTACATGCATGATGCAGTTATTTATTTAATATTTATTATATTTAATGTATTTAATATACATTTCACTGTAGAGCAAGTATTTTGCTCTTGATTGACTCCTGTTTATTTGAGGGAAATATGCAATATTTTATTATCATAATTACCTTTTGTTTAATACTTTTTTTTCTAATACCAAGCGTTCAGACTCTTATCTCTACTTGGTAAAATGATGCAAACTTTACACTTTTTCACTTTACACTGCTCAGCTTTTTGCTTTTTTATAGATGTAGAGGGATTTTTAGAGCAAAAGGACACTGATTAAACAAAGCAATACCTTACTTAATGTGTATAAATCCCACAAGTATTCAATTTTAACTGCAATGATTGAGAAGGTATTAAACCTTTTTCTAGGATCTGGGACATCATGCCTGATCTGCTGATGACTGCAGTTGTCAGTTACCTTCCTCATTAAAAAATGTTTAAATAATAAGGCTGAATTTGTCTAGTTTGGGCTTGATGCCATGTACATCCCTTGGCTAACCCGAGGAACAAGTTGTTTTCAGAAAACAAGGAAACAAATAAATAGCAGAGTGATGATGAACAGTGGTGATCACAGTTAATGTTTCTAAACTGTTGGTTATCAGTCAGGGTTCAAAGCTGGTTTAATGCATTTATTAATTCTGCTGCTTTTATTGAACAAGTTCATAAACTATGGAGTGATGCTGTTAGTTCAACTGGTTGGTTATTGCATATTTTAATTTACCTCATCACTTGAGGTCACAATGTTCAGTGGCTGCTTATCCTATAAAAGAAGAAAGGCCAACAGGTGCACTCTAGTTCTGTGCTCTCATTTTTGTAAGAACCTGTGAAACTGATTATTGTGTCATTCTGGGAGTTGTGTGTGTGTGTGTATATATATACACATACACGCATATATTTTAGTGTAGATGTGTGTGTGTACATTTGTTAAAATAGATGAAAACATTTGAGTTTAAATATATGTATTGGTGTTCTTTAAGTGTACTGAAAACACACACACATATTTTGGCCAGTCTTTTAAGAGACCACTTTATAGCTACAGCAGCCAGGGTAAGCAAAATGAAATTGCATCCTGTGACCTTCAAAAGAAGTTTCACCATTTTCCAAGTTTGTTTAGCAAATATTATTAATGCTGAAAAAGAGAGCAAGTAAATAAATCAAACATTTTGTTGTAAAGCCAGCTAAGATTTTTCTGTTCAAACTTATGATGTATCTTCAACATGTTCTACCTATACAAGAAACAATTGCTTCTTTAATTGTATTTTAATTTTTCAAGGATTTAATATTGTTTTTAGTTTTAAAATTGGTTCACTTAATTTTTCCTATACATTGTTTTGATCTCATGTGATATAAATGTTAACATTCACATTCACATAACATGTCATGTTGCATGTAAGTTTTTGTGATGGTTTGCAACACCCAGGAAATTTCTGGGGAAAACTTCTCTAAGGACATAAGTGAGCCATAGTTTACAGATCTCTGCATTATACTCTTCTTATAACTTTAGAAACCAAGTCAGGGTGCAGAAGAAAAGAGGATTCTGGGTGTGACAGGCAGGGAACAGGACCCTGATGGGCTTTGGTCATGTCTAAGTACAAATGCTTAGTACAAAGTACAAAGACTGAATGCTTTAAGCATGGTGAAATCATCTATAACCACAGTTCTTTGATTCAGTTAGATCAGTCTCTGTTACCTAATCTGTAGCCTATGGAAAAGTCTTTTCCAGGACTTTATTAATTGGATGGTAAAAAAGAAAAATTATTCATTTGCCTTTTCAAGGCACAGGTATTTCTGGCTTAGATTTTAGATGTTTATCACCTGTTAAACTAATGGATTGTTAAGGATCTGGAACACTGGTTTGCTCTCTAGTGGTACATTTTTCTAAATTCAGCTGTTCTCAAAGTTTGCTTATTTCAAATAAATAAAAAGAGAAAAAAGGATGGGAAAAAAAAAAGGAATCTTTTTCAATATTAATTAACCAAGGCAAATTCAGGGAAGGGCAACAGAGCTGGGGAGGGGTCTGGAGCACAGGTGTGATGAGGAGCTGCTGGGGGAGCTGGGAGTGTTTAGCCTGGGGAAAAGGAGGCTCAGAGGGGACTTCACCACTCTCTACAACTCCATGGCAGGGGCTGTAGCCAGCTGGGGAGCAGTCTCTTCTCTCAGTCAATGAGTGACAGGATGAGAGGACACAGACTCAAGGGGAGGTTTAGGTTGAACAACAGCAGGAATTTCTTCAGAGAAAGGGTGATCAGACACTGGAATGGGCTGCCCAGGGAGGTGGTGCTGTCACTATCCCTGGAGGTGCTCCAGAAGGAGCTGGACATGGCACTCAGTGCTGTGGTCTAATTGGCAGGGTGGTGTTCACTCAGAGGCTGAACTCAGTGATCTCAGAGGTCTTTTCCAACCCAAATGATTCTGTGGCTCTGTGATTCTGTAATTTAAATTAATCTTTCAATCTGTATATCCTTAGCAAGCTTTTCCATACCATCCATTTATTCTTAGTTAACTTGTAAACGAAATGTATATATAAAATAAAAAGTTATTGTAAAAAGCCCCCAACATAACAAACTCTTTCATTTTGTTATTTTTTATTAGACAATATTTTTTCCTTAGATGGAAAAAGGGATGAAGAAAGATAAAATGTGTGTGTGTCTGACCAGAAGTGTAAATACAATCACATTTGTGGCTTTAGTGCTCTGTAATTACTTCTGGTACAGAATACTTATGCTGTTAATACTTTGCTTGAAAAGTAGGTTAAAAGTCATGTGTTTGAAATGATTATCTACTTAGTCTAGTGACTCCTAATAACGTGCCTGTGTGCCTGTCAGAATGTTGAGCTGAGAAAGAAACACAGCAGTCACATTGCATTTTTCTGTAAATCTTCTATGAATAGGAGAGAGTGGTTTGAGAGTATAAATGCTTTATCAATCAGTATTGTGCTGCTGTCGTGCCCTGAAAGCTTTAAATCTAATTATTAATTAATTCAAGACTTGGTCTGAAGTTGTGTGGATTTTATGAGAAGGGTCTTGGGTGGAAAGCTCCTCCCTGCCTGAGCACGCTGAGGTTTCATTATCTTAGTACCATGTGAATATGGAGGAGCTTCCATGTTCCCTTGCCTTTAGGAATGTGGAATGTGTTTTAATTTCATATTTCCTGATGTCAGAGCCCACAATTTGTCAGATATCCAGAAACTGTTGCCTTTATGCCTATAACTCATACTTGCTTTTTAGAATGGTTGATACAGTAAACTTCTGCTGATAATTAAAAAATTTGGGGATTTTGGGGGGCAGAGGGAGAGAACTGTAATTCCTGTAAAAGCTCTCCCTGTCAGCATTAAAATGGATGAAAATGAATGAACCTGTGTGGGATGTGTGACTGTTGAGTTATTGTGTTTCTCTATTTGTGAAATTTGTGAATCACAACTTTATCTTAGAAATGAGGTGCAGACTCAACTAAGCACATACAATGCAAATGCGTTGCTTGCCATTTAAGTAAAATTTAATGTACAAAGCCAAGTGTTTGCCCGTGTGTGTGTGTGTACTGTTGAACCAACTGGTTTTATTTTGGTATGAAAGTGTTATACTGTACTAACCAAGGTATTCTGATTAAAATCCAAATACTCTCTTCTTATATAATTTTATCTTGAATTCTGAATTGTGGGTTAGCATTTTCCTAAAGAAACTGTACATTCTGAATTGAGGTTGTGAAATAAAGCTCATGAACTTGTAGCATTCCTGGCATTTAAGAACATTTTTATCAGATTTCGTCCATTTAGGAGAAATGTTGGATTTTTTTTGTTAAGGAACTGAAATGATGAGTAGTAATGTGACAGAAATAGAAGGCAGATATTTCGTGTTGTCATATGAAAATGGACATAATTTTTCTCGTGTTCCTAATTAAGATAATAGAGTGATTTTTGCTTGGAAGAATGCTTGGTCAGAGGAACAAATAAAAGAAATTTGGTGGGTGGTGCAGGGTTGGAGAGAATTACATCCAGAAATTGGAAAGCAAGGACATTCTGTCATCTGAAAACTTAATTTGTCAAAGAATGTATGGAATTTTAGAAATGAAAATATTTAGTGACATCTTCAGTTTTGGCTATGAATAATAATAAACTATTTGTGATTGAATAAGTTCTGGCAAGAAGGTTATAGCCACTTGCACAATATCATGAGCAACTGCGAGTTTATCTGCACTTTTTTTTTTGTAACCTTAGTGGTTCCTAAGTGTGAGGGATTTTTTTGAGAAATGTCTTTAAATTCCAAATTCACTAGGTCAGGCTGGAGATGACATTACAGATAATTTCAGCTGTAATGATAGTGGGAATTCTGTAAGAAATTTAATTATATTAATATGAGGAGGAAAACCATTCTTTTGTGAAATGCATGATCTCTATATTTGGAGAGATTGTAGATCAGCTAACACTTTGATGTGGAAGGATCCTGTTCTATGATCCACTTCACTGTCTAAAATGTGCCACAGGGAGTATTTAATGTGGAACAGTGTCCTGTTAAACTGCTGTCTTAAGAGAACTTTATTTTAGGTACATTGGTGCTTGACTTCCCAGGGTGAGTTTTAATAAACTGAATTACATCTAGAACCTGGAGGGACTTGAGGCAGCCATTGGAGTGTGCTCCTGTTACTTGATTTTGTTACCAGTTTCAAATAATGCAGTGCTTTTTTGAAGCTCTGATAAATGTTAACTTTTGGTAAAAATGATAACGTTTTGGTTTGAGTTTTCTTCCTGCTTATTAATTGAAGTGTTTCTGTTTTCAAGGGAACGAAAGAAATTGAAGGTGAAGAGGAGTCTGGTTTAATTCAGCCTGCAGAAGTGTTTGCTCCTAAAAGTCTGGTGCTGGTGTCCAGACTAGATTATCCCGAAATTTTCAGGGTAAAGAACTTGCAATTGCTATTTACAATATATCAGCAGAAAAATTTGGTTTTAAATGAGTAACAATGACTGTTCTTTTGGTCTAAAATATCTCACTCAGGATTGATTTGGTAATTTAAAAGCAAAAGTAGCTTTAGATTGAACTAAATAAAGCTCAACATCTGTGACAGTAAATAGCCCCTGTAGGTTCAAATAGTGCCTTTTTACCCTCCAAGCAGTTCTAAAACTACACAGAAGGAATGGAAAAGATTTTTCTGGCCTCAGTATGCTCTCTAATGAAAGAAGTTATTAGGAAAAAAACAGAAAATATTTGACTAACTATAAAATGGTAAATTAACAGTGAAAATCTAGTTCTCCTCCATACATAAAGCAAAATGTCTGAGCCTCTTCCAGACCAAATTAAGATGTATGACCAAGATTTAGGACCTTGGATTACTTTCAGCTGTTGAATTATGACTTATTTGAGATAAATGAAAAGCTTAAATTTCTCCTAAGCTAATACATATTAACAGAAACAAATAAAGTTCAGTTTACAGATGAAGGGAGGAAATCACTCAGCAGTTGTCCTTAGACATTAAGGATGGCTGCACCATGTGAGATGAAAAGTCCTTCTAGCTCAGGGTTTTGTCTCTCATAGTGGCCCATGGCAAGTGCAAAGCACAGTGGGTAAGAATAGGGCAGGCTGTAGAAATAGCTCTACAAAATGCTTTCCTCATTCAATGTGAATAATAGTTAAATGACATCCTGAACCAGAGGTGTTGTTTCTGTGGATTTTTCTATAATTAGTTCACTTTCTTAACATTCATATTTTACAACCCACAACGCAGAGTTTCACTGTTTAACTATGTGTGATATGAAAAGTTACTGTTGGAATTATTTCTGAGAAGAGAACTACTAAAATATTTGCTGATTTATCAAAGTTACAGCAGTTAAAAGGCAAAAGATGCTGTGGAGGAGTTATTTCCTTTTGTCCAAAGGCTTCTTAGAATGTCATGTTGATCTGGATTAGATTATTAATAAAAATGCTAAATCTGTATCTGTGATTTCTCAATCAAAATTTGATCCATTAATAAAACATGCTGAAATATTAATATACTATTAATATAAAATATATTTACATTGATAGAACAAGATAAAGAAAGCAAGTTTAAAAACGTATGGAATTGTTAGTGGTTGATACTGGTCTTAAAATGAGCCTCAGAAGCTCATTGATTAATCAGTGTTCTACCCTGGAAACCAGTCAGGTTTAAGTCCTTTAGAGTTCAAAGTACAGATGAAGCTGTGTTGATTTTTGTAACTTTTAACAGTAACTTATAATAAAGCATTTCTTATATAACAAACAAAGCAAAAGCATTATACCTAGAATTTCTTTAAAAAAAACATACATCCCTTGCAAGTAGCCAAGGTAATTTTTTTTAATGAATTGTTGCCTTTGTGACAAATTACTTTGGTTGGAGGGTACTTCACTGCACTAGTAAGTACTAAGAACTTATTTTTTTAAAGATGATATACATAGATCTTTGAATAATTTGACCTGTATTGCAGTCTGATATATTGTGTCAACCTTTCTAGGCTTGCCTTGGCTTGATCTACACCGTGTATGTGGACAGCCTGAATGTGTCACTGGAGACTCTCATTGCAAATCTCTGTTCATGCCTTGTCCCTGCTTCTGGAGGGTCTCAGGTAAATGGGGAAGGGGGCTAGGGGGGAAAGGGTATTTTTCCAGTTAATTTAATTTATGAAGAAAACAAAAAATAAATTCTTGAGATATTTTTGAAGAAAAAAAGATCATAGTTCAGCTGAGTGCTTTCCCTGTGGCCTGTGAGTGCTTTCCCTGTGGCCTGTCTTCTAAAGACAGCAAAAATTCCATTCTAGGATAAGGTCAAAGGGTTAATTTTGTCACTGAGTTGGCTTTTACAGGGCACATTAACAAATTAAGCAGTTTGTATAAGTTTAGTTTTTAAATAATAACGTGTTCAGGAATAATTTTGCTTGCTACAGAATTTTTTTGAAGATGTTTTTTTTCTTTACCATTTTCTAACATAAACTTCATGTCAGTTCATTTATACATGTTTTTTTCTTTGATGGAGTTCAGGATACCACTGGTCATTTCTTTGATAACTCATTTAAATTTCTATTTTCATAATTTGTTTTTTTAAATGGTAAAAAGTAACTCAAATGGGGTTTCCTCGGAGGAATTAAATATTACAAATAGCCCATACATTCAAAAATTAAAATAAAGTTTTCTATTAAGTAGACTTCTTTCTGCTTTTCACTTGTGCTTTCTGTGAGCAAAAAAGTCAGGTTTGTTTCTTTAGTTTTTGTAAATTATTCCTATACATTTGTGGGGTTTTGGTAAGCCAGTTGAGTCTTCTGTGTATGGTTGTTACTTTATGCTGTGACCCTGATGGGAAATTATGGTCTTTACTATGAAACATACCAAAAAACTACATGTGCAGATGGCAACATTTTAAAGTCAATTACACACACAGCTTCCCACTCAACCTGTGGATTTTCAACCCTCTTGAAATCCTACAAGTTCAAAATTCTGTTCTGGTTTTGCCATAGCCCTGGCTGCTGTGGGACTTTAGTGCAGGAGTCAGAGTGTCCTGTCAGCTCAGTCAAGCTCTGCCTTGCTGCTCTCCAGGCTGCCACGTCTCTGTTTTTTCTATCCTTATTTTTGGTTTTGAAGGAGAGTAATCAGATTTTATCTCCTCATCAGAAACCCTCTTTTCCAGTGGTATTTGAGCCTCTTGTATTTGGTTTTGGTGATCCACTTGAGCTTCTGGCTGTGCTTCTATCCTCTCTTTTTTCTCCCTGCCCATAAATGCAGCTTTTTTCTGTTTGCTCTGCTAGAAGAGGAAGGAAAAGTCATGCTGCTCTGGTTGTTCTTCCTTCTGCTTTCTCTCTTCAAATAAAATGCTCACTCATTTCCAACTTAAGTTTGCTACTGTCAAACTGTCATTTAAATCAGAAATTCAGTGTTTCTCTTTTCTTTCTTCAACCTTATGCTTGCAGGGCTGCAGGTGAATTATAGTGAATTATATCTCTAAGAGTGGGAACACTTGCAGCATTTCTTTCCAGAAACAGTCAGCTGTGAAATGGGTCACTGACCTGCCCCCACTGCTGCTGCTGTGCTGGGGCAGAGCATCTCTGCTACAGCTCAGGCACTTGCTTGGGTTTACTGGGGAGATTTTTAAATACCTGCTGTGCAGCAGCCAGAGCTTGCTGCCTTCCTGCATTCCCCACCTTTGCTGCCATACAGAGTGAAGATTTGCACACAGAAATGCCCCGTGCCCATGGTAGTCTGCTCAGAGGGAGCTGCTTGGCATCACTCTCTGCCTGAGTGCCATGTGGGTTTGCTCACAGCAAAGTTGAGGATGTTTTGCAATTGCAGAACTGTTTGGGATGTGATACCCAAGTGCACTCCTTTCACTCCCATTTCCTGCCTCCCTCCAGGGAGGGTTCTTGTGCTGGAAAGGTAACTGAAGCTGTAATTGTACTTTAATGTGCAGAGCAGGAGCACAGGAATGGCAGAAGTGCCCTCTTCAGTACCCACATGTCACGAGTATGTTCATACTTAATGCATGCCTGGGGATGGTAGAGAGCAAAGAAATTCAGTTATTAATACTGTATATTTTTCTGATTTAAATGGATTTGAAACCTTTTTTGTTCCTAGGAGGTTTTTTATTGTGTTAATAAAAATGTTTTTATTTTATTAATAGAAATGTTCCATTAACTGCCTTCAAAGCCTCAACTATTTCACTAAGTCAGTGTAAATGCAAGGGAGACACTATCATGCTGTACATTCAAGCAGACATATCACTATGCCCAAATTATATTTCAGATCTCTATTTGACTTTAAATTTCTGTATACAAAATAAATAAATTTTGCAGTACGAATCACTTATCTGTATGATGACAGCTTGTTCATTCTATATAAATTAAACTTTAAAAAAATTTTTCTACAGAAGTTGTTTTCTTTGGGAGCTGGAGACCGACAGCTGATACAGACTCCTCTACATGATAGCCTTCCTGTTACAGGCACCAGTGTGGCTCTTCTCTTTCAGCAACTGGGTATGTCTAGACCTGCTTTGAAAAAAATCTGTTTATCTAAATTATAAAATGAGGTATTTTCTGTTCTAATTCAGTTCTAACCATGTGCCAAGAAAACTGCATGGTAAATATTAATTTCTTTCAAATGAAAGAATGACTGACTGTGCTTTTACCCCCTAATCAGACATTCAGAGCACCTTTTTGTGCAGCCTGCCTGTGGTAAGTTATCTCCAGTATTAGGGAATCATGGAATTGTTTGGGTTGGAAGGAACCTTTAAAGGTCATCTAGTCCAATCTCACCATGTAGTATCTGTAAGTTCCTGGGGGCAGAAGTGAGCGTGGCCCCTACGTAACCACAAAAACATTCCTGTAAAAAGATTCCCTGCTCCACTCCCTTTGGATACTGTACAAACTCCAAGGAAAACCAGGGAGGTTTGTAATAAAGCTGGTGTGACCAAAAAGTTCCTATAGCACTGTTGTTATCTGCTACTCCCAATCTTTCAAGAAGATGCTCTAACACAACCCTCACCAAATGTTTTCTTGTTCATTACAATTACAGTGTTGCATCTCTGTTCCCTGGGTACCCCAGTACTAATCTTGTATGCCATTAAATCCTGTCACTTCCAGTCTTCGTTCCATTGGTTTGTAAAGTGACTTCAAATCATAAACTTGTAACAGCACTGGATAAGAGCACAATTAATTATCTTTTCTGAACCTGTGAACCTCAGTTTTACTCTTGAGCAACCAAAGGGCCTCAGGATCTGTGTTGTCATCCATTCTTCTCTCAAACAGGCAGTAAGAATGGATGGAAACCAGAAAAACAATAGTGAACAACACTAAGCTTATCTCACAGAAAGCAGTATCAGATCTGGTGAGCTCAATGCCATCTCTTACTAGGATGATTTAATTGTACCCTTCCAAAAAGAATATTATTCCCAAAGGAAGATTTTCATTTTTTTTAAATAGTAGTTCAAGTAAAAGAAAAATTGTGGCTAACATGGTATATAGGTGCTACTTAACTTCATCACAGTCCTGAGGTTTTACTTGGCTTGTTATGTCAAGATTCATTAGGATTGCTCTGATTAGATTGCAGGCAGTGTTTTGAATGTGGACAGACCTAACAATTTTTACCCTTTTCTGAAGACATAAAATGTGGTGTGAGGTACCATAAGTGCAGCAGGTTGCACCATGTGGTGTGGTGTGTTGTTCTATAAGTACAGTGTATGTGGTAACTAATTTGAGGCAGTTTTTAAAGCAGTTCTAGTGAAGGTTGCTATAAATGCACAGTTTAGAAAATGTCAAAGTGAGGCTTTCAGTTAGTTCTTAGGTAATTACCCTGTCTTGTGGCAGCTGGCTTTTCTGTGGCAAATTGGGATTGGAGTGTTTTGTCACAGGACCAGGCTGAGGAAAACAATGAGGACAAATCTGAAAAGTCTGTATGCATCAGATTGATAGAGGGAAGCCATGAAGATAGAATGGGAACATAAATATATGGAAGAGAAAACTGAGGCCAGTCGTTTTCTCTTGTCTTACTGAGAGCATATTTTGCAGGACAAGTTTTTAAAATTCCTCTTGTTGTGTATAGAAAGGAGTAATAAAACTTTCATACAAGAATTTAGCATTTCTTTCCAACACATTCAGTTTAATTTAATATTGTTAACCACATGTTATTAGAGGGTTAATATATACAGATGGATGCTGTGTAAATTCCCATATCTACTGTAGCAGAGTACTGAAGAGTTTGGAGTTTAACCAGGACTAGATTGTTGTGCTAACAGTCAAAAATCCTTTACCTTTATATTTTGAATTTGTGTCATTCCATATTAGCTCCCTTACACTTTTCAATAGCTATACTCCCAATTTACTCTTTCTCTACCATTTCATCCTCCTTTTCCCACAGTCCATTAGCCTTTTTGCTGTCTGTTTTCTGTGGTTTTGCTGCTCTTCTGCCTTATTTTGTCCTCCTGACTTCCAGTAAATGTTTGGAGATTGTGTATTTCTTGCTTTTTGGTGCCTTGTAAGAAATGTGAGTCAGTAAGCCCGTGTTCACCAGATGTCCTTTCCAGGGCACATAAGGATATGAAGATCAGCAGAAGGAGGGGGAGAGAAAGGGAGATAAGGAAGGAAAACTCAGTGCTCAGTTTTCTAGTTAGTGATGCCTCAACTGGCCTGAAGAAGGGAGAGACTGAAGAAAGTGCATGGTTATAAAACTTGGCAAATCTTGTCACGAGACGTTTATAGGCTTACATCCTGTTTCCCTGAAGGGGATCATGCAAGCTCATGGATAAAAAGAAGAGTTGTCTCCCTTCTTTTGTGTTGCAGCAGAACTTTGTCTTTTACAAGACTGTAAGAGCAATCAGGAATAGTTTGTCTAATGGCCTTGTGTGGGCCCTCTTGTTGTGTCTCCCTATTTTTTGGTGTGGCAAGAGTGGTACAGCTGCCTGGGAATGGGTCTGGTGTTAGTTAAGGAATGTGCAAATAAGTTGGCAGGTAGATTTTTTTAAAGCAAGTACTTGAACATTTTATAAAAGGCTGCTTTTCCCATCTCCTATTTCTGACCACTGATTTTTTTTTTTTGTTTCTTTGTGTTTTGGGGGGTTGTTTGGGATTTTTTCCCGTGTGTGCCTCAGTTTCCAGTTGATGTATTTGAGCATCTGGGGATGCTCAATAGCATCTGGGGATACAGCACAATGGTATAATTGTCTTGTGTCTCAAAGGACACAGATTAGAAAATATTTGTGTTTTCATAGTGTACCTCACTTTCCAGAACAGCACAAAATTCCATTCCCATGTAGGTGGTGGGCTGTCATCATGTTGTTAGTGCCAAGGCTTGTTAATTCCAAGTTTCTGTCTGGATTTACTAAAAAAAGAGTTGTTAATACAGCTACACGTGCCTGTTTGCAATGGTTGTTAACTGCAAAAGGAGGACCAGGAAATATGAACAGACTGTTTTAAATAAATTCTCATTTATTCTCACCTTTCATGTAGTCTTATGAAGAGTTAAAGGAAGCGAATCCAGAAGAGTGTGGTAGAACCCACTGGCTCATCCATTTGAGAAAGTTTATTTTCCTAAGATAAGGCCTAATTCTTTCTGCTGGAGATCACAGCTGAACTTGTCAGACGTTTTTGTGCTTCTTGGAACAATAGTCACACATGCTTTGTTTCTCTTGCCTGGTTGGAACAGGAGCTTAATGTGTATTTGTCTCTACAACCTGGGCTAAAGCTTTCTAGAACTTTTTTTTTCAGTACTTCAGTGGCAGCTGTTGTCCCATCCAGTCTAGTCTCACAAATATTGACCAGAGCCTTTGTCCAATAACGACACGTTCAGTTATTTCTCTGCTGGCACAAGGCACTTCATCCTATCTCAATTACTAATAGAAAATTGAAGAGTAGCTAGAAAAATATTTGTGAACTGCATAAATCACCTTTTTAAAAATAGCTCTTTCTTGGAGGAAGGTGGGCAGCAAGACAACGTGTATCACTATGAATAGATACAAAAGTAATTTCAACATTTATTTTGAGAAATATTGTGCAATATTAGCCTCATCAAGCTTTTTCTGCTTGGCAGGATAACAGCATGTCAGCAGATGACCCTCCCTGTATTACCAAGTGCACAGCATATCTGGAAACAGACCTTATTTGTGCTTAGGCGTTAAACTACAGTTGGGAAAAATATCCCCAAAGGTTTTAAGCTTAGTAATAAGGAACAGCAGTCTTTGACATTTTAAATCATACCTTCTTTTTTTTTTATTTAAAAAAGCCTAATATATAGGAATAGTGTGACAAAAACCAGGCCTGTAGCTGGATCACTAGAAATTATTCGATCAATAAAGGATTAGGTAGAAAAACAGGAATCATAAAGTTACTTTTAAAAATAATGTGTGGTAGCAAGAAGACTTTCAGTGCTCTTCTATGTCTTGTTGTCTGTTATATATCTATATATATCTCTTATATATAGTTATCTATATATCTATATATAAGCTTCTATAGTATCTATAGAAGCTTCAAAATGCATAGCTTTCTTCAGGCTCAAAGGAGATTTAGGTTATATTTAAGTTATATTTAGGTTATATTTCTCTCCTGTCTCGCTGCATTAACTGTACATTCCTAGGTTTCTGCCTTAAGCCCTTTTTTACAGACTCTAACCTTACTTGCCTTCTCCATGTGGGTATTCAGCAGGGATGTATTCAGTCCTTTGAGTCTGAGACACACACCTTCATCTCCCCAACAAGCACATTTTTTTCTAGAAGAAGCCAGGACAAAAAAATTAGTGACCTAAGGAGCAAAGCAAAAGCCTGAGGTTTAACCAGCACTTTTCATTTTTGCACATTTTAAGGCCTGGTATCTTGAATCACACTGCTAAGCTGAGCAGAAATTATGAATTTTTTTTTCCTGAATAATTTCTCTCTCCTTTCGAAATACTTAATGAGAGACTAAAGAGTTTTCCTTCCTTTCCTTCTTGTTTAGTCTCATATCAGGCCTGTTTTCCTATGTCCTTCTTTCCCCTGTTCTGCTTTGTTTGCCTGTGCTTCTTTTCCTCTTGTCTTAAATTCACCACTGAAGTATTTTCAGTAAAATAATTCAGACTTCATTTTAAAAAGAAAATAATTTTTTAAGTGGTGAAAATGACACTTTGAAGTAAATTCTGCTTTGAATCTTCTGGACAAAGACACAAGGTAAGGATGCTTTGGAATCCAGAGCTGTGTAGAGATAAAAAAGTGGAATGACACAGACATGAATGGTCGTGGTAGGTGGAGCCAGATTGGTTGCTTGGCAAACTTGTCTTTGATTTGTCCAAGCTATGATGTAACTGAAAGTGTTAAACATCATTATCCTTCAGCCTTTTTATGTGTCTTAAAATATTTTAAACTAGAAATTGTGGGTGTACCATTAGACAGTATATAGAGCCTCTAAAAAAGAGTACTCAAAAATAATATAGTATAATTGAAGGCTGCAGTGTCATTAAATATCTTTAATTCCAGATCTCAAAAGTGATTGATTGATTAAACTTCTAAAGATTATTACAGTTGCACAAAATATAAATACTAGGGCAGATGTTTGTGGTGGTAGGGGAGTTGCTAAGCAGGGAAGTACTTCAGTACAAGCACTTTAAATGCTCCACTCCAGCACTGATGTATTTCCTTAAAGTGACTATTCAATTCCAAATTTCAACACTGTGACTTGGGACTCAGGAGTTCAGAGTGTTCTCTGTCCTTTTGCCCTGCTTGCATGTTCTTGCCCTTCTTTTGCATCAGAGCAGATATTTCTCTGATACCACAGAGAGCTGCTTAAAATTAAATAATTAAAAAACAAGAACCAAGCAGAAAGAAGTGAATTATTTTCCATGTGTCCATGGAGTGGCACTGACAGAGATGATTTTTGTTGGTTTAAACAGTCGTGGAGCCAAACCCTTTTACTGTTACATGGTGATAAATCCAGTCAAAACATGATTGGATTGTATTAGTTGTCATACCTGTTTAGAATTTTTTTGACTTGTGTATTCAGGGGTACAGAAGTAGAAGAAATTATGTATTTTCTCATTTTTCAGATTTGCTAAAAATTAACGAAGAATGGTGGAGGTTTAGGGTTTTTTAAATATAATGAATATACTGTAATTATTTTATGTTCAAAGATTTGTTTGCACAAGATCTTAATTGCAGCAGTATTACTTTAATTATTTTTTAATTGAGATGTGCTGCTCCGGCTCTGTTTGGAAGTAGATATTTGTATGCGTAAGGGATTTTAAACTGACAAGCTTGCACTTTGCAGCTTTGGCTAACTCATGAAAACCACATTTTTAGGATGGTTCTGTAGTTGTGCCAGTATCATCTGCTGTATACAGTTATTCTGCCAGTATACAGTTATTCTTCTGAGAAATTGTGCCAATTTCTCAGAAGAAATTTGTGCATAGGCTGGGAGTTGAGCAGGCTCTGTCCTTGGTTCTTACAAGTCCTGTTTCCTTTGGAAGCTGATGTTGTGGCACTGGGCAGCCCCAAGGCCCTCCTGGCAGGGCTGGACACAGCTGGGGGCCAGCACAGCTGGGCACAGCTGGCACAGCTTTGGCTCAGCTGTGGGGGAAGAGCTGTGTGAGACATAATAAAAGGAGGGGCTGCTTGGCCTCTTGGCTTGGCTGCTGTCCTCAAGCTCAGCCCATGTCCCCAGGGCCAGCCCATGCCATGATTGTTGTGTCCTCTGTGAGCAGGATCCTCTCCCCTGGGCTGCTCCTTCTGCCCTGCTCCCAGCCCTTCCTCACCTTGGACTGGCCCTGTGGTCCCTGGGACTGACCTGGCCACTGTCACTGGCCTCACGCTGATCTGGCCACTGTCCCTGGCCCCCACACTGACCTGGCCATGCCAGCCTGTCTCCCTGACTGTGCCTCCTCATCTCTGTGTCCCTGTCTGGCTGTCTCAGCTTCTGGCCCTGACCTGGCCACTGTCACTGGCCCTCAATTCACCTGGCCGCTGTCCCTGGGCCCTCACCCTGGCCTGGCCATGCCAGCCTGTCTCCCTGGCTGTGCCTCCTCATCTCTGTGTCCCTGTCTGGCTGTCTCAGCTTCTGGCTGGCTGTCACCAGCCCCACCCAGCTCATCTCTCTGTGTACATGTTGGTCAGGGCGCTGCCCCTTCCCCCTTGCTCCATGCTTTGCCTTCTCTTCTGGAGATGCTGATCCCTGGCACCTGGTGGTTCTTCAATTTTCAGTGCTTACCTTCGAAAAGTCTTGAGCTGGCACTTTGGTATTAGTTCTTCCCAGTAAGTTTTGTTCCCTTTGATGCTAAAAATCAAGCTTTATAATTCCTACCAGAGAGCAAATCGTGCACCACAACTTCCTGGTCTAATTTGATTCTGGGGAAGAGAGCAAGATTTTAAAATAGTATTATTTTCTTGATCTTAAAATATGAACACTGATCATAGTTTCTGCATTGAAAATTACTTCATCTGTTAACTATCTTTCCAATGTTTTATTGCTTCCCACCACCCTGTCTCAGAAATTGTGATGTGAGCTGCTGAGTCTGTGTAAAAGTGTCCAGGCTATAGAGTAACATAGACAGAGTAACTTTAGTGTGATAATTAGAAAATAACCTATCAAATCAAAAGGAGAAAAACTGAATTATGGTGTGCCTCAAATGAGTTAAATATTTTGGTAGCTAATTTTTAAGCTCACAATATTTGTAGGACATGCTAGCTTTACATTTTTATTTCAAATGAAAGGAAAAGTAGCCCTACTGCTTAAAAAATGTAGCTTCCTTTAGAAAACATAAATCCCAAAAGAAGGTAGAGTCTGAAATGAATATTTAAATTGTTGGTCATCTTATAGCTCACACTGACTTCTAGAGGCTGCTTTTTGAGCAGCGTTTGGGTTTTCTGCTGTACTATTTTTAGTTTACTCTGTGTCATAGACCATATGTATTTACCAGTTGCTGATTTTTACATCAGTGTTGTTCAGGGAGAAGTCACAAGTTAGAGAAACAGGTGAGCACCAAGAACAGGCTCATACAAAAAGATCATGAGTTATTTAAGGTTGGAAGTTAAAAGGTAATTTCTAACTGTAGTATGAGAAACATCCTGAAAGACCTCCTGTTGGGAATAGTAATGTAGAGCATTATCACTGCATTTAATATGAAGCTTGGTCAGTTTGGGGTTGTCTGATATAGCCATGATGGGAAAAGGCTGGACTCTTTCACTGTTTATAGACCCTTCAGTCCCATATATTCTAAATCCAGGATATATTAAAATACCCAGAATTTTTGCTTTTGGCTTCATTTGTTGACACTTTGAGTAATGTTTTCTGTAATAAAATAACTTCTCATTATTTTAATTCTGGTTTAGGGGAGATAAAATGTTCAGCCTCTCATGTAATGTATTTTATGCCAACAGATGACAATACCAAATTACTGTATAAATGGGAAAAGACATTCCTGATGAATATATATGTGTATTTGTATGGCTGGGAGACATTATGAAAGGGTCACTGCACAGTCAGCACGTGAGCTGGCTTATACTTGTTGACTAAGAAAATCCTGGTGTCTTTGACATACAGCAAGAATATTTTAATATTTCATTATGTAGGGCAGCAAAGCAATGAGAGATGTAATCTGCAGAGCATATGAAGAGTCCAAATGCAGGAATTTTCAGTACATTAATACCTATAATAGTGAAATGCACTAAGGGTTGATGTGGTGCCCTTTCCACATCTTATCTTTATGAGATTTCAGTGATATGAACCAGAACTTTTTTTACTCTCAGGTAGTTTACAAACTTCTCACCCATTGAGTTTCTTTCCTTTCCATGAAACATCATGCATCCTGTGATGGAAACATATGTAACTTTGGTAGGTTTTTAGCAGCTTGTGTAAAATGCTAAAAACATGTTAAATGTTTAACATACCAAAGCATGTTAAATGAAGACTGTTTTATTTAAGTGTATACACTCCTAATCAGTGTTTGATCTTAATAAATTGTATACTCTCCAGCCTATGGAACCTGGCATCACATGAGTGGATGCTGTTGGCTTATGTTCTAGTTTCAGTTTAAATCCTGCTGGCGGGTGAGCTGCAATTAGCTCCATAACCCAGCCAGAGAGAATTTACCATTCAAGCTTTCCAAGTAGATTTGTGTAGTCCATCAAAGAACAAATGGATTATGAAGGGATTTGATGTGGCATTTACTGCTAATGGGGCCTTACTGCTGCAAGAGCAGAACAAAAGGAAAGTGTTCTTTTAGATGCTGTTGGGAATAAAGGGACATTGTCATAGTGAATTTTATACAGACTTTTATACAGACTCTTTTATACAGGGACTCTTCGCTCTTTCCAGTAAAGGCACTTTGTGGACAGTCACTGAGACTTCATTTCCCCAGCAGCCAAGCAGATGATCCTGTCTGGAATCTCCACTTCCATTTGCACAGTGCTACCCCATCTCCTTTGCTAAAGTGGTGCTTGACTCAGCTGTGCTGAGCAGTTTTAGCTCACCAAGTTAAAAGAAAGTATTCAGAAAGTGGAAGGAGGGGGTGTCCCATCTGTTTTGTGTCAGCAGTCTCAGGTTGTGGTTGGATACTGCGGTTAAATCCTGACCCATCCCTCTGCCAGCGTGAGCTCCCTCACTCCTGTGCGCTTTGCTGCAGGTGCAAGGGAAGCAGCAGCAGCAGCAGCATCCCTGTCAGGGAAAGCCAAAGATTCCAGTCAGGAAATGCCAAACCATTCCTTCAGTTCATCCTGCTCTGGTTCTGTCTGTTTGACACGTGGGGATGCCCTGGGAGCTTGGTCAGCCCCACCCCCCGAGATGCTGCTGCTGTGGTGGCAGGAGTCTGAAATGAGTTGGAGGCACTGTAATTGTTATATCCAATATTTCTTGCAGTGTTCCTTGTTTTTCAGCACAGCAAAGCACACAACATAAGATGCTCACTTACATCCACTCTGAACTTGTATTACTCTTTTACTGAGGTAGACCATGCAGTAGTATATTTTAAGCAAATTATAAATCTGAGAAATAAAAGTTATCAGGCATAAGTAAATCAACTTGAAGCTGTGTATTTGATAAAGTGCTGTAGTTAACGAGTTTTTTTTAAAAGAAAACATTTCAAATAAGAGAAAAAAAATTTTAGAGTACAGTTTGCTCTATAACAATTCACTGAAATTTATTTAAACTATTAGGTGAAAATTTGTTTTGAGATATTTGAGAAGAGAGTTAATTTCTGTTCACAGGAGAACTTCACTTTTGTTTCACAAAACACGTTGCAGAAGAGTGTAAAGAAATTACTGTTTTTCAGAGATAAGCAAAATGTAAGCTCCAAGAAGCAAATGTCAATAAACAGACAAACAAAGTTCAAAAAGATGGGAAAGAAGCTTGTCTCTGCTTATAGAAAATACTGAAAGGGATCCTCCTAGGAGCAGATGGCTTTTCTTTCCATTTTTGTTCGTATGAGTACAGGCAGAACTTTTCTCACTATTCCAAAGCAGGCTTGGTAGCTGTCAAAGCATAAGAACTTGCAAAACTGCAATTTCCAAACTTCGGTGTTAATCCTTGTGGTGAGAGGAAAAGAAAAACAGTTCTATAGACATTTGCTTCCATATATTCAGTCTTATAAATTCACATTTAAAGTTTTGCTCTTTAGTTGCATTTTGGGCTGAAGTATCACTGTTTCAGGAGGTCAGGGAAATCTCAGAGAATTTGACAAAGAATTTTTAAAATTTCATAAATGTTTTGAAGAGAATCCAAGCATGATCTTTAGAGAAAATAAAGTGATTTTTAAAATTTTTCATGGTTACACTGTTTCACAGTTTCTTCAGTTGAATATTTGTCCTTTTATGATTCTATAAAAGGACAAATAGAAGATTGCTCTTACAGAATATCCTGATCAGCCACATCTGTTCTTGTTGGCTTTGCATTTATTTGGTTATGTTCATATAATGCCTCTGTAGTAATGTTCCTTGAGAAAGACTTTGTAGTCCTTAGACAGGAAACAGGTATGTTTGCAGTTCCTTGTGTATCCTTGACCATTTTTCCTGTGTACAGTTCAAGAAAGACAATACTCTTCTCATTCTTAGATATTTACTTTCTAAGGATCCTACTGGTATTACCCTCACTCTGAATTGCTATTGAAGAACACTTCTTCTGCTTTAAGCGAATCCAGACAAATTATAAAATCTTAGAAACAAATCAGGTTTCTCAAAAAGTTTTAATGCTCCTTCTGAATTTTAAAATATCTGTTGGTGGCTGAACAGAATCCTCCTTTACTTACTACCATCTATGAATCAATTTGGAGGGATGGTAAACTGCTCTGGTTTTGATTACTTAAATACATCAGCAATTGCAAATAATTTCTCAAATCTCAATTTTAGATTTGCTATCGGGATACAAAGAGATAATTTTGGCTGATCAAACGGCTATAAATAATTTTTATAGCATGTGCTAATTTTTATGACCTATCTTTTGATGTATGTGGGAAAAAAGGTTTCACAAAATAATTTGGTTCAAACAATACAATCATGATTCTTGAAAGGGCAATTCTAAAGAATGAATGAAAGAAATTCCCCTGTAAAAATTTCAGGAAATGTGAGAATCTTTCAGTAGCACTCTCCCACCTCTAGTCATGGAAATTGGACAGCATTTCAATTCATTAGTGGGTATTCATTATACCAGTCCCCTCAAAATTCTTTTACAGAATTTCATTGAGTTTCTGTTAGTGTAACCTGTGGGGGTTACACAGAAATTCTATGTCCTGATGTTAGTAATAATCCAGGTAATTAACAGTTAGTACGCAGATTACTAGTAATTATACAGGATTACTGTTTACCTTTATTTATGATTTTGGAATAATAAATGTTTATGGGATTAATATCCAAAACAAATAGCATCCTATTTTAATTGCCTTCCTATGTAACTAAATAAGTAAGCAGAAGATGAGATGTGAAATCAGACAAGAAATTAAACCATATTTCAGTAGAATAGACTGTTACTCAAATCTTAACACCTGCGTGCATATGGAGACACAGTAGGAGAACAAAAACTTCTGGTTTTATTTGATATTTAACAGTTCAATATTTAGAAATGATGCTTCCTACCCTTCCTCTAGGAAAAAAATGTCAGTCTTATATCTGATTTCTATGAAGATTCTTCCCCTTAAATAAATCTAGTTTTTGTAGCATCTCTCAAACATAACCTGTTTATGTGGGCCAGACATACAATCAGTAGCAAACTTTTAACTGCCAATGCAGGTTATGTTTGTATATTTGTGTAATTCAACTTACTGCTTTCACATGAAATTGGCATTTACCTTCCAGCCACGTGAATACTTTCTGTATATGAAAGGGTTATTTTTCTGGTTTACCTTCCTATGTATTTTCTGCTTTGTCAAGAAAATTCACTTAACACAGTCATATTCATCTTGAGCTTATCAACCCCCTTTGGGTATGTAAAGATTTAAAATATGTATAAGAAATGGTATTGCACATACCTTTTTCAGGGATGAAAACCTTGTTATCTAAATCTTCTATTAAAAATTGTGTTTAGCTTTATCATTGTCTCTGGAAAATAAAAAATTAGTGATCATGTTCTTTCAGTGTATTGGCAGAGTTGTATTTGGAGGCTCAAGAAAGCCAAAGGGCTTTTGCTGCTTCTTTAAGTAGGTCTGCAGAGGGATTTAAGGAAATTGGCAATAATGGAGTGATATCAACATGCAAATGACAGACAGACTGACTGTTTTCTGAGCAGATCATATGCTGTGCTTAATCCCTGTTTCTTTGTGCCTGTGTGATTTAGGGTTTGGAGAACAACCATCTGCTTGGCTCAGTGTAGACAGCACAGAGTGGATACTGTTGAACTTTGGGGGAGTGATAGCTGGAGGAATATTTATCCACCAGCTGAAGACATCTTTTTTTATATATATCTCCTCATTTTCACAGTCTTCATGATAGCTTTTAATGATCACTTGGCTTTTGTGGTGTTTATACCAGAATGTCTCTGTATGGTCCTGCTGTTTCCTCTTCCCACCCTCCCAAGACTCTGGTTTATAGGGAAGCCTTCATTCTACCCTTCTTACAAAGAACATGCAGAATTCATGCTTCAGATTCTGAACTACCTTCAGTTCAGTTCCCAAATCAGAAATGCATCTCTAAAAATGGAGGTTGGCTTCAGTAGTGCATGTCTCACCCATGTTTCCTTCTGTGGAATCAGAACTGGGGGTGAATTCATGAAATGCTGGATTCTTTGAGTGAGTCTCAGCTGAGGGCTCCATGCTGTAGGGATTGCTTCTCTTCCTCCTGAGTCTGACAAAGCCCAAAGAAGTGAATCTCTTGGGGTTCTCATCTGACTCATGTCCTCTGTCTCCCAGCCAAAAGCAGGATAAATTAACCCTCCCAAAGCTCTCTGCTGGCACAGCCAGATTGCTCCCCACTTGTGAGCCAGCTTGGCTGGGGTTCAGCCATGGGTGTGCAGTCCTGCTCTGATAACAGACCTGCATACTTTCCTAAATGCAGAGTGATCCTGAGCTGAGTGACACAGCAGTCATTTGGCTTTCACTCTGTGTAGCTGATTGCAGATACTGTGTGATTTTTGGGTGGACAAATCAATGCAATTTGGCATGGATTACCTATGTGAGTATTGAGTACAGTTGTTTTCTTTTATTTACTAGCTAAGCTTGTATTTTGGTCATTAGCAGAGTTATGCAGCCACATCTAAAAATAAATATGAAAAGAGTTTTGTTTTTCTCTACTCTTTTCCTAGTTATCTTTAGAGCTTGACACTGCCTGGCACAGAACTTGTACTATGCAGTCTCCAGTGGCCTTTCAGAAAGGCTTTTCAGGCTTTGTTGACCCATTTCCTGGATTAGTCTGGCTAAGTTATGGATTATTTTGTCTATTAAGCTTTTTCTTGTGTCCAGTAATTCAAGAATGGCATATTGGCATAATAATGTATTCAATTAGTTGAGTTTCTGAATCCATGTTTATAACTCTTTACAAAAGTCTGAAGAAGTAAGTGGTAATACTTTGATTTCCTGCAATAGAGAAGACAGTAACTTGTCAAGTAGACTTTGTGTTTGGTGTTTTTTTTTTAATCATGCTTAAATAAGTACTTAAATTCTAGAACAACAGGAAGCAGGCAGAATGATACATTTGTTGATGTAGGATGTCAGATAATTTAGTACAAATTACAGATTCTTTAAATACTTGAAAACAGTGAAGGTCAGGAAGCCTCCATTCAAAATTTTCCAGCGTATGTATAATATTTTACAGGATGTCTGTCTGTAGACTGCAAAGGAGTAATCTGTAAAAATCAACTTGTTTGTTGTTTTTCATGTTGTCTATTTATGCCCTGACAAATGAGCATCGGATGTAGTGTGGAGTCTGCAGAGCAGCAGAGGGTTCAAGGTTACAGCCAGCCTCGATTGTGTCCTGCAGCACGAGGAAACTGGGCTCAGGCTGTGCTTTGGAATGGTTTGTTTTCAGTAAACAACTGGGAAGGCTTGGAACAACACCTTGGTGGCTTCCTCAAACAATTTAATCAATGGCTTCAGTGGTTTAGAAAAGGAAAGTAATCAAAAGTCCTACTGTTTATAATTTGTTTGATTCTATCAGACAAAAGTTTTCCTTGCAGTCATTTTACTGCTGATATTCCTGGAAAGATGCATTTCAGAGTACATGTGGAGCAATAATTTTGTGTTGAGTTAGTGGCTGTCATCTTGAAAATAAGAAAATTCCAGATTAGCTGTCTGTATTGCACACTTAATTTTATTTATATTATGTATTTTATATTCTTCTGTACTGCATACAGAGCATTTAGAGAAAGAAGGAAGGAAAGAAAGAGGGAAAGAGAAGGACAACACTGGTACAAAGAAGCTGTGTGGGCTCTACAAGCTTTTCAGTCAGTGGAAGTGGTTAGCCTGGGCTTTATTACCCAAGTGTGTTAGATGCTCTCAAGTTTGGTCTCTTCCATAGGTTCTGCAAGTAAAGCAGTTATTTTCTAAAGTTTTTCTGTAGCTCAGCACAGCTGGGGCTACATCAGGTGCCTTCATATCAGAGTAAACATTGCAAATTCACCTTCCATGGCCAGTTAGAGTGTAGTGAACATCTGGGAGTGTAGACAACTCCCAGAATGCAGTGAAAACATGTTTGCAGTTTGTGTTCTGCTAGGGGACATCAAGTTAAGCTGTGGGAAATAGTTGCTGAAAGCAGTCATTTCAATATCAACTTATAGTGGTGCTGATTGAGATGCACTGACAAATGTCTTTGTGGAGTACAAACTGAAGCTTTATCTATGGCCACTAAAATGCAGCATAACCAGACTTAATTTCCCTAGTGAAACTATGAAAGCCTCACAAACCATACCATCACTGCTGAGTAATTTAAATAAACTTCGTGTTCCATTGACTGACATCCAGAACTTTCTGTAAAAGATGCTGACAAAATGAAGATGCTGACAAAATCCATTTCTTGCAGTGGTAAAAGCAGATAATAATCAGACAGATACACACTTTAACACTATGCAGGAACATGAAGATTACCTTTATTATTTATACAAAAGTGTATCATTTTACTAGTCCCTAGGAGAGACACTGATCTACAACCACTGTGTTCAAATACTGTGAAGTACTTGCAGGTGTCCTCTTTATACATAAGAAAAATTCTGATTTGCCCTTCATTCATGCTTTTTGTTAGAAGTGTTCAGTTATTATGTACTCTGGAGAATTGAGTATTGTTTTGGTGTCTGATGAGGAAGCTTGTATTCAGAAGAGATTTGAAATTAAAAATGCTGATATTTGATACGTTTTATGACTTTCAAAGGTGTTAGAATTAAAATACTCCTTCTAGACTCTTGAATCATCATAATTCACAGCATAATAATACCATGTAGCTAAAAAGGCTGGGGTTTTTTCACAGCTTGGTTTCAGTTGAGTCTTCTACATCAGTAAATGAATGTTCTAATTCTTTCCAAATCAAAGTTTGAAGTCAATGACATCCAGAAAGTATTTTAGAACTGTCACCCTTCAGAACTCAGGTTTGGGTTTTAAGATGTACGGACTGGAAACCATCTCTTTCAGGAATTTTCAATTATAGGTATTTTGATTACAGGAAGGGCTTTTTTAGAGCATTTCATTGTACCAAATATTTTGAATATTTGTGAGGGTATTTGGTATTATTTTTCTCAGTAATAGCTGCCAAAACTTTATAGGTTTTTAGGGCACTGTTTGAGAATCTTTGTATCTGATTGTAGGAAAAAATTGTCAGATGTTTAAAAAAAAATAAATATTCCTAGATGTCTTAAGATGTTTGGTGTGGAATGAAAGGGAGTGAGAAGCCCAGTTGAAAACAAAAACTTAGTTTAAAACAAAAAGTATACTCCAAAATATTTTTAAAATTTTTCTGGGAAAGGAACAATGGTGGTTTTGCATAAAAGGGGCAGTTTGACTTTTTAACTTTTTACTGAGATTTTTTTTCAAGCAGGCAGTAGTTTCTTACCTTGTTTTCAAAGGACACTATTTCCAGTTTCTTTCTAACCATTCACTGCTGGCTGCTGTTTCATTCACATGAGGGAACAAATTGGACTTTTTATCATCATCCTTACCTTGTGTGTTCCAAAGCAGTTTGTTTTCTACCAGCACAATATTAATTATTCCACTGACAATAATATCAAACATTTGCAGCAGTAATTCACTGAGCCTTTTAGCAAAGCCCTCTATCCTCAGTCCTCTCAAGCCTCTGCCTTTGGTTGTGTGAGTTCTGGGGGACTCTTGGAGAATGGAGTTTGGAAGCACAAGCTGTTATTTTGTGGTTTGACTTTTTTGTCCCAAGAATGAATTCTTCTTTTCCTAAACAACCCTCTCCAAATCTTTGTCCCACTGTGTTTATGAACTGAGTTTTACTCCAGCCAAGAAAATCTGCATACATTATGGAAGAAAAAAGATTTGTCAAAACATGTAACAAAAAAATTACTTAAAACTGTAGTTTATTAATTATCATGTGAATATAGTGGCTCTCCACAGTCACACTTCTTTTTGGGGACATTATTGCTAGATAAGCAGTAGCTTTGGGAAGGTAATACAGGCTGTCTTACTGATAACACAAGCCATGTCCTCAGGGAAACATCATACATTCCAGCATATTTCAGGAAATTTCATAAATTTCAGCATATCTCACATGTGTCAGGCATGTCTGCTTCTCAGGATGGGACTTTTTTTCTAAAGGAAATATATTTTTGGTTTTCCCTGAAAGCACATGGCTTTGTCTCTTAGGTAAATTACACTGTCTTAAAAAAAACTCCAAAAGCATCCCGTCATCTGATTCATGAGTCTTACCCTAAATCTCGTGGGACTTTTTAAAACATTCACATCTTCCTTTAAGTATCTTTCTAATGATGAACACTCTATTATTGTCCTCTTTTAACCTCTTGACTCCTAGAATGAATAAAGTATGAATGTATTCACTAGGAATCTTTTCATTTTCTTTGGAACTTGGCAGTATGATTTTATTTTTTTCCCCCTACTTGGAGTTACAAAGAGGTTTAGAAGTTTAGCCTGGATCAGTGAACAGAACTGAGTGCTGGATACACAGAAGGCCATGCAGAAGATGCACATAATACTGTTTGAAGCCATTGTTAAGCATTGCTGGGATTTGTGCTAAGACGTGGAAATCTTTGCAAGTGGTATTGAAAGGGAGATGTAGTACAGTGTATCTGAAATGTAGAAATACATTCAGATAGTATTATAGCAAGCTGAAAACAGAAGCTGCACTAGTCAAATAAGAGGTAGAAAAACTTAGCACTTGGCAATTTATGTGTTTATCATATGCTTTTTGAAAATCCCTCCAGAAAATGGTACTTTTTAATGTAATTTTGAAATTTTTGACATGTTGTTACAGTTCTTTCTTATTACTTTATTTTCTTCAGGAATCCAAAATGTACTCAGCTTATTCTGTGCTGTGCTGACAGAAAATAAGGTTCTCTTTCACTCAGCAAGTTTTCAAAGGCTCAGTGATGCCTGTAGGGCTCTGGAGTCTTTGATGTTTCCCCTCAAATACAGGTGAGTTAAGTTTGGATTCTTTGAACTCATGAAATAATTTTATAACTCATTCTGTAACTTTTATTACAAATACAATTTATTACAAAAACAAATTACTTTTACTTTTTGTTTGTCCCAAACAAAAGGAGTTGTGCTATAGTTGCTAAAATAAGCAAAGTTATTAATGATGCAAATCCTGGTGTGTACACATCATTAATAAAAATCTGGTTACATTGTGGCAGTGAAAACAATTAAAGGAGAAATTCCTCCTGCAAATGTTGGGTAGAAACCCTACTCACAACCCAGAAGATTCTGTGGCTCAAAGGTAGCAGCTACATTAGTGTATATCAGTTTTAAGTCACTGACAAATGTCCACCAGAGAATAAATTTAAGTCAACAAACTGATCCTCTCTAAAATGCCACAGGTGGATCCAGAATTTTGAAATGAAAAACTTAATGTCAATCAATTTGGTTTGCTTAGGAGGAAAACATCTAATTCTGAATCATCTGTTTCAAACTATGCTTGTATTTTAATAGCTTGTTTTATTTAAAATATTTCAGAGATTGGTTTCATTGTAATATACAATAAGAAGGAAGAACTGGAAATTGAGTTTGGGAATGTTTCTTAATGTTTAACTAATAATGAATGTAAACTTTTAATAACTATAAATTAGGTGTAGAAATTAATTGATCAATTTAGATCCAGCTCTTGATGTTGTTTTGATGAACACATAGAGTTTTAAAAAGTGTCAAACCAAGTAAACAATGCCTGAAATAGTGTTGTTTAGTTGTCATTTCAAGATGAAAACAAAATATTTCCTTTAGAGACTTCTTATAAAATGATATCTTGCAAAAAGCTGAAGTGTAGGTATATGGCCACAAATGAATCATGTTTTTTAAATGAATGTATTGTTTATAACTTTAGTGTCCCTGATTAACAGGAAGATTTTTTTTTTTAAGAAAAAAGCTGGTTTATGTGAAAGGATACTCAGAAGCTTTTATTCTATTGAATTTATTCTTTTCACAGTTATCCCTATATCCCAATTCTTCCTGCCCAGCTGCTGGAGGTTCTCAGCTCCCCAACGCCTTTCATCATTGGGGTGCACTCTGTCTTTCGCAATGACATCCACGAGCTGGTGAGTATTGCTGCCCCTCCCAGCCCAGAGCCTGCCCTGCTGCTCAGCTCAGAGCCCTCCTGGGTGCCTGGGAGGTGGTGGGTGAATAATTCACATTATCTTCAAAATATTACTGTAAAAAAGCAAGGCAAGACAGTCTGGACAAGAAAAAAAAGAAAACGCGTTTTGTTTTTTTTGTAAATACATTGAGACTGTAAAATAGAGGGAAATTATTTGATTCTAGTGCAGGAGGAGAAGGAATGGATCCATTTCTGGCTTTGTCATCTATTTGTCCTGAGTTTGAGCAGTTCAGTTAGGATTTTCAAGTATTCTCAATTGTTTTATTTTATCCTTTTAAAGTATGTGTTTGGAGGAACTGAACCAGGGTTGCAAAAGGTGCTTTGAAACATGAAATTTTACTTCTAGCTGCCCTCACTGTGTTCCTTTGCAAGCAGCCTGTTAGATATCTCATGTCTCTGAACACAGACCTGGAACATCCAGAAACAAAAGTCACTTTTGAAAGTTTAGCCTAATTTCATTTTCTTTGGTTTAATTTCATTTTTCAGGGCTAGATTCAGTAATAGAAAGTATTTGGAGTATTTCCTGTATCAAAAACATTCTATACATTAAAGTTGGTACTGTTTTAATTTGGTTTTTTAAACTAATGTGCAGATCATTGTGCAGAAATTTGAACTGTTGTGTTTTTTTAAGCTATGCTCACTGAATGTACTTTTACTATTTGTCCCTTACAGTTAGATGTAATCATAGCAGACCTGGATGGGGGCACAATTAAAATTCCTGAATGTATTCATCTGTCCCAGCTGCCAGAGCCACTGCTACACCAGACTCAAATGGCACTTTCTCTGGTAGGTTTAGATAAAATCCCCACTTTTCAGCCTCTCACCTATTTGTAAAGAATGAAAAATTTCAATGTTAAGCTTTCAAGCACACTGGAAATGAGATTTAATAGAATGATTCATGCATCATTCCTGTTTCTATAAGAGTTAATTCTCTGTAGTTCAAGTTAATACCATCAGTAATGGAAATCTAAAATGTATTTTCATTGTTCAAGAGGTAGAGATTTTCCTTTATAATGATTTTTAATAAGAGTATTTGAGCAGCATTATTACGACTCATTTCTGCTGCCTTTCTGTGTTTATAAATTCATTTCAACTGTAAATTTTCTTGAAATTTAGCAAATTAATCACCCTTTAAAGTTTATTTGTGTGATGCCCCTGTTTCAGAATTTAGGAATGGTGAATTCTACATTAGCCATAAAAAGTACTTCAGTTTTTCTTTTTGCTATCATTGTAATAAAATAGAAATCACCTTATTTGGAGGCTTCTGAGCAAATCTTATCTTCAGTAGAAAAATTTTTAGTCTGTTAATCTGTTTCAGCTGAATTGTCTCTAGAATCCCTAATGGTATTGATCATTTTCATGGACTGTGGTAGGAGTTTTTGATAACTAACTCCCATATAGAAACCTGAAGCTGAGAAGTTAATTCCATCTTTATTTCCATACAGTCTTCACAATTTAATTCAATTTGTCATTTGAGGTACTCAATGTCAGTGAATTTGAGAAAGGAAATTAAAAAATCTTTTTCTCAGCAAAATGAAGGAAAAAAGATTATGTTTTCAAAATTCTCTAGGTTTTGCATCCTGATTTGGAAACAGCAGATTATGCATTCCCTCCCCCACGAACAGCTTTATCACACTCCAAAATGCTGGTAAGATTTCGGTGTTATTTTCTGTGTTTGACTTTCATAAATGGAAAACTGTTGAAATTTTAGACTAGCCTCTTTTAAAGAATTTGTGTTTGCTTTTCCATATATTTGTAGTATTACTGGTGGAGCTAAGAAATGCATTTTCCCCCCTAATAGCATTCTTATGGGTTAGAAGTTTTATAAAATCCAAAAGCCAGTTCAATTTAAGAGCACACATTGGGGCTTTTGGGGTAGATATACTTGAAAATGTGAAATTCTTAGGTGGTACAATATATTTGTTGTACTTATTTCTGGCTTTAAGATTGAGATTTTTCATTGGTGAAGACAGGGAAGGTCATCCTGACTTTGTCTAAACTAATGGAAGAATTCAGCTAAGACCTCCCTTTGAATAGGGAAGTTTCAAATTTATATAATTTTGTATCAAAATAAGAATGTTGTTACATCTGAAAGAAATGACCATGTTTTCAAGTAGTCAAAAAAGTCAGGGTACAAATGTACCTGTTAAAACTGTAGAGAGCAGCAGAAAGTGAGCATATCTGTCAGTAAAGTGAGCCATACAAAATTTAAATTAAAAATACAACAGCATGGATCATATTCCAGTGCAGAATAAACAGCCATCTAGTAAAATACTCCAATAATATATTCCAACTTTATATAATTTTAAATATACCTTTTCTCTTTAAAAATAAATTCAGGCTGTAATTTACTTAATTTGGCTGTTACTTAACTGATCAGCTGGTTATCTGATAATAAATATTGTGTGTAATATTTAAAATTAGAGTTCATAACATAACACCACAAAACCTGAGGTAATAAAGGAATTTTTGGGACCTCAGATTTTTTGACATGGCTGCTGAGATAAAGTAATAGGATGGCCCAGGATTTGATGTCAGTCTTTAGTGGCATCTGGGCCAGGTGGAGATGTCACTGCCCCAGCTGTTCACATCATTTCCATTAATCTGCTGGTGTCTGTGTAAGCACTCTCTTAAATAAATAATCCAGGACTTTAAAGCCCTTCTATTTTAAACTTTTTAAAGTAACTCTGGCTTGTTTTGGTGGCAGAAAGTTGGCAGGTGAAGATGCGAGTTGGAAGAGGCCCAGACAGGTGGCTGGGCTGGCCTGGAGCAGTCCTGCACAGCTGCAGCTGCAGGCTGGGGTGGGATGCTCCAAGCCTTGGCTCCTCCAGCAGCAGCAGCAGCTGTGCCACCTCAGGCTCCTGTTCTTCCCTGCTGCCCCTGCCCACCACACTTATTTTAGGGAATGAAGCCAGGCTAAAACAGCCTTTTTCCTTTATTTTCCATCAGGTTTCTCTCATGGCAGCTCATTTATGTTGTTCAGGACATGACCACCCCTCAGCCCCCCTGGCTGTGCCCAGAGCCTGTGCTGCAGGCACAGCAGACCAGCAGGGCTGAAGGGTGGCTGTGCACACAATCTGCCATGGCCATCTGGGGACAGGGCAGGGCAGCCTGGTGGCCTTTAAGGCCCCTTACCATGCTATGAGACAACCTCACCCCTGTACAAATATCTCTGCTTCATGCTGCACTCATGGAGCTGTAGGCATTTCTCATATGGATTCCTACAAAGTGTGGAGAAATTCAGGATGCTAGAACATTTTGACAGTATATTCAATTACTGCTTGCAGGACAAAGAAGTGAGAGCAATCTTCCTCAGGCTCTTTGCACAGCTCTTCCAAGGATACAGGTCGTGTCTTCAGCTGATCAGAATTCATGCTGAACCTGTCATTCACTTCCACAAGGTAAAGGAGGAGCAGTTCTGTGTGTTTATGGTGTTCTTTTGTGCCATGTTGTTCCCACAAGCCTGCCTTTTGAACAAGTGCTGAAGTTTAAAAATGTAAATAAAATTATCTCCATGTGATAAGCACATCATTTTGGCATAGCACAGTGTTGTTTTAGTGGGACTAATTGCAGCGACAGGACAGAAATGTACAACAAAGTTAACACTGAAATTTAATACAAATAAACATTTGAGGAATTACTGTGGAATTTTGAAAACCTCTGTATGTAACAACACATTGCTTGAAGGTACTAGTTTTCTCTTTTATTACCTATGAGATTTGAAGAATGTGTGCATCAAATTTCCAGTTCTGAATTTAGGTATAAAAAGATACTATGTATAGTAAAATATGTAATTAGAAAGTACCACATACTAGTATAAGCTGATAGGCTGGTGAAAATGTTTAACTAATATGTAACAGTTGCTTGTAATTGCAAGTTTGATGCTGATTAAAAAAGGTGACATTTTTTTCTGTCTTTGTTGCAGGCAGCCTTCTTGGGCCAGCGAGGCTTAATTGAGAATGACTTTCTAACCAAAGTCCTCAATGGAATGGCATTTGCTGGCTTTGTGTCAGAGAGGGGTCCTCCCTTCAGAACCTGTGATCTTTTTGATGAGGTGAAAACTGTTTCTGTATTCCCAAGTAAATTGCAATTTACTGTGATATTTCAGCATGGGAAAAACTACTGGAATGTTTCTGAATCCCCAATGTTTATTGTATCAAGTTTATGCTAATCATCTCAACTCTTATTTTCTGCTAAGGAGATATTTCTACATAACTTCCATAAAATCATGCCTCCTCATATGTATGAAGTTAAATAATTGTATAAACTTTGGTAATGCTGTTCCTGTTGTCAGATCTGTAGCATCATAATACGTTGCATGTGCTAGTACAGAATTATTTTCAATAATTTAATTATGTTCTCTGAAATGTAACAACCTCATAGAGAAATATTACATTAAATACATACCCAACAATGTAAACTGAGACAAAAAAATTCATTTTAAAAAGCAATGCTGTCGTTTTACTGTGTTAGTTTTGAATTGAATCTAGAGTAAAAATAAAGTGTGATATTAATTCTGTGTTTTACTACTAGTACCTATAAGAAATTTGGATTGAGGTACAGAAATGTGAAAGAATTGGTTTAGGTATGTAGGACTTTTTCTGTCTGGTAACAAATGCTGCACGTGGAACTGAAAATGTCTCATGTTCCAGAGCAATGTGGCCTCACACATTTTTCAGTGTTCAGCTTTCTTTCTTTGGTTTCCATTTCAGATTAACGTTTCATAACTTAAATAGGAAATTTTTTTTTTTTAGTTGAATTATCAACCTTTTTATTCTTTCTTCTTTTCAAAAAAGCTGGTGGCCTTTGAAGTTGAAAGAATTAAAGCTGAAGAGGGCAATCCACCAAAAATGATAAAGCATGTTAGAGAACTTGCAGAACAGCTCTTCAAAAATGTAAGTTGACTGTACCTGCTGCATCTGGAGAGTTGAGATGGTAACATTGAAAAGTCTGATTTCTCAGATGGATCCAGTGTCCAGAAAATGGAAGTTACTACTTGTGGTAGTCATCATCTACATTATGGCAAAATGTAAAGATCATTACATTTGTACATGCAAAGGAAATTCAATATAATACCATTGGTTTTTTAATGCTAATATTTATTTAGATATAGGTACAACTACTTATCTATTTTTAGTGTGTATTCCCATAAGGTTTATAAACTCCTGTTTTCCCTGCTGCAGCCTATCTGTGCCAAATACATCTCTTTGCTTGCCTCTCAACAGTTTTCTATATGAAAATTATACATTTATAATGTGTATTCTATAATATACATAATACAAATCTATCATACAATGTGGCATAATGTGTACTTTCAGCAGTTCTTTCCTGACCCAGTCAGCCTGGTTTGCATGTTCAGCAGGCATTATTTCATTTTTTACAGCCTATTTCTTGTGCAATTCCATTTCCAGTTTAATTTTTGCCTTCATATCATGTCTATTTTACATAATGCTTTTATAAAGTCTCTTACCATTCCATTAACTGGTTCTGGGATGGGGTTTTTTTGTTTGTAGGTTTTAGATTTTTTTGTTTGCTTTGAGGTTTGTGGGCTTTTTTGGCATAGACTGATCTCCCTCCTCCTCACACTCTGTGGTTATTCAGACTGCATCTGTTACACCATCAGCTGACACCTTTGTCACCCTTTCTTTTCTACATCCCACTTCCCCAGAACTGTGGTTTACATCTACAGTTCTGGAGAAAAAAACCCACAAGAATTACCAAATGCCGCTAAGCTCTGGGGTTTCTTTTCTGTTCTTTGTGTCTTTTCTAATGATGAGATTTATTTATGTCATTGTGACTGGCCTGCTTCTTCACTACCACTAAGTCAGTGACTTCACAGGAGCACACACTGATGATATTCACTAAATCTATGACTTTGTGCATTGAGAAGTCAGATTTCTGGGAGCTGTGCATGCATCTGTCTTTGACTAAATAAAGGTGATGAGTAACACTGCTTAAGCTGTGCCTAGAGCTGCCTGATTTTAAACAGACTGCTTGATGTATTTTGACATATTGTTTCACAGTTTTAATGATCACAATATTGTAGCTGTGACAGTTTAGATACAAGGGAGAGACAAGGTCTGCTAGGGAGAGATAATGTTTGCATGAGTCCTGCTGGCACAGGTGGACAATCCAAGGCATTAGACCTTTAATTAGCCCAATAGCATGTACACCTGACATGCATTGGTGATGTTCAAGATAAAAGTAACTTCTCCTGTATATTTCCTCTGAATCTCTCCTCTCACTGAAATGGATTTTGGAGCAGTTACTCTCCTTTTCTGGAGTGATCTGCCCTCTGCCTTCTGTTACCCCCTCCTGAGTCTGTGTTCCCTTTGTCTTCCTTGCTTCCCCTGGCATCTGCTGCTCTCATGCCCCTGGATTTTTGGCTTGTTCCATAAAATTTTCCTTTGCAGAGAATGCATGTGGCTAAGTAGCTGTTCTGTTTTGTCTGCTGTTTCTCAAGTTGATGCACTTGATCTCCTTGTTGCCTTTTGCTCCTGTAAACAACAGTATTAAGCTCCTGTTTACAAGTTTTCTTCCAAACTTATTGTGCATTTACAAGAGAGCCCTCATTGATGGATAGCACTCTTTGGCAGTGGTATGTAGCCAGTAATGAGTAACAGACAGAGTCAAATTGGACAGCAGCAAATTCAGATGTGATTAATGGTAACCCCAGAATAAATGAATGAAGAGATGTAAATACCCCATTTTGTTTGATTACTGCAGCCTTGGAAATGTGAGCTGTGATCCTGTGCATGGTGGTAGATAGTCTCTCTAATGAAGAGCTTGACTGTCACAAAAGTTTATATTCAAGTCCTTAATTAATTTGCATCAAGTCAGCCTAAGTTAAGCAGGGATTTTCTTTTGCACTTGTTTTGAATTTTGCACGTTGACAAAAATAATTTTATAAAAGCCTTTCAGAAAGTTGGAAATACTGAAGTTAATGAGTCAAGGGCGATATGAATATGAAACATTTCATTAATCATCTGCATTAGATATTTGACTTCTTAATCCTTCAGATATGGGAGATTCTCCAAACAACAGCAAAATTCCACGAGGCAGATGGTGACACTGCCCGATTGATTTGGGGTGTGCCCTTTTGCTCTTGCCCTGCAGGAGAACCCCAATCCCCACATGGCATTCCAGAAGGTGCCGCGGCCCACGGAGGGCTCTCACCTGCGCGTGCACGTCCTGCCCTTCCCGCGCATCAACGAGGGCCGCGTGCACCAGCTGCTCCAGGAGGGGCTGGCCAGGAGCCAGGGGGCCCCCCCTGCCACCCGTGGGGACAAGAAGTGCGTGGTTCCAGCAGGTCCCCCTGTGGGTATGTTCATTCTGCAATGTGTTGCTCCCAATTTTGTGTTAATGTTGTGTTTTTAGTGATCGTGGCAAATTCTGGTGCGTAGGCTCCAGTGTTTGCCTTTGCAATTTTGAAAGCCCTTTTTTGTCTGCCTTTACTATGAAGTCAAACATCCAGAAAGTCAGGATAACAACAAAAGTGGATTTGATCTGAATTAGATTTTTGAGTTGAACAATTAAACTAAATACTGTCTACTCAGCCAGGCCTGCTAAATATCACCATAGGTCACTTGTAGCACTGGCTGAAGCAAGCTTTGAACCGTTGGAGTTCCTCCTCTGATACCCAGTGAAAGACATGCAAATTACTGGAAAAAGGCAAAGAGCAAACCTAGCATCTGTCTCAAAATAAATATACCTATATTTAAGCATGAAGAACAGATGTGGACATTGTAGGCTTCTCATTTTAATTTTAGTGCCAGAAAGTTTTATTACTCGTAGTCATACTCATCAATGTGAATGGTAGCATAAACCAGTATGGATAGTAAACTTGCACATGAAGAGCTTGCAAAACTTTTGAAGGATGGGCTAAGAATTCAAATCCATCATTAAAAATTAGATATCTAACCACAAGATTCCGTTGAATCCTTCTCTACTGCTTTTCTTCAAATAAGGTATGGCACTTGCATAGGCAGGCTCGCCTGACTAGGCAGCAGCTCTTCAGAAATTAATTTGGGAACTTTAATGACTGTAGGGCAGACATGACCCAACTATATCAAGCTACTGCAAAAAAGCCAAACATCTTAGTAGGATGTGTAAACAGGAGTGCAGTCAGTGAACCCCATGGAGAAATCTTTTCATTGTGCTCAGTAAGACCTCAGCTGGATGTTTGTCCATGTTTGGACACTGGAAGACTGTCTCCATTTTTGGTTCTGTTGGAGGGAGTCCATAAGAAAGCAACAGGAATTACCAGTGGTCCAGAGAATGTGACCTACAAGGAAAGATGGGGAGTTGTTTAGACTGAAAACTAGGAGACTGAGGGGACACATAATAGCAGGCTTCAATTATACAAGAGACAGTGAGAAAAAGAAGGAGAATAATCTGTAATGATAAGAAATAATGGGTTTAATTGCAGCACAAAAATAGAGTTATTTGTCAGCAAGACATGGTAAAATGAGGATGGTGAGGCAGTTGAGTGGATTCCTTGTGCAGCCATGGAGTCTCTCTTATCACAGAACATTGGGAACATATTAGACAAACATGAGAAATAACATAAATAGAGTTGATCCTGTCTAGGGACAGCAGGGTGAACTAGATGGCCCCTTGAGGCCCTGCCCAGGCCTGTTTCTCTTTGGGTTTGTGCAAGAAGAGGATGAACTCTCTTCACCTGCCTTTGCTGTTGACTGTATCATTTAATCTGGTACTTTGAGAAAATTTCAAGGATATGTGGTTGTGTCCTTTTGTCTTTCTTCAAAAGACTAGTTGCAAGAGAAGGGGTTTTTTAATACGTTAATTTCTGTGTCGAAGCAGGGGGTTTGCTTTTTTTTTTTTCTTCTGAGGAACAGCTTTTACACTTACACTCCCTGCTAAACTGTGTCTCAGAATCCTTGGATATAAGTAGCTCATTATTATCCACTAGAAAGGCATATCCTGAATTTAGATACTATTTATTCAATATTGCAGAGAAAAAGAGAATGTTAGTTCTTGCTTTCTAAATTTTGTTGAAAAATCAGGGCAAAACAGCACATTAAGAAAATAAGATCTCAACAATTTGAAATCTAGATAAGAGAGCAGGTTTGTCAGGTTTTATTCCATGTTGCAGAATTCTTGTCATGGCCATCTGAAAATGGTTATCTACTGCTACAAAATATGCAAGGCTATGTAACTCACTGCAGAACACACACATTTATCATTAATTCATGTTTATTTATGTATTTCATCAGTATGTTAGAGGTTATAATCTCTTTGTGTCTGTATGAGACAACAAGACCAAACAGTTAAAAGAATCAACTAATCCAGTCACAATTGAGAGCACTCTCCTTTTCAGATGGAATAGGAAACCAGAGATTTGGGATCTTGTGTTCCCATCTGCCTACAAATGGTATTTGCTTAACAGAATAAAAGGGAGGACACAGTAATTATTTTTTAAAGAAATTTGTGGTATTCTTTGTGGTTCTTGCAGATATTTCACAGATGTATATTCTTCTTTTTCTTTGTTAGTTTCCATAATGGAAAAAGGAAGCACAGTTTTCAACAGTGCTCAAAGGCTGGAAGTTGTTAGAAACTGCATCTCATTCATTTTTGAGAACAAATTTCTGGAGACTGAAAAGGTAATAAAATGAAATTTTAATTGTCCCAAATTACTCTCTGTTCTGTTAATGAGCAAATGGAGACTGGCCTAATCACAAAGTACATTTTGAAGTCTTGTTACAAATGCTAAGGATTATTTTGGCCATTTAAATCAATGAACTGAGCAATAAAAATCATCATCTAAATACAATATTGTGTGTAATATGAGGCTAATGGATTTGAAAACCTGTTTCTAATCCTATGTGGGTGAGTTGAAAACCCTTTTTGCAAAATTTATTACTGTTATAAGTAGCATTGTCCACATTTTTTTTTAAAGAGGTGGGTGTATATTGGTCTAGCTGCATTAATTAGAAGGAATGCAAACAAAAGGCATACATATGTGCTCAGTGCAGTAAATTTTGCTGGTTTTAAAAACTAGTAATTTGATAGAACTCAGAGATTAATATAAATATTTGGCATGTCTGCCTTCACTGAAATGTGCTAGTGAGTTGTTATCCTTGACATTTTTATTTTCTCTTCATTAAGAAGTTGCCAGGTTTTGTAGATTCTGTCCATAGAGTGTTCTGTTATTGATTGTAGAACAATCACTCAAACTTACAAACAAATCTATTTCTACATATGAAAATGACTGTAGAATTATTTTAAGACATTTTTTGGCTGCTCAGGGAAGTATCACCTGTACATCTCTGACGCTGTGCGGATCAAGACAGAAAATGAGCTTAGCTTGATTTACAAGTTATAGTGTCAAAATGCACATGGGAAAAGTCTTAATCAAGTGTGTAACTCTTTAAAAAAAGAGTTTTCATCCAAGCAGAGCACAGTAGTTTTTAACCTCATTCAACTTCCAGGCATTTGGACAAATTCAGTGGGTTTTTTGTCCCTCTATATGATAAATTTTTCCTTAGCCAATAGTCTGTCTTTTCTTACTTACCTGTTACCTCCAGCCTAAAGGGCCACAGCTGGTAATCACTGTTGCAGCATTTGCTGCATCTTTAAAACTTTGGTAAAAATATTCTGGTGGCCCTGGTTTAGGATAAACTACATGACAATCTATTTGCCTCACTGCTATGAGAGCTATGCCACTTCTAAGCCCATTTGTCATTCCTTGCTTAGCCCAAAACAGGCTGCTCAGCCTTGATAGGCAAACTCCAGTCCTGGCCTGCCTGTACAGAGCAGAGCACTTGCTTTCATCCACAATAATCCATTTCTGATTTCACATCCAGCCTGTCCACAATAAAGGATTTCTATTTACAGATGTAGGTGAGAAACGCTGTTTAATGCATTTGGGAAAAAGAAGGGAAAAATTTAGTACTTGGTAACTCAGGCTAAATCATCCATTATGTGAAAGTTTGATAGTCAAGCTAATGGATCATTTCCAGAGTTGTTCTCTAGTACAGTTTCTTAATAAAAAATGAATGCTATTCAGTATGAGTAGTGCCATTGCATTCCATTTCCATAGAGTGAGATGTTGTTCTCTGCAGACCCTGCCTGCAGCCCTGAGAGCCCTGAAGGGCAAGGCAGCTCGGCACTGCCTGACCCAGGAGCTGGGCCAGCACGTCAAGGAAAACCGAGCAATCCTGGACCACCAGCAGTTTGACTACATTGTGAGAATGATGAACTGTGCTTTGCAGGTATGGTATGGCAAGGCTTTGGCCTTGATTGTCTTTCTCTTGTTTAGGATTAGGATAAGCAAAATTGCTTAGAGCGTTGTGGAAAAGCAAAATAATTAAATTATTTGACCATGTCCTGTGGTGATATAGCAGATACTGCTTGATGGTGGATTGAAGATACTTTGTTGTTGAAAGAATAAAACACTCAGGTCTGTACAGATCTGCCTGATATGACAAGCAGAAAGAAAACTGTTCCCATTATTAATAATTTAGTTACAATTTAGTTTTGGTAGATACTGAAATGATTTAACTTAATGGCTTGAAGTGCTTTTTTTTCAAATGAGTGGGTCTTGGTTTTTCCAGGTCATTTTCACCCCAGAGTTCCTAAAATGTGTATCAACCACTGCTCACTTAAAAATTCCAGAAGTTTGCATACTTTCTGCATCTGTGGCTCATGGTGGCAGTTCTGCTTGTCACAGATAATCAGAAACTCACTGCAAGTGTTTGCAGTTCATCTCCAAAGTTAATTCTACTGATAAATCATAATGTGCTAAGTAAACATCAACATATGGTGGCAGCTACCTATGAAAGCAAAATATGTGGGTGACTTCTTTTGACTTTCATTTCAATATTTGGTCTGTTTTACCTTCACTTGTTCTCAATTAATCTGAAATATTTTATAGACTTCCATGTTTTCTTACATGTCTCTTGTCTGAGAATGTAGTGGTATTTTTATTAATTTGTAATGTGATCACATTTGCTTATAATTTTTCTTTTGTTGACCCAGTCTAAGTTATTGTATCAAATTAGGGACTTGATTGAGGCCTTAGTATTTTGATCTCGCTCTCCTCTAACCTAAATCCCACTGAAATTATTCTGCAACAATTTATAAAAGGTTGACCCACATTTTTTAAAAGGTGAGTGCTAAATGCCACTTTCACTGAAGTGTAGAAATAAATTAACATTGAGCAAATGCTACCTCAGCTCACCATCAAATGCAAGTTTTGCTTTCTGTTGCATTTCTTGTTTGTTCACAGTAAGGTATTTTTCTACTGTTGTGAAAAAAGTTCATCTTTGTCTGAGCAGTCGTCTTAAAAGCAAAACTACCTGCAGTCAGCAGATGAAAACTGAAGTTGACTGGCTAAAATTACACAGCACCTAGAATCTGCTTTTTGACACAGTTCTTCACATTTTCCAAGCCCTAAATTTAGCTTTAGAGTTGGAAGAAAAATTGAATTTATGTGTGAAACTCTATTTCTCTGTCCAAAATCATGACTAATGGAATATTGCACCTGCTGTGTATTCCAGAGTTAGAAATTTTCTTTCAAACCAGAAAGCAGGATTGTCTAGATGTGTCACAGGTTTTGCTTACACTTTTTTGATCATTCCTTGGTTAACAAAACATCCAGATGTTTTTAGGCCATAGGAACAAAATACAAATCCCCTTTATTTCTGTATCTCAGAGAAATGATAGCAGAAGAAAATGAAATTTGCTTTTGTAAGAAAAGAAATACTGACATCACCTTTTAATAAAATAATAAAAGCCAATTTTGCTCTGGAAGAAAAGCTTTTTTTCCCATCTTGGTGATTTGAAAGCCTAAGAAGGAGCTCAAGTTCAAGGAAATGAATGTGTCTGAAGAGTTACTGAGATTAAAATAGGCTTGTTTTTCTTCAATAAAAATTAGGCTTATTTTTCTTCAATAAAACTAGCAAATATAATTCAAATAATGCAAGGGAAAGAGATCAAATAAGGAGGAACAGTTTTTATGCCTCCCCCCCAACAGTGTTTTCATATCTTTGAAAACATGAAATGAAAGTTTTCATTCCTCAGAAGTAAGTATGGCCAACATGAAAACATCTGAACTCCTGACACTGGGCAGTGAGTTGTAAGCAAGTATTTTTCACATCTACTTTTATGACATCAGAAGTTATTTATTAAGATAAAAACATGATTTATAATTTGTCTGTGCACTTTGCTCATATGTTATTTGAAACAATTTTTAAATTGTGACATTTTGGAGCTTCCCTGTATCAGTTCAAGAAAAAAAGCACATTATCAAGAACTTAAATGAGTTTGCCCTTGCTGCAGTGGGACACAGTCAGCATTTAGCTGTAGACACATGAATTCTGTCATAAGACCAAGTAATTTAAGCAGTGGCTGTTGAAAGACACAAAAATCTAATTTAAGAAACGTGGTCTTAACTGGAGATGTAGTGAAGCTTTAGGGAAATACCACATTAATTATTGATGGAGTTTGTGGGCAGAGTTAGGTTGCTGTAGGGCTTTCAGACCTCACTGAACTACTGGAATTGTAGAAACTGCCTCAGTCTTACCACCAGGATTTTCTGTTAATGATATTGCACATTCCCATTGCCTTCTGCAAGATGCAAACTGAAATCCTGCTGAGGCTGGAGCATGGAGAGGGTGATCCACCAGCTGAGAGGAGGGGAAGGGAATGCCCTGGCAGGGTGGCAGAGCCCTGGCTCCCTGCTGGGCACACTGGGTGAGTGGGGACCTGTGTGCAGCCAGCTCCAGTCCCTGCCCTGGGACACTCCAGTCTCACCTGCTCATCCAGGTGGCAGTCTGATGCTCACCAATCACCAAATCTGTGCTCATGATAAGGGGAATTGTTGCAAACTCCGCAAGTCAACGTTTTGCTGTAGACTCATGAATTCTGTTAGCTGCGGATCATAGAACTAATTTAAGCAGTGTCTGTTAAAAAACACAAAAAATTAATGATTTCAAGAGATGCAGGTTGGCCATTTCTGGGAAGTCTTTTGGACTGAATTTTTTGTCTTGCTATGAAGTGCCAGGTGTTACAAAATCAGGAAGATTGCACTCTGCAAGTCTAATGCAGAGCCCTCCATTGCTAGTCAAGATTTTTCTGATTGTCTAGTGGCAGGTTTTTTTCATTTAATAGAATCTCTTTTCTGGTTTTTACTGGAATCCACAAAAATAAAGGTCAGATGCTTTTTTGAGCTTTTGTATACTCGTTTTGTGCGTGAAGAGCAGTGTGTTAACAAAATGCTTGTGATAATCTCACCATGTATGTTATTGCTGGTCTCATGTCTGTCTGCTACCACAGGGCTTGAGAAGAAATTAAGGAACTGGAATAAAATACTCCTACTATTGCTTCAAGTGAATAGCTGTTTGATTTTAGTGAGCAGTTCCATAGGCTGCTTTTCCCCAAGGATCTGATCTAGCCATTTTGCAGCTGGGAGGAAGTGAGGGTGGTATTTTACCAATTTCTCTAGAGATGACAAAACTTGGATTTGCCACGTCTCTAGTGGTTTTCATCTTGAGTTCTCTCAGTCCAAGAGGGGCATTGTTTTAAACTGTTCTTCTTTCAACTGATAACAGGTAGAACCTGCAGATTTTAATAGCTTATGATTTGTGGAATACTACTTTAGAGTTTCATGTTCATCTGCCTTCTTTAGCACCTGTGGTAGACTGTAGGAGCCTTTCAAATAAAGTTGAAGTGAGGTATGATGCAGCAAGTCAGTACTTAAGTGTTAAATATGCTCTTCTGTGTCTGAGAATATTGGTAATTACTGCTGCTGAAATAGAAATGAGAGAAGTATTTCTGATAGATTTTAGTAGTAGGAAAAACAAATTACATGGAGATTGTAATGGTCATGGATTAAAGCAGACATCTTCTGATGAGGGCAATTAAATCCCCAGTTATTTTATTTTATCTCTGCTAGGAGTTGTCACTGACCACTTGCTGAAAACTTTGTTGTCATGCCCTGAGTAAGACTTTTTCCCCTGACAAGTCATCTACTGTGGCAAACATTTAAATCAGCCTATCTTACAAGAGTGATGAATACCTTTGATGGAGGAGCAGGAGCATTATGTTCTGTTCCATATGTTATATGACTAAACAGCTGTTAAAAAACACCTGCAGTGTTGTGAAAGCTTAATATATTATTGATTGACAATTCAGTTTCTTCAGACAGATACTATTGCAGACAAAAATGTGAAATTATAGCTCTAAACACTATTTCAGTCATACTTGTTTTCCTCTGCTGTGGTTACATCAGAAAAATTTTCAGTTCCACATAAATTGCTATTTCAAGCAATTTTCTTTCTGTTATAATTTTCTATAATAACATTTGCTGACATCTCAGAAATAAATACTTTTTTATTGCAACTAAAAAGCCCTTTTTTTTAGCAGGGAAACACTGCTATGTAATTATGTCTCCAACAACACATTGTACTTTTAATACTTGTTCAGAATTTGTGGCAGAAAGCATCTCAAGGCTCAATTTGCATATTTCTCTATTGATTTATTACAGTCATAACTTGTCCAGAATTTCATTTGTCTCTCTAACTTTCCTATGGCAGCAACAAGTGAACACTGTATTTTGAAATGTAGTTGCACTTAATTTGATAAATTAAATGGTAGTAAAAGCAAGAAGAGTCCTGAATACACTGTGGGGATGGTATTTGATAACCTGAAACAATTTTCATATTAAAACTACATTCAAAGCAATTTGCATAAAATATTTAACAGTAACAATAAGTCTTCCTAAGAAAATTTATTTCTGGGGAAAGTTTCTCTTCAGATAATGCAGGACTGTGAGACACCTTTGTTGGAAGAGATAAAACTTTTTGTTTCAAAGGAAGAGCTCCAGGCTGCTGCAGTACAACACTGCCTCTCTAAGATGTTGGTCAGTAATATTGCCTAACTGCATATTAATGCTTTTGTTTGGCAAATGTGAGTCAAATTGGAAAACACATCTGCCCCAGACATCTGGATTCTTAATCTAAATGTGGTTTGAGTGGAAAAATTGTGCATAAAACTGATAAATACGTAAATACTCAAAATTCTGGTCTTAAGCTGCAGGGAAGGAGTGAGGTCTTCTTGTGATGTGATTTAATGTGACAGTGCCACAGTCACCAGTACTGGCCTAGGACCTGCTCCAGTGTCACATCTGTGTTAGTAGACACGTGTTCTACCACTGTAACCGGGAGAATATCTTTAATAGTGAACCAATTAGTCATTGTTTTTAAAACAATGCCCCTGTGTTAGTACACCACTGTAACCGGGAGAATATCTTTAATAGTGAACCAATTAGTCATTGTTTTAGTGTTTTAGGTCATTTGTGATGGATCACTGTGGCTTTCCATAGTGGCAACAACCAGGTGTTTGTCTTTCAAATAGATTATACTGAATATTCTAGAAGTATACTTGTAGTGTAGATTATGAAACACAACTTAGTAGCAGCCAGGACAAAATCAAAAATGTAACCCGTATTAGGTTACAGCAAAGGCACATCTGGGCCATCATCTGTTCTCCATCATTGGCCAGAAGCAGATGGAAGATAATACTGATTTATTTTGCCTCTAGAACTTTGCTTGTGATTCTTCTGAATCACTTAAGTGTAATAAGGACCTCTTTGTAGCACTTGCTATGCAGTTGGTTGTGAAAGAAACTTTGATAAGCAAAATTAAAACCAGTGGCATTCTATAAATAATACTAAATTTATTTTTCCAAGGCAAGTAACTTTTGTATTGTATTTTGCCACCAGATAAAGTTTAAAAACCTATCAGTCAGTTCTCAGAATTCAGAGGTTTGCAAATACTGTCCAATAACAAGACAGATTTTATTATTCCTGAGAGAAAATCAGCTCGGTGTGTGTGTCATATGATTCAAATTCTTGGCAATGTGAAGGTTACATGAGATAGCATTTCTCATATTTTATGTTGAAAACTATGTTGCTAAACATCTTTATTTTGGAGGGTTACAGTAGATTTCTCTCCTTTTAGATTTTTATTTCGTGACCTGTCTTTTGTTACTCAGTTTGACTTGGATTCCTGGAAGCAGAGTCTCAGAATTCATGTTTAAAAAACAGCACTATTTAAAAATATTTAAAGGTATTTTAAATCATAGAAGGTCAGACATGAAGAGAAATCATAAGAGTTTAACAGGTGCACACTTAATTCTACTAATTAATCAGTTATTACCAGTTTGAACTTTCTCATCATGTTAGACATAGTAATGGTGTTACTTAAGTGGGGGGAAAAGGAGATTCCAGTGTTTAAGGCTTGGGCTTCAAGCTTCCAGATTTAATTCTGTGTTGTGCTGAACATGATTTTGGTAGGGATTTTTTGGTCACATCATATGGTTCCTCTGATACATGATTTCCAAAAAGTAGAAATTACAGCATTATCATCCTGCTGACTTTTTAAGGGGTCCACCTATAAAATTCTGGACTTAGTAAAAGAAGTTGCTGTTCCTGAATCTTTCTGATAATGTCTTTTTCCCAAGAGATTGCACAGTACCAGAATATCATTGCACTGACATTGAACTCAATAGTTCTTACATAATTTCTCTAGAAAAAAAAAAAAAAGGAAACATGCTGTAAAAGATTGTATTGTTGATCAGTTTTCATTTTTCCTTTCTTTGCTGAGGAACATACTGTTTGTTATACTCATCACAGGATGGCTGCAGAGTCCTGGGAGATTGCAGTCAGGGGTGTCTCTGTCAAACCCAGAAAGCAGAGTTGGTTTCTTTGCAGGGCTGCCTGTGTCTGTGTCATGGAGTGGAGGTGTGTGTGCTGCTCTCATGGCACTGCCAGCTTCCCTTCCCCTGCTGGAGGGTCAGTCAGCATTCCCTACACTGCAGGTGTCACAGGAGGTGACCCTTTGGCATGGCAGCAACCATTCCCTGGGCCAGGACTCTCTCTGTGTGACAGTGTCCAGGTGGCATCCTTGGGGACATTACTGAGTGCAGTGGTGTCCCCAGCGAGGTCTGGCTGATTCTGCATGTGTGCCCATGCCCCGGGGGGGTTGTCTCCAGCTCTGTTAAACTGCCTCTGTGGTTTTAGCAAGGATGGCTTTTTGATGACCAGGCAGCAGAAAACCATGGCTTGCTTTTCGCACTGGGGCTGTGCCAGCAGTGCTGTTCAGGAATGAGCTCGTGTGTGGCAGGGAAATTCCTAAATTGCTGTTTCCTGCAGACTTCCGAGACCCTGCTTCTGTTAATCCTGACTTCTGCATGGACCTGCCCTGCACAGCTATTGCACAAGACCATTACTTAAGGAAAGGAAAAGAGAGGGATTAGCAGAAATGAGAGTCCCATGGCGTGCTGTCCACTCCTGCATCTGCCTTCAACTTCCCTCCCTTCCCTCCAGGCTTCTGCCCACAACATGTGGTGTTCACACACTTCCTCCTGCCCTCAATATGTGCACACATGTGCACAGGCATGCCAGAGCAGGGCCAGCCTTGTGTTCAGGGTCTTTGCTTAATATTATATAAAAATATCAAATGATAGGGGTGTTTTGGGTTTAATACAAGAGCAAGCAGTACTACACAGGAGCAGTGTCCCCAGCAGCTGCCCTGGCTGGATGCAGCTTTGGGGCTCACAGGGGAATTTCCCTGAGCAGCTCCCTGGCACAGGTGAGGAGGGTGGTACAAACCCATCCATTCCAGAGGGGTCTCTGTGATGTTGGGCAACTGGAGCAGGCTTTACTCAGGCTTTACTCTTCATGGATGTCTCTTTGTTGCTGGCCTTCTGGTCAGCCCTCTCACATTTGCTGCTGGTGCAGGATGTGCTCCCCTGTGTTTGCTCACACCCAGGTACCTCACTGAAGCCATGAAGCTCCTTGGAGTGTTGGGATGGTAAGCTCTGACTGCTCTGAAGTGATCATTACTGCTAATTGTGGCCTTGTGGTTGCCAAGTGTTCCTAATAACTCCATGTTCTGAATATTTTTGGTCGTCGTGATGAAAAGCAGACATGTGTTTGTATGCTGCTCACTGCTGTAAATAAAACAAGTCTGGGTTAGGAATTTTGTTGTGCTGCTGTGCAGTTGCTCTCCAGCCTGGCTGGTAAAGAGGTGAGCTGGTGAAAGGTAGTAAGAAACATACCCAAAACCAAAAGTCTTTCATGTTGGAAAGAATAGGCATTTTGCTAATATAACAAGCTATGTGGAATCAGTGACTTCTGTTTTTACAGGTTTTATATCTATAAAAATAAGGAAGTAACACATGAAATTTTGGATTTATCTAAGGTGTTAGGTAGGTTTATAAAGTGTATTTCAGTACAGGTCCATCATTCCCTATAATATGTGTATAAAACACTGTTAATTATGTGACATGCTCTTCATCTGCTCTGAGTGCCATTCAGTGTGTGCAGTAAGTGGCAGAATATTGCATGGTATTGATTTGCTGTACCCATGCAGTGACTGTACCACATGTGCACAGTCTATTTTTAGGAAAAGGAATTTCTGTGTATTGTGGTGTCTGCTCTTCCTTCCCCTGCACTTCACCCTTCAATACCTGGTAAGCCCAGGTAGAGAAGCTGCAGTGAGACATTTCTGCAAGGTGTGCTGCCTTGGCCACCAGGAGAAACATGCCAGATGAACAACTGGTTTGTTGTTTCTACAGGGAATTTTATGAGGCTTCTAAGTGTTTGATTTTACAGGAATTTGCATAAAAATTCCTAATGGGTGGCTGTAAGAGCCTCATTATTTTTCACACGCAGTCATTTCTGAAGCAGACAGAAAATGGAATACCCAAAGCCTTCTAATCATTTGGCTGCTGTCATGTTTGCATAACCTTTGGTTTAAACCAAAGAGATCTCAGCAGCTTGCATTCAAAAACTGAAGTGTGGTGCTGAGATAAATACCATAAAACACAGGCCAGTTCTGGGGTTTGTCAGTATTTTGTGTAAACTTTGACAAATGCATTAATATGACAAACAAACAGTAGTGAACTGTGTGACATTTTAGAATGATTTCTGAGGAAAAAAGCATAAGGATCAATTTCTTTACAGTATAAGATCTGCCTCCTCTGCTGTTACATTAAAAGTATGTGCCATTCTAGAACAAGAACACAAAGGTGTAAACAAAAGAACATTTGACAATCTGCATATGTTGTAAAAAATTCTTGCAGCTGTTGACATTCTTTTTCAATATTACAGTCCAGAATTATGACTTAAATTAATTGGCTTTTAGGATTCATGGAAAATGCCATGTAAACATGCTTTAATGAGGATTATTTTTAGTAATTCCCTCCCTGTACTCAGTCACAGGGGCAGGCTTTGGTATCTAGTGATCCAACAAAGTATTTAAAAATTACTTTACCTAATGTCTATAGATAAACAAACAAATCCCATAACCCCCTTTCCCCACCTCTCCCCTAATTCTTGAACTCTGAAGTCCAAAACTCCACATGGGAGCTAAGATTTGGAATTGGAAGTGCATGTTTAGCAGTCTAAAGTCCTACAATGTTTGTAAATAAACAAATTGATTTGATTTTCTATACAGATTATTTGACTTTTGAGGATAAAACCAGCTTCTTTTGATTAAATTAAGTCCTTTAGTCAGTTGAACACCTTGTAAAATCTTTACTTGGAATGTTAATTGGTTAAACATCACTTTAGAGAATACAAATCCTTTGTTATATGTAAGTAAATTCCATACAATTGGCATCTAATATTCTCTATGTCTCGCAGGTATATGGAATGCAGTATCTTTCTAGATCTTACTCTAACTGTAGTAATAATAATAATAATGTACTTAAAATCAACTCACATTATGAGGGTGCCATGATTTTCAGCACTTCTATAGAAACTTCATATTTTTCCTTGTCTGCATTATAATACACTGCTTGTAATATTCTAATTTCCAAATTCAAGATACAACCTGCACATGAAAACAGTAGGCGTCAGAACTGATGAATTTAAAATCAGTCCAGCAGATCATAATTAATTATTCCAACCAGTTTAATGATAAGGTATTTTGTAGAGATTTTGATCAAAATCAGGTATGTAGCACCTCTGTTGTTGTTAAAGCAGTGGTGAATTTTGGCTGCAGCATCACAGTCACGTCTCGTTGCACAAATGGGCTCCAGCTGATGACACAGCAGCATCATACTGATGCACCCAGCTCTCACTCTGTATATTCATTTAGAAAATGCATTATTTTAGTTTCTGTGCTTAAGAGAAGACCTGAAGAAGAAGGGTGGTAAGTAAGAGTTTTTGAAATTTTTAATAAGTTGTTGACTAGCAGCACCTGGCAAGATGTCTCACAGGGTTGAACCAAAAGCTATGCTCCTAAGTGTCCTTGAAAAATAGCAAAGAAAGAGATCTAAAATTTTAGCAGCATAAGGAACTTGGACAAAAAGTGGCCATGAACACGAGTGTGGTACTGAAAGAGAAGGAAAGGGGTACTGTGGGATTCATGTCAGCTATGATAGTGAAGCCTCCTGAAAGCCTGAGGATTTCTTTGCTACTTAGAACTGCAGGTAAGATAAAAGAAATGAGAAGATGGTCAAATGCATCAAGATGTCTCCTCATATTACTTGTTTGGAAGAGACACAGATAAGAAATACTTATAATTTGAGTTATCACATTTATTGTACATGGCTGATAGTTATTGCTGATACAGTGTGTTTCATTGAGTATGTGCACTAAATAAAGCCATGCTGTCCAGAAATTATCTGTTGATCTTCAGAATTGTGTTCTGCAGTCATTTGGTGATTTGTTTGTTTGTTCTCTGGAATTGGAGTCATGCAGGTTTTAGGATGCCAAAGCCATTGCTAATGCTTGAACTTCTCAGTTTTTGTTTTCACTACCCGTTCTTTTTAATCCAGCCATTACAATCTGGCTCATCCTTCTGAGAAGCTCCAATATGAATTGTGAGGAAAGAATTTCAAGCAGTGTGACTATAGTTGGGACTTAGAACTTCACCAGTATTTCACTGTACCCCAAGGTACAGACGTTTTATTAAACTTCTCCTTGCCATGTTCTGTGATTACATGGCAGAACTACCCTTTCTGCATTTTTTCTTGAAATGTCAATGAAATAAGAACAAAACAGGTGTTTGGAACAAAACCTTCTGGAAGGAAGATCAGATGGCCTAGGAGAAGATTTGTCAGGGTTTTAAAATGGATTAGCTGGCAATCCAAAATCTGGCAAAGAAGGCTTTCTCTGTGGCTAGTTAGCTGGATGTTGCTACTAGCTGTGGTTTAGAAGGCTGTGGAACAGAAAGGGATCATACCAAGATTTCCTAGAATTTGTACCAAAGAAAGAATTTTGCTGGAAGGCAATGCTAGTACACTTCTGCTTCTTTGGTCTACACAGCAAGCTCAAGGATGTCTTCTCTCCTCTGGTTGTGTTTGCCCTGCCAAACAGTTTTTAGAGGAACAGGAATTTTTTTTTAAGGACATGCCTCTTCCAAACATGCCTCTTCATCTAGATGACCAGCTAGTATGGTTTGGGAGTTTACTTTTTCACTTCTGTAACCAAAGTTGGAGGAATTACATCCTGGAATTCTAACCTTCTTATTTCCTGAAGCCATTTAAAAATCCTAGAGAAAAGTATCGATTCATCAACTTTAAGATGGAAGGATTCTGAGGGGAGTTCTACAACTGCCAGTTCAAAATTGGTTTACTGTTTCTCCATTGTCTTTATCTCTTACAAAAAATGCTTCATGCTTATTTTTACTTGGATTCTTAGAAAAGCAAACATTTCTTTAATAATCAATAAATTAATTTTTAATAAATGTTTCATAATAGACTCCTGTGCATTTCTTGTGCATTGAACCACTAAAAAGTGTAAGACTTCAAATAAAATCTGTATCTATATGAAAGAGGTGGCTGCTGTCAATGCACTGAAAAGTACAATCAGAAAGTTTAATATACTTAACGTTAAGTGAAATGAAAATAGTGTAGTTTCTATGTTTTCCTTTTTCCTAGTTTAAATATTTGTATTACAGTATTCTGTTGATGGATGCTGTCTTGGAGGAAGCACTTTACTAAATCAAGCAGGCTTGAAATCTCAGAATCTCTTGGGCTTTTCCGGCTTTGTAGCAACATTCTTCCTTGATCACACAGATGTGATGTGTTAATCAAGGTGGACACTGCTCTACGGCATGCTACTGAATCATGCACAACATATGTCTTTCAGTTTCCCAAATTTGCTTCAAGTATTCTTTTCTATGAACTGGTTATCCTTGAAATTACTTTATCACTGGAATTTTTTTTTTCCTCCAGCAAAATGGGGTATTTCTGATGACTGCTCTAGTAACATGATTTTTTTCATGATGTGCAGTGTGCCTAATTCTGGTTGTTGTTTCAAGGTTGGTTTTTGGATTAAGCAACTTCTACAACAGCTTCCATTAATGTCGTTAAAACTGCACTACTCTTTGAAACATAACTGAAGATTTACATTCCAGCCTATTAAGGAGCAGAGAGGTCTGGCAGTGGAGTTGGCAGCGAGGGATTTTAGGTTCTGTCAAGTTCACCAGCACAGACAGCTAACACAGTGCGTCATCTCTGCCTGAGCGTGGAAAAGCCCTCGCTGGCTGAATTCGAGATTCAGAACCTTTTAATCAGAATTTCCTCAGAAAAACCCACAAAACGCCACTTGTCATCCTTGAAATTCTGCAGCCATTGCAGGTCATCCCAGAAATATCCCCTTCCAGCAGCTGACACTTGTTTCATGGATCCAGAAATGGGGCTGCACCAACAAAGCTGATCCAAGAAAACTTCTTCCAGGAGCAGCTGGTCAGTGTCGGTCCTGTTGTCCTTTGGTGCAGCTGTGCACAGACCATCTGGTGCCCCTGCCAAAAGTGGAGGAAAGCTTTTCAGTAATATCAAGGTTGGCTTAAAAAGCCCAAAGCTGCCCTGCAGCAAGATGTCAATTATGTATTGAAGAGACCCCATTCCGGGCAGTTGGTGGAAGATGCCTCTGCCAGGGGCAGTGCTACAGCCAGGCAAACTTGGACTTGGGTTCACCTGCCAGAACCCTGTGGATGCATTGGACATAGATAGAGATACATAAAATTGGCATCAGCTTTCTTGCCAGTAATTTCTGTCTGTGCTGGTTGAGCACGCTCCTTTCTCTTTATGTATTTCCTTAGGTTTTTGGGATTCTTTCAGTTATGCTCTATCCTGATATTCTCTTGGTTCAGATCCATAAACTTTCCAATTGTTTTGTTCTTTTTCCCCTATAACTCTTTGTGAGACTAATCTTACAGGATTTTTGACTTGGTTTGACATGTATAGCACAGCATATGGCTCCCGGTGCTGTCTGTATGTAGTTCATGTTTCCACATGGAGTTACCCTGTCCCTTGTACAGAACTTTGTCTTTGGGAGGCTCAGGAGGCTCTTTCAGTCTGTGTCTGCCCGGCTCTGATGCCAGTCAGCAGCAGTCCTGCCCTCCAGTGTATTTACCACTCTCCCAAATTTGATGTCAGGCAGAGATGTGATGAGGGTGCATTTCATGCCATTTTCCATGTTGTTAATGAAAACATTCACCTCAGTATCAGGCCCTGAAAACAGGATTCAGAACCTGCCTGCTAAACCTTGAGCCTGACAGTGCAGTCAGTTTTCCACTCTTTCCTCCAGGCTTTCTCTTCCAGCTTGTGCCCCAAGGGTACCAAAGGAGCCTGCAAAAGACAGGCTGCTCTTTCCTCAGATGCAGAGCTTGGTATTTCATTGAAGAAAATGATCCTGTTTTCCTTGGTCAGTTGTTTTTTTTGTTGTTTTTTTTTGTGTTCTTAATCACTTTTGTGTTCTTCCTGTGTCTGGAAATGCTCTCTATGAGGACTTGCTCCCTACTGTCCAGCCTGTAGCTCCCCCAAACCTGTTCCTTGCCTTCTTTGAATTCGTGTCAAAGGTTTTATTTCTTGTTACCCAGAAAATCAGTTGGCAAGAGACTGAGTCTCCCAAGGGGAGAACCTTGAGGATTGGAAGTTCTCTTTCCTAAGATGATGTCATTGAGGGTTCTTAGCATAAATAAAAAATTATTTTGCTATCACGTGCTATTCAGTGGAAAATTTTCAGTGAGCCCTACTTCCAAGTTACATTTCATCAGACACTGTTCAGTTTCTCCATGGTGAACTAGACCCAAAATCTTTTGGTATCTGCTCTGAACTGAGCGTCGGCTCATTACGTGACAGAAGATGGATGTAAAATTCCATTTCTATCCAAATGTTTTTCTTCTAAAGTGAAAAACTGATTTTTCAGTAAATCACTTTACATACTCTTATAAATCTGATTAATTTTTTTTAGGAGTTCATTCCTGTTAAGTTGTAAAAATTGTATAGAATGTGCTCTGATGATGTGATGCATTTTTATTAAAAGTATGTGAAATTGAAAAATCACATGAAACTTAGAAAACAACAGTAAAAGCTAAGCAAGGTGAATGTATTTGTACATATTAGAAAGTTTATGAAAGTGAATGTATTTGAAAGTCTTTGCTTTAAAATTTAGGAGAGGAGATGCTGCTGGGAGTAAGGATGTGTCCTGTGTACTTGTGAACTGATTTGTTGATATATAACTGGACTGTACTGTAATATGGCATCTAATTTAATAGTTCTTTTAATGTCTTAAGCATTTCTCTGTTGTTCCCTTACTCAAGTAAACAGGCTGTCTGCACAGCAGTTTACAGAGTATCCTTGTTAATGTTTTGCAGTGGCTGCAGAAGTGTTGTGGTCTACCGGGGCTCCAGGAGTACACTGCAGTTCCTAGATATATTATCAATTAATCACTCCCTCCAGCTGAGCAGTTAATGGATATTGATCACTTTTTTATCATGAATTGCAATATATTCTATCATTTGAGTGTTGTTTGTCAAAACTTTTTACAAATTGCTCTGCAGGACCTTGTATCACAGCTGGTGTAGTTTAAGGTTTGGACAGAGTCACTGTGAATGAAGCCCTGCTGTGAAATAAAAGTCAAAAGGCATCTTGGCATCCCAACCATTTCCTTGGGAGAAGATTACAGCCTGAGTATGTTGAACTTTATTGCCATGGGCCTCATGACAGTATTCAGAAACATGCATGGCATTTCTGTTAAAGAAACTCAGATGTGCTGAGACGCGAGGGATGGCATTCTTGTTTTTATCAGTATCTTGCAAAAAAAAGTTACATGTTTTTAGGCTTCTAGGGTACAGAAAAATACAGTGACAAATGTGTAATTTATGCACATAAAAATTGAGGTTCTTGATCTCCTAGATGTAATTTGTAAAGAGGAGGAGGAAATGACTAACCTGAAGCCTAGACGGAAATGTGTTTATTGAGAAAGCGTGGGGGCTGGGGGGGCTTGACAGCTCTTCTTTGAGTGAAATGTTGTTTCTTGTTTTCACTTGCTGTGAGATCCAGGAGTAGGATGGGGCTGCACAGAGAAAATCTGTTGCATTTGCTAGCTTGTGAATATGTGGAGTAAAGCAAAAGGAAACTTAAAAATCATTGAGCACTATGTGCCTGTGTAATTGCATCTGAACTGCCTTGATTGAATCCTGTTCCTTATACCACTATGCTTCAAGGGCAGGCAAACTTCTGATGATTCAGGGCCAGGTGAAGACAGACATCAAGTTCCTCAGGAAGTAAAATACCTCTAAAATAAAACTGGATCTCTTGCCTAGAATGGCAGGTCTGCAATATCTTGAATCCTGTTGCTGACAGGATAGGTTCCTTAACTAAATGGTCATTGCAAAGGCTCCTGATCAGGCAGAAAGACCACAGAGTCAAAGCAAATCAGTGAGGATTCTCCTGGGCTGGGTGCTGTTCCTTTGTCTTCTGCACTGGCATCACTCTGTGATGGCCATAGAGGGTGAAGAGACTGTTCCATGTGGTAGAATTCAGAGCAGGGATCAAGTCTGTGATCTGGACTTTGTGTTCAACTATTGCTGTCAGTCCAGGCAGCAGTATGAGAAGCTGCTCAATAAAAGTCCAGAGATCTGATCAATTTTAAACCTGGAAACCACAGACAAAAAGAGTGTCATTGTCTTGGTTTTATTAACTGTCAATCCCTGCAGCAGTGTTTAGGCAGAAGAAAAAATAAAATTAAAATTTTGTGTTAATGAGCGACACATAAAACGTATTAGGGTCATTTATGAAGGCAGAGTGGTTTTTGCAAATACTTTTGGAAAGCTCTTTATATTCTTATCAAGACAAGAAGTTTTAAAAATAATGAGAATTTTGTAGGGCAGTATCTCCCAAGCTTTGAGTTTGTTCTTGTAGTTTTCAAAAGATAAGGCAGCAGGTAGTCAGCTCTGTGGACTTTCTCAGTGTATCTACTTTTCATCCTGTTTCTCAGGTCCCAGAAAAGTTCCACTTAATAAAATGTAGCTACTTCAATAAGGTTTGATTTCACCTTTGTCAACAAAAAAAAGGAAAAGTTTGATCCCACTGTAAAGCAAAGCAGCAGCTGGCATTGGTGGTAACTTTACTAGACAAAGCTCTATATGAATATTAGCAAGGAAGTAAATGCATACGAATTTTCACTGAAAAAAGTAATTTTGCTTATGATTCTAATAATAAGATTTTAACTTTCTTGTGAAGTTAATTATGCGATGCTAGTAAAGGTAATATAAGTGATTATTGTCATATTGGCATTTATTTCAACAAACTCTGTAATTTTAACTGTGGCTTTATCTGTGAAGTTAAAACTTGTAAGTTAAATACTTTTTAAAGTTATTTTGGAAATTCCAAGTAGGACTGTGATTTTTTCAAGACAGCATATAATTTTATTATATAATCAGATATTGTTAAATTGTCAGTTTATTTACTTGCATTTTTGATTCTGCAAAGATTGAATATAAAGGACATTGGTGGTAACATCAATTTACATAGAACAGGCTTTCTTTGATGAAAACTCAATTGTAATAGTTCAATTGCATTAATATTTTATTTGTATATGAATGAGTAAAATCTATGCAGTTTATCCAATAAAAATTGAAAATAATCTCATTAATATTAACTAACACTGCAGTTCTACCTGATGAATCTCTATTTCTTTTAGCAAACAAAACATTTTTCTAAGCTGGGCTGTTGAATTCTCTTACTGCTTTAGACAAAAGTAGTAGCTTGTGCATTAGGATTGACAGTTCATATTTCCAAAATATAAACTGCATCAATAATAAAAATTCTGTGATTTAGTAAAACCCTACCCACATAATACATCTGTAAGAATTGGGATTAAAACCTGACACCAGTGAAGTAATCTGTTGAATTTGTAACTAATGTTTCACCTGTAATTTGTAGCTGATGTTCTGCACATAGTTATGCGTGCTGACTTAACAGTTCTTGGGTTAGTGCTTTAAAAACACATCTGACCCTAAAGTTTCTGGCTTTTTTTTTCTGGATTCATTTTGAGTTTAGTCCTGCAGGGTGATGAATGCTCTTCATATGCCTGAAAATTGACTTCAGTTATTCTCAAGGGGGACAGTGCAGTGTTGAGCAGCATTTTTAACAGAGCATGCACGCATCCTCCTGTGCTGCCAGAAAGGTGTGGATCAAGTGCTGCCATATTCAGCTTTTTAGTTTGGATGCATTCACTGCATGCTACAGTGATTTCACGTGATAGTCAGGCCTGTGGGGAATTCCATGTATTTGTGGTGTTCCTGATTGTAAGGGAGAATTGGATCCCAAGTTTTTGGCATACTCAGATTTCTGTAGATTATTAAAAATGTGGTGTCTGTTTGAAAAGCTTAGTGCCTAAAGCAGAATGGGTTTTAATGCAGGAAGACACTGTATCAGGTAGCAGTTAATGAGAGAGACTATCAAGATGAATTTAAGAAAATTCCATCTTAAATGTTATCCTGATGTTCCATACATATATTCTAAGTTTTTATCATGTGACTAAGAGAAAGCAGAAATCCCTAATAAGTTGTTGTTTAATGCAGGAAGAGAGGTCATTTTCCTGCACTGTCATGGTGCTTCACTAGCTTGGACTTGCTCTTTTGAGATATCAGAGGGGACTTAACAGCCTTCTTGAGCCTGCATGTCCAGAAGGTCTTTTCCTGGGGTGACTTTTCCCATCTGTTCATCACTAGGACCACACTGCAGAGGGCATCTCAGCTTCATGATGGTGCACAGTTCCTGATGATGTACAACTCATGATGGTGTACAGTTCCTGATGATATACAGTTCATGATGGTGCACAATTCCTGATGATGTACTGTTCAGGATGATGTACAGTTCCTGATGATGTACAGTTCCTGATGATGCACAATTCCTGATGGTGTACAGTTCATGATGGTGCACAGTTCCTGATGATGTACAATTCCTGATGATGTACAGTTCATGGTGGTGTGCAGTTCATGATGATGTACAACTCATGATGGTGTACGGTTCCTGATGATGTACAGTTCAGGATGATGTACAGTTCCTGATGATGTACAGTTCCTGATGATGCACAATTCCTGATGGTGTACAGTTCATGATGGTCCACAATTCCTGATGGTGCACAATTCCTGATGATGTACAATACCTGGTTTTCCAAGCAAGCATTCCAGGCAGTACCTGTTCTGAAGTCAAGAGCAAGGAACAGAGTTAATGCTCTCCTCCAGCACCAGAAGCCTAAGCCACCTACCAGATTCCAAAAGCTATCAGTGCCCCCCATATCAGCCCCACGTGTCCAGCCAGGCAGCCAGAATCTGTAACTTCCAGGCTCTCAGCTCTGCAGTCTAATGGCAATATGGAAGCACCAAAGTTTTGCTGCATTTTTAAACTGACTAGAGTATAAAAGTAATTCATATGTCAAAGTAAGTGATGTAAGGAAAAGCATTCTCCTTTTATTATTCACTTGTCAATTCAGTGTAGCAAAGCTATTTTAAGTGTACATGAATTCCTGTAACCTATCCAATCTGCTACAGAGTTCAGCAACTGTCTGGATATAGGATCAGTATGGCCAGAACAATGTGCCAGGTTTTCACTCAATTAGGCATGCATTCAAAGCAGTACTCTGCATATGTCATGGTGGAAGTCTGTATTTCACTGTCAAAGGACATTGGTTTTTTGGTGATTAATTTGCTGAAAATAATTTTTGTTCCCCAGATGTGTTTCAGCTTCATTTTGTGCAAATTAGGTGGAAAAGCTTTGATTATTTTATGGTATTTGATTTTTGTCTACTTCTGTAGCAGCGGTATTTTTCACAATTGGTAAAGACATTATATATAAGGCAGCTGGATTGCATTGTTTCAGGGGTCTAAATTAATTGCCTACAACACACATATGACATTTCCAGGACTTTGGTTTGGCTGTAAAATTGAGAAGCTGAGATTTCAGTGCAACATCTCTTTTAACATGGCATTCCGTCTTGCAGCTACAATACAAGTAAACAATCAATTAGTTCCACTCATCTTAAAACAACAGTGTTGTAATTTATTCCTAATTCAGATAATTTTGCATTCCTTGTCATATACATGAGAAGAAAAAAAAATACAGAGAGATAATACTTCCACACTACAAGTCCATGTACTGCTGACATGGAATATGTGGAGAATTTCATACTTGAAGGAAGGAATGGAAAAATAATCTAATGTGTTGTTTATATGGTGATGATATATATCTTTGAGACATATGTTAGCTCTTGGAGTATTGAATGCTCTCTAGGTGAAGATACATTGCTCAGTTTTTATAAAGATATTTTTATGTATATTTTGGATAAAAGCCCGAACTCTTTCAAATAATTTGAGCTAAGGGATTAAGTAGGTAACCTGAAATTGAGGATGGATTATTTTATACCTGGTTGTAAATAATCATGTACAGAAATAAGATATGTATTTCTTTGAAAGCTGTTGCACATTTCTAAAGTTGGAAAGTCAAATTTTAAGTGGGAAGTGTTCTTGTTAAGTGAAAAAGTACTAAGAATATTTATCATATATTGAACTAAAAATATGTATGCTAACTTCCAAATGGGGATTAAGGATGTGGATAACAATAGGGAATAATGCAGAAATAGAAAATTGAAAGCAGCTGAGGCTGTGTCCTTTAACCTTATGCTCTGAGATCTTACGAACTAATTTGGGTTTGCTGTATATATATTGCAATACCAAGAGGCATCATTGAAACATTTATTGAGTTTTTCAGTGTCCATTTTTGTTAGTTTTCTTCTACCAGGTTGGAAGTGTGTTATGAAGTGTGAGCACTTGCCAAACTCATGTTATCCATGCACAGTTAGCATTCTTGCATTTGTGCAGAGTTAGACACACTGGAACCCTCTGTGCAGAAGTAAACCTTCACAACTGTTGTGTCCCTTTTCAGAATTTATGTGTAAGCAGTTTTCTAAATGCTGCTGTATTTAACTATAATGGACATTGCTATTCCATTTAGGTGAGCTTGATTAAAGTAATAGAAGAGGAAGGATTTGTTAAAATTGATTGAGAAATCACAAAGTTTGAAATAGACTTTAAAATGATGAGAAGCAAAATAGTCTTGTGATGAGTTCTTTTAGTCTGTTGTTTTAAACCTGCAATCCACAGTCACTCTGCAGCCATTTGAGAACAAAAAATGAGATGGATACAAATAACATTCTAAAAATCCATAACTTTGTTGGGTTTGTAATGCAGATTTCATATTTCTGCTATCACAATTGGCTGGTGCCAAGTTTTTGCTACTTGCTCTGTTTTAGATAACTCTAATATGTTGAAGGCATAAATGTAAAGTCTGGCAGAGGAACACTTGAGATATTTCAATTTTGGCATTTGGTCAGTTACAGTTAATAGGAGTGGTTTGAATTGCAGGGTGCCCACTGTAACAGAGATATTAAAAATTTTAAAATGAATTGTTCAACTGGAAATGTTGGTTGTTCATTGATCATCCAGGGGCACAATGGTGATTCATTTGTCTGGTACTACTATGTGAATTATTGTGTTCTTTAGTGGTGGCAAAAAGAGCTGCTGAAAAAACACCTGAGCACTTTTTTTAAAAGTATCATTTTAACTCTTGTTGGGTATTTTTTTTCTTTTTTTTTAAGAGTCATAAAAATTCAAGTAGTTTGTTTTTTAAATATCAAGTTGCATTCCAATTCTGCTTTCTTTTAAAAGACTTCCGTAATAAAATCATGACTTTCATCAGCACAATTACTAGTTGATTTACTTTGGCATACCCTTCTCTGCCTAGAGAGACATGAATGACACACTTGACTGTTGAATGAGGCATTCAGAGACTTGAAGAGAATGGGTTTTCATCTTCTTTTAAAGTTAACCTTGTGCCAAACTTTTGTAGAGACCGTGGAGGTGATTATTTCATATTGCATAAATGTCACTTCCTTCACGTAGACGTTTTGAAAGGGCATTCTTTGGACATCACATCACTTCCATTTTAGTCAGGTTTGCTCTTGACCCAAATGGAAGCAAGCTACCTTTTTATTGTTTCCTAAATGAGGAAAACTTTCCGTATTATTTATAAACTGTGTCAGTGAATTTGTATTTCAGGCATATGAATGAGAAATTGGCTAATCAATTTTTAAAATGGGAAGAATCACAGCATTACTTGTCTAGAAGAAATCATGATAGATAGATCTATATAACTGTATATATATACTCACATACTCATAAATATGTGTTGTTTTTACATGATATTGAATTATTAAAGATTACCTTTTGTGTCAGAAGGATGCCAGAGGGACTCCATAAGGCAGAAATGAAATTACAGTGCATAAAATGGTTTTGCTTATTTTCTTCTTTGATTTCTCTTGCAGGATTGTTCATCTTCAGAAGAATACAGCATTGCTGCAGCATTGCTGCCCCTGACAACTGCCTTCTATAGGGTGAGTTTCTATTGCAACCACCGCTATTATTTTTTTGTTTACATCACATACATTGTTAAAATGGAGAAAGAGATGACAAGAGATACATGACAGACAGGAAGATTAATTCTAAAATTTATTAATGTCAATGGAAATCATCAAATAGACTGATATGGACATTACTCCAGAAGGACACTTATTGATGTTGGGTCATTAAGATTATGAGACATGCACCCAGAACTAAATGCTGGGTTAGAGAATTGTCTTTGAATTATGTTTAGTCACTAAAATAATAGAAAAGGATAATTTCTGATGTTACTATGTAGAAACTGTTTATTGCAGTACTACTGTGTTTAATTTGGCATGTTAAACATGCACTGGCCAATATAATACAATGGTCACTGTAGTACAGTTGGCCAGTAAAGTACTTGGCCAAAAGTACAAGTGAAGTTTTCAGTCTGGGTAGTTGTTAATTTTGGAGGATATCGTGACTGGGTTGTTTTAACTATGTATGTGTTTTCAATTTCTTGTTTTGCATTCTTTTGGGGGGAAAGTACATAATGATTGATCATGGCAAAATACAATATGAAAGTAAATACAAAAATGTAAACAATGCACATTTTGTAAGTAATTATTTCAGAAAGAGAAGTCTTGTGGTATGACTTATTTCAATGTCCCAGTACAGTAGTGTTTTCACCAGTTCTGGGTAGCTCCAGTCCTGCTTTTTAGAATGTACATACCTGAGGAAATAAGTTCAGAATGTGGACTGGCTTACAGTATTAAATAAACTTTTTTTAATGTGAATGTTGTTATGCAACCCAGTCTGGGAAATAAGTGCTTGGTCATTGGTAATTGTTACACTGTGATATTGCAAAACAGTAATTGCTTTGACAGCTTATCTACACATTAATAATATAGCAATTGAAAAATGCAACCTTCCACCTTCGGTCAGTAGTTTTTAGTTTAAATTATATATTCTAATCAATTTCTGGGGTTTTTTTAAACTAGAAAAAGATTCTGTCATGTTGTTTTTAGAATAAAAATCTCAAACTTTAGCAATCATAGAAACCAGAATCATCTTGAAGGCAAGAGCAATTTTGACAAACTTAAATGTGTAAGAGATCTCCTGACATTTCTTGTTTAAACTAGTATTTAACAATGTGTATGGAGCATGAAGTAGCAGGGTTTTTCCTCTTCTAATTATTTGAACTGTAAAAAAAAATTATTTAAATATGTTTTAATTTATAGCTGTACATAATACCCCACAATTCTGAAAATACAGAGTATTTTCATTCTCTTACGTAAAGTAGCATGGTGAGATGTTAAATTTTTCAGTCCCAGCAAATTGACTTTCTCCCATCTTTAGATCCAAGTTTATCTTTCTCTGTTCCCTCTGTTTTGAGTCCTTCAGTAGCAGAATTGTTTCACATTTGCTGCTGCCACAAATACTTAATTTGAGGGAAGAGATAATGAGCTATAGAAATTTCCCTCTTCCCTATTTTACTTATTTACTGCATGAATTCTACATTTTTTTAAGAAACTTCTGCTTTCTTTTATTTTCTGGTTTTTAGTTTTGCTTATAAGAATAGCCAAGAGAGTCCACATAGCTCTTTTCCTTGAGAGGTACAGGGAGTATTTTGGGGTATTGATACAGTTTGGTTAGATTCCTACCTTAGTAAAGTTTGATCAAGTAGGCAAAAAACAAAAAGAAAGACAACAAAAAGAGACTTTTTAATGTAGTATCAGGAGTTTTGAAAAAAGCTTAAGCAAGTTTGGATTTCACCATGAAGCAGAGCAAAAATCTGGGTTGAATGTAAAATATATTTAAGTCATTTCATCTACACACTTGTATTTTTTGGTAGAGGTACCAAGATCTCACACCATTTCTCTCACAGAAAGTTCTCTGAAATCTTTTTTTAATAGCCTGGACTATTTAACTCTAAAAATACTCTCAGGAAACTGTGAGTCCCTTGATGGAAGAAGCATGATGAGTTTTTTAATGTGCCTGACCTGAATTAAAAATTAAAATAACCTGACTATTAACTTGCAAAAGCCAGCTGTTAATGCATAATAGAAAAAGAATTTTGTTTTTCCCAGATCTAATCCTCAGGTTCAGTGATGGTCCCCTTTGGTATGTCCCATTAGATACAATTCTTTGGCAAAAGTACTTATTTTGGCATACAACTGTTCATACTAAACACAAACTGACATGCTGTTCGGAACATAAGATTATTACACGAACTTTGCAGTGATTAGTTAAAAGATTAACAGTTTATGGTTCAGTTTGAGTAAAACTTACACTTTTGAGTAAACTCATTATTTTTGAGTAAAAGTTTGTACTTTTTAGAGGGTCTTTCAGCTTCTCTAGAGGTTTTCAAAATTGTGTCATAGACTGGAGTGAATATGTTGTACCTGGCTTGAGCCTGTGCTTCAACATGAAGAATTATAATTTATAACTCTAATTATCATTTATAATTCTAATTGCATTATTATATGGCCTGTGCCACACGATTGTGTTGATGCTTCCCAAGGATGAAGCAGTGCGTGGCAGGGTGCAGTTGTTTATTGGTGTTTCTGTTCTCAGAATGTTTAATGCCAGCAGCCTTTTAAATCTCATTTCACCCACCCCTTTTGAGACTGGACAAGGTTCTTAGTAGCCAGGAATAGAGAGGAACTGTGCATCTGACAGTGGCACAGGGTTCCATTTGTGTGCACGTTGGTGTCATTGCACAGGCAGTGCTCCAAATCAAGTTATCAGTGACAAAATCTGTAGTAAATCTAAAAGTGTGGTAGAGTTCTAAGAGTCTTTACAGTTCAGGCCAGTCTGATATTTTACCATCTGTGGTTGCTGTAGCATTTTGATGGGAAGTTGTGATGGGATTTCGTGTTGCAGCATTTCTTTGTTAATGCCATTCCTGTTGCTTCCAGTGAAGTAGCATAAAGAAGTTACACGACTTCACAGTTCCTTTATGGAACATTATGAACATTATGAAATGTTAGGTTTCATTTTGTTTATCCAAGATAAAGCAGAGCACAAATGAAACAATTACCTGTTCTTCTTAAATAACTTCACTGTGTTTTACTGAACACAGTGCAGTCACCAAGTGTTTGAGGTGTATAAATCATGAGAAGGACCTGGTTTTGTTTGAGTCCAGCAGATAAGCCAAGAAACTGAGCAGTAACACAACTTAAGACTTGGAGATGATGTTGGTAATATTCTGGAAGGGTTGTGTCATGCATTAGCCTTCAGGGATTTTAAAATATTTTTGGTAAAACAGCAGAAAATTTAAAGAAGGGAGCAAGCTGGCATGATGTAACCCATCTTGTCTTAATGCCTTTGCTTATTTAAAACCTAGTCTAGGGTATTTCTACACAGATCCAATTAAAATTACAAGAAACATCACGCTGTGTACAGCGTGCTAGGAGCTCTTGGGATGTCTGGTGAAATTTCAGAATTCTCCCTGAAGTCTGGTGAGTGATCTATTGTGAAACTTGATCAGGCAGGATTTGATCACACTCTAAGTCAGAGCTGATGGGATTAAAGTCATAGACAGGAAGTCAGCACTGGTTGCATATTTGTGGCCTGGAGTAATAATTGAATTTTTCTAGAAAAAATAGTCCCAATGCTTTTTAAAATTTTTAAATATTGGACACAAGCTGTTAGCAAAATGTGACTCATCAGTGACAGTGGACTTTGGTGTGTACTCTTAATGTCACAAAAACAAACAAATTTTTGCTTCTGGGTTAGAAAAAGGTTTTAGTTTACCATTAGTAATACCGTTGGAATTTTGTTTAAAATTGAAACAATATAAATAAAATGTATTTATACGTGAAGATAAAAGAATTTTTCCATGTTTTCATGGTACCAATGACCCATGCTTATTTAGTATGTGCTCACTTCTTCTGTGTATAAAGTGGAAATGTAGTATTCCTTGGTGCTGTGGAAAAAAGGTCTTGTTCCATGTGGGGGAAGAGAGGAGGAGAGGAAAGGGACCTATTTTAATCATGTTTTCCTTGCATTAACTCATGGAGGAGCAGTTTGGTGCTTGCACAACCAGCATTGTCCCATCCCCAGGCTTTGGGCGCCCTGTTTGTCCCAGGCTCCCTGCCAGGCTGGCAGGATGTGGTGAGCCCCACGCTGCCTTTCTCGCAGGCTCCAGTTCCAGCCTGTCCTGGACAATGACAATGACAATGACACAGCAGCAGATCCGCCACCCCAAGGTCCCCAGTGCTGCCCCAGGCAGGGGCCACCTCTCCATCTGCCCTCGCTGCAGCTCAGCTGATCTCTAGCACTCTGCTCAGTCCCTCACCCACTGAATGTTAGACAGAGTTGGGTTCCCCTCTCAACCTGTTTGTGCAGATTATAGTAAAATTTTCTACCCCTCAGGGATCTTTTTCAAAATTTTACAGCTAAAATGTTGTGGTTAAACTGGGTATGATCATCTGTGTTCCCATACCTTCCTACCACATTGCACAGTCCACAATAACACTTGGAAATTTTCTGTTGTTGGGCATTCAGAAGTGTTTGAATAAAGGAAATGTCATAATAAAAATACACTAGTCTAAGAGTAAAGTTTTATCTGTGTAGGTATTATTAATGGGATTCCATATTTATAGACAAGCATTTCTTTAAATGGCAGTATTCAGAGCAGTATTATTTTTCAGAATCACACATTAATTAGAAAATTAGAAATTAATTTAAATTTCTGAGTCAGTTGTTTTTAATGGTTTGCTGTATGCTTGGAGAGTGCTAATCTGGTTTAGGCAAAAAATAACCCAAATGCAACAAAATTTCTCACAGTTTGGATGTATTACATTCAAATTGACATTTGTCTTTTAGCAAGATGTACTGGAAACTGCTTTTGAATTTTTATATGACTAAATTATGTAATTCTTGGGAGGGCGAGAGGGAAAAACTGATTTTTAAATTGATTTTTTAAATGCTTCTAAGCCACAAAATTTCAAATAAAATTTCAGTTGGATACTGATGTGAATTTTTTTGTAGAACTTGAAATGGAATGAGAGAAATGAGTCTGCAGCTTTGCAGACTGGGGCTGGCTGAAGTCCTTAGTATATGGCATCACTGGGTTATTCATCTGCATGGCTGCCCATTTTTCATTTGTACTCCATGTTCCTGTACTTTTGTTGAGAATGAAAGAGAATTACATAAAATATTACGCTTTTTTCAGAGTTTTTAAAAGAACATTTGGTGTTAATAACTTAAAATCTTTGAATATAGTACAGAACATTTGTTCAGGTCATCTTAAGAATTATCCTGGCAGCATTTTTTTGAAGAAAAGGATTTTAGTCCAAGGGCTTTTTTTATAATCTTCCAGGACAATACAAAATTGTGAGTTAAGTAAGAAGTTGAATGAATAAAAAAATGTGAAACTGGAAGTATTTCATGTTAATGCACCAATAGCAATAATTCAAATGTTTTCCATAGTGTATTATATGTGGTGTTTTGCATAACATAACAGTAAAATGAAAGTACTTTGAGTGTGTACTTTGGTAGCTGAAATGGATTACCAAGTTTTAGTAACAGTTATGGCAGAAACTCAGTGGAAGAAAGTCTTCACTCCTGAAGACTTGAAATGCCTGAATAAATGAGTGCTCAGCTCCAGAGCCTGTTGGGTGTAGGAGGGATTCCCAGTTTCATGGATGAAGTGCTTCTCTGAAGATTGGAGACAGTGCTAGTGAAATTCGGAATAGTTTATAATATTTTTATCATTATCATGAACACCCCTTCTAAGAAAGACCCAATTCAAGGTTAATTATGTAACAGAAGCTTCATAATTTGAATTGTGCTCTTTGTTGTGTAGCAGCAGCTGTGAAGATACTCCTGAAAGGCTGATGTGGAAAATCTGTGATGATGGGTGAAGAGTTGATTGCATTTTTATGTCTTTGTCAGGCAGATTTTACAGTTAGTGTCAGCTGGAATCAGTGGAATATTGGTCCACCTGCTGTGGAAAACAGTGGAATAATTTGGTACTAACATTATCTCTGTTACTTAATGACAATATTATGTTAGTGTTTATTTTAGAATTTGTGTAAATACCGGGGAATTGCATAAAGCTATTGGATGATGCAGTTAATTTAAAAAAGCAAAATTAGTGGGGTTTTTTACATTTAACATGACTTTTGATTTTTAACTTTAATTTCTGCACAACTGTGATTGTCCCAAGTAATTCTCATAATCAGCAGCATGCTTTCAGCCTCCTGGAAAGCTAGGAAAGCTTTCTGTAACATGTTAGCTTTCTACACTGAAATATTTTCATTCTTGCGCCTAGTTATTATACTTCCTTCTAAATCTTTCTGTCCTACTCTGGTGTGCTTGGATTAAAATCACTTCTACTTTAAAATTCTTCACTCTTGAATTGCTGGCTTTAATTTAGGAAACTCCCATCGTGAAAGACTTCCTTTATTGTCTTGGCAAGGAGTTTTGTCTGCTTCCATTAATTTTCTTTTTGTATCTCTATCCTGCCAGTTCTGATACTATCTTAGTCTATGGAAAAGTTTTTGTGACTGAAATAGTATTAAGTAACATTATTTTTAGTGCTAAAATTATTTTATTTATCCATTCTCAGAATGCTAATCCCTTTAATATAGAAACACATATAAGTTGCCTGCTTAAAAAGAGCATGGCTGTATCATGTAATGATAATAGAGAAGAAGCTGAACCACAAAGGAACATTTACAACATTATCAAGTATCTATATGAACATTATTTGCATTCCTGGAAAATCCAGGAGCCTTAACTGTGTTGCTTTTGTACAAAAGAACAGAAAAATGAAGATACTTAACGCTCAAGAGCTTACAACATGTATTTGAAAGAAGTAGTAATACTTGAAGCCAGGCAGTTTGAAGCTTTGGAAGGAAGCTGTGGAGTCATCATTATTGCTCATGATTCATGACAGTCATCATTATTCATAATAGTAATCATTACTGTTGGTGATTCTGTGCACCAGTAGGTTAATTAGGGCTGAAGTTGTAATAGACATGACCTAAAAGCAGGATTTTATTGACTTTTGAGAGAGAATAATGTGGTTACTTGGCAGGTGCTTATGAATATGAGTGGGGTCATAGAAGAGCATTTTTAAGGCAATGGTCAGAGTTCTGTCAATATTTCCAAACACTCCTCCAGTCAAAAGATTTTATTACATCCATTAAAAGTTATTTTCATATAAATATTATAGTTCAGTAAATTATTTTTGTAAAAGAAAGCATACTTTTCATTTTAAGACAGGAATCTGAGGATTCTTGTTAGTTATGATTGAGTGCTTTTGCAGTATCCCTTGCAAACACAGGCACCCAAATGTCATCTCTGATCCTTAAGATTTTAACTTGTGCACTTTGCATCTGAATGGATACATAGTACATGCCTGTAGAATACATTTTATGTCTTTGCAGTACAGAATATCTCACTTCCAAAACTATTTTTAGGTGGGGAAAAAGAAATTAAGAAAGTATAATACAACAGGTTAACATGGAGAGACTAAGTGGAGAATGTTTTTAACACGTGTCTGTACAAGGAATTTAGGAAATCAATTAATGAGGTAACTTTGCTCTGTTGAAGAAGCTGGCTTTTCCAGAATGGTAACACAATGGAAAACATAGTTTAGCAATCTGTAGTTCCTTTCCTTAGTGGTTTGTGGGAGGAAGTACTCGGTTGGGAAGAGAAAACAGGAAATTTCCCCCAATTAAAATGGACGTAATGATAAATTTTGTAGTAAATTTATGTTAGTGAGGAACTGACTCACTATTGCGTAGAATACGGAAAAATCTTTCTGTTGCATTTCCTCTATGTTGGATCACATCATTTGTAACTGATTTCCCTTTAGCTTGTTTTCTAGAAATGGTACATAACTCTGGTTTGAGAATTTTAATTTCGTTGTTGCCCATCTCTTTACGTTGTTCCTTCTAGGGGGGATTACAGTGTTACAGAAATTCTGATTCACTTAGAATTTTCACCATGAAAGAATTTCTGGTGGCTTAATTAAAATCTAGTAAAGCTTCTGAGCTTAATGTGAAGGAATGTAAATGAAGTAACAGAGTCCCCCATGCGTTTTCCATATGTGTAAGTTCAGCTTTGCCTCCTCATCACCACATCCTTATCCCAGTAGAATGGAACTTTCTGCTTGAAAACACAATTTCCTTCATTGAGTTCCATTTCGTTGTAGCATTATTATCCGACTTGAGCAGTGTTATTCTATGTTTCCATGAGAGAGCAAATGCTTACAGATGGTAAGGGAGGGAAATTGCTGATATATTTGTGTGTATTGCCTGCTTCTCTGTGAATGTCTCAGTTGCCATCCTAGATAGCTCATTAACAATTTAAACTGAGTGTGACCAAAGAATTGAGGTCTCACAAATGCTTTTCTTCCTTACACAGCCAAGTGATATAAGCCCATAATTGGGGTTTATATCTCCTACTTTTGTTTTCATCCATATCCCTTCATTTTTTTTTCCATTTGCCGCTTCTGTACCTTCATGACAATACCTACAGTTGGAATTCTTGGTAGGATGCTCTTCTTGACTTCCTCTGATTAATCACAGCTCTCTGAACTTGTGAATACTATATCAGCTCGTTGTCATGAGTTCATAACACAGAGCCAGTAAGAATTCACCGGGCAGGAGTGTGGCTGTCCTCTTCCTCGTGCACTGCATGTGCCAAAACTGCACCTCAGCATTTGGCAGAACTGTTCCTGACAATATCCTGCTCTGTAAGGCACTTCCATTCAGCACCTCCACAATCATTTTCTTTGTTGGTCAAACTGGATTTTGTTTGATCTCTCAAATGGCTTAGCTCAGAGTGCAAGTTCAGTTTTCTTTTCCTTAATTTCAGAATTCTTCATAATATTGCAGTTCCTAATTTTGCCCATCCTCTTTCACCTGAACCATGTAGTATATATATAAAATTTGTATTGCCAAGATGAGATCTACTACTGTTAAAATGTTATGAATTTGCAATTTATATTCTGTATTGTACTCTTACATCTTTCAAATTTGCTCATCCTGTTCTTGAGGGCTGTTGTTTTAGTAGTTTCTTCAGATAAGGAAATGCTGCATATTGAGAGAAATTCAGAAATAATTTGACCAGTGAAGACAGAGAAAGCTCCCATAGAAGAAGGGAAATAGTAATTAAAGAATGAAGTGACAGAAGAACTTAAAGTAGTTATTTTACTACCTCCTTGGGGGATTACTTAGATGTTCTACTTAGCCAGGCTTTAAGTTACATATCAGGTCACCAATAATTCTAAGAACCATTGTTTGAATATAGATAAAAGCCATGAACTTGTGAGATTTACAGGGTTTATTTATTTCCGAGCACAGACCTGGATAACAACTTTGTTGCTGTGGGTTATTTTTGTGGGTAGAGCCAATGCCACCATTCCAGTGCACTCACAGGTGCACACTCATGGCTGAACCACCTGATCCAAAGTTTTAGGAGATTTTTAAAATAATTGTCAAAGCTTGAAAAACTCTTCAGGTGGATTCAGCACTTCAACTGAGAATTTGTGAAATCTATATCTTAACTAATGGATTTAACCCACCAAAACTTCATTGTGATGTATAGAGAGAGAAAAATCAAACTATTTCTTATCCACTTTAACCTTCTTTAGAACTGTAAAGTTCTGGTATGAAAATATCTTCTCTCTTTTTTGTGGCATCTGAACATACGTTGTTCTAGACAATTTTAGTTTCCTTTCTTTCTTTGTATCACAGAGCTATTTAAATCTCTTTTTATCTCTTTGGAGAAAGAAGTATGTTATTATGTGTATTATTTAATGTTACAGGGGACTTTGTATTAGCATCTATCCATCGTGATAAATCGTGTAGAAATCTGAGGTATTCTATATGGCTTTAAGTAATGACTAGTAAATTACGCATGACCTTCAGGAATCTAGGATTAGAGATCATGAGTAATTAGATGTTTAAATGACTTTTGCCAGAAAATGTATACAGTAAATAAAGCTCCATCCAGAATTACATCCCATTTTTGCAAAATTCTAGAATTCTATTGCCCTCTGCTGGTTTAGTGTACCTGGCTGTGATTTGGTAGCGCTGAATTATGAGTGAATTGACCTTCCTTTTATTTTTCATGGTAAAATAATAGTAGATAAACAGTGTAATGGACCACTTTACTGCTCATTTTATTTTAAAATATGAGTCAATCTTGACTTGATGGCAGGAAAGGGGGAAAGTTGTTTTCTTTTTTGTTGCCAAGATTTTCAGGTTGGAGACGAAGCTCATTTTAGTATTTCACCATTTTTTTCTAAAGCAGTAAAATAGAAATCAACAGAAGCTTTGCAGTTCTTCCTTCATGCTTTTATGACATTGCCCCACATTTGTGTGCACAATATGTATGGATATAATTTTATACTTCAGACTAAATAGGAAAGCCATTGATTGAATTGAATTTTTTGACTGATGTTATCCATGTAGCACACAGTCAGACTTGAAAACATACTCATATAAAATTATCCCTGTTGGAGTATGTGTGCAATGGCTTTAAAGTGAAAGAGGGTAGATTTAGAATAGATAATAAGAATAAATTGTTAATTGCAAGGGTGATGAGAAGTGAGGGAAGGTTGCCCAGAGAAGCTGTGGCTGCCCCATCCCTGGGAGTGTCCAAGGCCAGGTTGGATGGGGCTCTGAGCCACCTGGGGTAGTGGAGGTGTCCCTGCCCATGGCAGAGCTGTTGGAACTGGATGATCTTCAAGGTCAGTCAGTGAGGTTGATCCTGGGGGACAGCTTTGAACTTTTTTGGGTTTACCAGGATCTGTCCACACAGCATGGATGTGTCTGCAGGGCTGGCTGGTAGAACGTTTTTACATGCAGAGTTTGGTTTGCATCACTTGTGCAGGGGTGGCTGCAGTAACTGTACCTGCTCCTGGTGTGCTGGAGGTGCTGGCTGACTGGATGTTTGTCTAAGCAGGGACAGGGACAGGGAGCAGCTCTTTAAGTTAGCAGTGCACTGTGTCCTGATGATCTCTAAGCCTACAGATTCCAGGGATAACTGTAAGCAGTAGAGGAGAGGAGGAGCTTTGGCATGCAAAGGTGCTGCAGTAGCTTCCTCAGAGGGTCAGATGATGACCCACAGCCAGTGATGCCTTGAGGAGCTGAGGAGGAGGCTACTCTTTGCCTTCAGCAGCATCCTCCTTCCACTTGTTCTGCTTCATTTTCTCAGCAAATATATCCAAACCAATAACTCAGGCTGTCATTTGGACACAGAAAGACACTTTATTTCTGTAGTAAACTGGATTTCTCTAAAAAACTAACATTAACTAAAACTAACACTCAAAGTACTGTTGAGTTTGCCCCTTCATTTCCATAACTGAGAGACATGCAGCAAAATCCTGTGAGGAAAGAGCAGTTAGGTATATTCGTACTTGGGGTTTTATTATTTTTGGTTTGAAAATCACTTTTCAACTTCACAGTCAATAGCTGATCCTCTGCTTTGCTATAATAAACTTCCTTCTTTAAGCTTTTGTGGTGTAAAGGGTAGTAACTGCTGAGTGACCAGCACAACACATGCTTTTCTTTATCAGAAACAAGCAATCTAGATAATTTAATGTTACAGAGACATTCTTTGAGGGCCTGGACCCCACAGCAAGTTTGGGAATCTTGGAACTGGTGCATATTTCTTACTGAGTTGCAAATATAATTTTCACAATCAGGAGTATCCAGTGTAGGGAAACAGGGAAAAAATACCAGGCAGGTGTTATCCAGTACCTCTCAGTAAGGTGGAAGTAATGGCAAGATAATTCCTGAATTCAGGAAGTTGCCTGTATAGTCTTACATAGCAAGTCCCAAACCTTACATAACAAGTCCCAAACCTACCTTGTATTCTCACAAACTGAGTATGTAATTAATTATTTTGATAGGGCTATGGTCTGTTTCATACAAAATTTGGGAAGGGAGCGTTTGGGAGTTCTTAAGTTTCATTAATCTGTTTAAAGGACTCAGTGTCCTTTGCAGAAGTTAACTGATTTTCTGTTGCTTGTTACAATTTACACCTCGATGCTCTTTCTGTCATACTGACAGCTTTAGAATAAGGACTTCATCAGTTCAAAACTATTTTTATTATTTTCTTCTGGGGTCTCTTTTAGGCTGTCAGTCCCTAAATCCTCCCTTATAAGTAGGAAATTCTTTTGCTGCCTCCTGCATTCATTCTGTCTGGCAGGAGTGAGTTGCTGGGACAGAGAGAGAGCACAAACATCAGTGTAGTTTAGCTGTCCTGGGTGAAGATATGTTTTTTATATGTAGCATTTCATGATGGAAAACACCAAACTACTGTTCTGCTTAAACTGGAGAAATTCTGAGCAAATTCTTTTGAGTGCAGCAGTGAACATTGGGGCTCTTTTGATGTGTTAGGTGAGTTTCCATTCTAGGGAAATGGGCAGACTAAGCACTCTCAGCATAGAGAATATAGACACTGCAAACTTCATGGAATGCTTATGTTTTTATCAAAAGTATTTTTAGTCCATGGGTTTAGGCTGGGCAGGAACAGCAGTGTGCTTCTTGAGGTTGATATTGTTACTGGTTTTTTTTACAAACAGAGTAACCCAAACAAGCAGAGAATCCAAAGTGATTTTGCCCACAATAACTGCCAGAGCCAGGAACTGCAAGTCCTGATTTTGATTCTGTGCTCTGGCCACTATCAGGTTGTACCATTTGTTTCAACACATGCAGGTGATGAGAAGGATAATATTTATGATCACTGAGCTTTTTTTGATGTGTTTTCTTTCATGCTTTTGTAAACAAACTTTTTTATTTGGTCTAGGAGTTATTGTCAGTGTTGATTTATGTTCTTATATGTGAACATAAATCTCCAGTGTTTAAAAATTACGTTTTGTACATGGCTGTTCATGATTTTAAATTATGAGCATAGGAAGAGCATCTAAAAGCCCCTCAGCTTTCCTGTCATGTTTGTCCCCATTTGAAAATAATTTATCTCATTTTTATTTCTTTAGACCCACTTTTAGGAGCTTAAACTTCCTTTTGAGTTTGTGTCAAAGACTGCCCCTTTTCTACCCAGTTTACCCTGTTACCTGGTGTGGGCTGAGTCATCGAAGGCAACTGAAGATGTTAATAGCCAACTCACTCCTTCGTGTGCATTTACTGCACAAACTGACACGAGTTAACCCTACCAACTAGCTAGGCTTGAACAGACTTTTTTCCTTCTCTTTTGTTTTCTCATCCCCTTTTTCTTTTCTGTTCTGTCCTTTCCCCTTTTTCCTTCCCCCTCTTCTTGACAGTCTTGCTCCCTTTTTGCAGACCTGTTGTGGCTGGGAATTCAGTCCCAGTGAAAAAACAAATAAGTCAAAGTAAAAGTCATTATATGGCTTTAGCACTAACCTTTGCTTTCAAGCTATGTTGTCCATATTTTTATTCCATTATTTACCCATCATCCCTGTTCCTCTATAACACAGGTTTTGTGCATCTGGATTTTGAGGTAGGTCAATGATTGGGCCAGATCAATCTGTGGGCCCGGTGGTGTGTCTTTTGTGTATGATTAGGTTTTTCCAAGGGAATGTCCAACAGTCCCTACAAAGATGAGTAGGACACTGTTTGTGCTGACCTGTTCTGGGATTTGACAGCTGGATCAGGCATGGGAGATCAGTTATCGTTTCCTGTCATCTGCCATAAGCTGCAGCACAATTGAAACTTGGGCATCTGTTAAGCAAACCACATATCTGCTCTCTCAGTCTGCATTGAATAAACAAAGTCACATTGAACATTATTTGAGTAGATGTAGATTTCTTAACAGGTTACCAAGAAATTCTGATGAAATTCTGCATGATAAAATCAGAATTATACTGCTCACTTTTAGATGGCTAAGCACAAGAAGGCACTTCAGTGGGGTAAATTCTCTTAGCATGTCACACAGAATGTCCTTAGCTATAGAATTTTCCAGAACCTTTGATAGGGAATAAGTACATGGCACATGATCAGAACTTTCAGTTCATGCTGTACTTGGAGGAGCCCAGTGAGGAAAACACAGTTTGAAGAATTGCAAAACGGGAAATCTGTAAACCAGACTGCGACATTTTTGGTTGTAATTTCCTACCCTTCCACTTGAATGCCCAAGTGCCAGCTGGGGAAATATTGTAAGTACTGGCTGTTCTGTGCAGTTCTACAATTACAAATATTAAATGGAGTAGTATTCATGCTCTCCAGGAAAGTGTTTCAGAACATAATCACTGCAGTAAAATCTAAGTTCTAGATACTGTGTGTTTCAGGTAGTGGGTAGTATTGTGAGTTATAGATATTAAATGAGGCACCCAGTAATGTACTTCATTCTTCAGGTCTGCTGCAGAAATAATCATAAGCACAAATTTAGATTACCTGCTTCTTTGCTACATGCAGTATACAACATTATTTTGTGGCCTTATTTTTTCAAAAAGTAAGAAGATATGATGAAGGATTTAATTCTTCTTTATTTGGGTCATTGCAATAAATTTCCTTCCTTTGTATGTGGTTATCAAGAATATTAAACAACTCCCTGGGAGACTAGTGCAACCTAAATAAATAGATGTACTTGAAAAAAATGGTTCATTCATAATGACTAATGCTGTAACAATTCTGGGTTTGTTTGAGACTTTACAGTGATCCAGACCCTTGTGACTTCAAAGAACATACCCAAATTAGCACTCTTTCAGGAACTGGATTTGGGTCATTCAGTTCAGTAAATAACACTGAAGATAACGATTTATCTAATCTTCTGCTGTTGCAACAAATGCTATTTATTGGAAGGACTCAGCTGACACTTTAATTTTCACTATTACAGTAGTAGTGAAATAAACTAAATAAAATAAGAAATCATTTTCATCTGTTTGAATACTGATTTCTATGTTGTACAGCTAGGTTATTGAAAATACTGTGGTTTGTTGGCAAGGAAGATGTTTTATATTACATATGTGTTCTGTAGTGTAATCACAAAATTCTTAACTCAGTTCTCATTTTTCTACTCTGAATCAAGAAGACCATGCCTGGCACTGGCATTAGACTTGTATACAAACTCCCTGTGTGTTAATATCTTGAATGGCACAAAACTGGAGATGATTTCTCTAGCCTATATTGCAGTACAAAAGTTGCTATATTTCATATTTCAATCTGTACTACTAATCATATATAGACACATATGAGTATGTCAGTTCTGAAGTCACAGCCTTTAAAAGTAGTTGAATAATAGGACTGATTTGTCAACTTTGCATATTTTTGCTTTCAGAAATTAGCACCTGGGGTTAGTCAGTTTGCTTACACCTGTGTACAAGATCATCCTATCTGGACTAACCAGCAGTTTTGGGAAACAACCTTCTATAGCAACGTGCAAAATCAAGTTCGCTCCCTCTACCTTACAGCCAAAGATGACAACCATGCAGTGCAGTTGAAACAAAAGGTAGAAGACTCTATTAATATAATAAAGTAATATTTTATTCACATATTAATTGTCTATAGATCACAGAGTTAAGTTACATTTTTTCCAATTTTATGTGTTTTTCTTTCATTTTCTCCTGTATTACGCAGTATACAATAACATGACAAATAATAGAAATTTACATTTATCTGCAAAGCATTATAATTTGATAATAGCTCAGTTTAGTGTGGAAAAAGCTTTTGCAAGATACCTAGTCATTCATTAATTTAACATCAGGCTTTAGGTCACTAATATCAGCTGCCAGCTTTCTTCATTCTACTTTGACTGTGTGCCATCTACCTAGTTTGCTTTAAGCTAATGCTAGAATTGGACTCCAGCATATAAAAACATGAATGTTTCAGCTGGTCTGGAAGCTATTTAAATAAAAGCTTCCCTCACCTGAACATCCTAGGAATTTGGAGGATATTGCCAGCATCGAGCCATGAGCTGCGTGTTATTTCTCAATCTGATTTATGCTTGTTTTTATTTAAGCTAAGTGGATAAGCCGAGGAGAACAGCTGTGTTAAAATCAGTTAAAATCACCACTTGGAAGAAACATGGAAGAGTGGATGGCATAAAAAAGACCTTAAAAGTAATGATACTATGTAGATCTGCCCATGTTCTGCTACTGGTGCATTTCAGTAAACTGCTCTCAAAGCTCAGTTCCCATAATCATAACTCTTCTGTTAAGGGTAGTTATTTGCTCTTTCTTTTTAAATGAATATATAATTTAAATAACTGAAGAAATTTAATTAGCAATTTAATAAATAAAGCTTTTGGCCAAGCATTGTTTTTTCAGTTGTAGTTTTCTCTTTTCTTCTATGTCTTTATATTTCTTTCTCTGTGTCTTGTAGGACAAACCTCCTGCAGACCAGGAGAAGACAGCAATGGACCTGGCTGCTGAGCAGCTGAGGTTGTGGCCAACCCTTAATAAACAGACACAGCAGGAGCTGGTCCAGAATGAGGAAAGCACAGTTTTCAGCCAGGCCATTCATTTTGCCAACCTCATGGTCTACCTGCTGGTACCACTGGATACAAGTAAGAACAAGCTGCTGAGGACATCAGCCACTGGGGACTGGGAGAGTGGAAGCAACAGCATTGTCACAAACAGGTGGGTACCCATGGCCAGGCCTCATCCAGCAGGATGAGCCACAGCTTGCACAGTGGCTGTGCTCTAAATACCAGATTGTTTCAGCATCTTCACTTCCTTTCAAGTTTAGTAGTTGAGTAGAAGTCTAACATGATTCCTCTCAAATAGCAGCGTTTTGTCTGGAGTGATTCCATTTAAAGGAACATTGTATTGTCCCAGTAAGAATTTTTAATCTAGTAATGCAGATGTTGAAGACAAACATGGGGTTTGGTGAGAAAGAAAACAGCAGCCCCAAACCTACTCTGTTAGTTTTTATATAACTTGAAAAAACCACTGTATGAACCTAAAATCAAGAAAGCATTTGTATAGCATCTATAAAATCATCATTTCTGTGCAACAGCTGCAAAGGAGGAAAGGCACTGAGGTCACAAAAAGCAAGAAGGCTAAACCACAAAGGCAAAGGTTAAATTACTAAGGAAGCAGTAGGAGTATAACACCAGTTCCATTCATTCCCTAGCATGCAAATCCAGGATATTTCATAACAAGCCTTCCTCCCTCTTTGTTTATTGTCTTCATTATCACCTCTCTGTACAAATTCTCACTTGATAAAATTATAGAACACTATGTGAGTACTTTGGCACCAAGTAAAAGACTATCAGGATGAAGCTCCCCATGGAGTTACTAATTTCTGCTGACTACACACCTCTAATCTCAGGCATTAGGGTGTGCTCAGTAGACTGCTTGTGGTGTATGTTGCAATCTATGAATTTGGCCCCTAATGTTATTATGGGAGGCATTTCTAGACATTCAAAGTACATCTCCCACTGACTTGCTTGCTTATCTAATGCACAAAAAATTTTCCTTATGATCTTTGTAGCTTTTGATTGCTTTGCTCTGCAACCTAAATATACAATTAATGGTTTTCTCTATATAACTGGATATTTGCTTGCCATGGGTTGCAAATACTTTACTTGACTTTATGAAAGGAAGACATATAGCTCACTTCCTAAAAGCTGTTTTTTCTCTTCTGTGCCTATCTGTGCTGGACTCATGGAGAGAAAATTGTCCAATGTCATCATTCATGAATGAATGAATTTCATTTTGGCAATGAAAGTACAATGTAATTGTGGTACCACCATATGCTTTTAGCACGGTTTGCAAATTGTAGCTAGGAAAAACCCCTACAGCTTGTCAGTGTCTGTTCCAGTGTCACATGTGCATCACCAGCTGAATTGTTCATGCTTGTTACTGCTTTTATTTCTGCCTTTAGCATTGCAGGCAGTGTTGCAGAGAGTTATGACACTGAGAGTGGGTTTGAGGACTCAGAGAACAATGATGTTGCAAACGCAGTCGTGCGCTTCATCACCAGATTTATTGACAAGGTTTGCACAGAAAGTGGGGTCACACAGGATCACATCAAGGGTCTGCACTGCATGATACCAGGTAGGAATTGTTACAAAGAGGTGCTTTATAGTCTTTTTTCTTTACCTAATTAAACAAATGCATTTTCTAATTTGAGTTACCTTCAGATAACTTAAAATGTTAGATTTCTTTTCCAGACTGTAATTGCTGTTGAATGTCAGATAATTATTTGCTTAGTGTCAAAATTTGAGAATTTCAGAATTATCAGAGTTTTAATTTCAGGGCAGCTTTCTCTTTCCCATTGTGTGAGACTTCATTTATGGTGTTCCTGCCTTTCAGGCATTGTAGCAATGCACATAGAGACCCTGGAGGCTGTCCATCGTGAGAGTAGGAGGCTTCCACCAATACAGAAGGCAAGTGTTATGAAACATGTTTGTATTCTTTACAAGTATTAGAATCATTAAATCTAGTCATCTTTTTTTTTTCCTCTCATAATGTTATGAGGAAATATCAAAACGTTAAAAGAAAATTTCCACCAGTGATAAATAAAGTGCTTGGCTTTGGTCTCATGAAATATGAAACCAGTAGAGCCAGACTTCTGATCATAAACAAGCTGTTGCATGCCCACTGCTTTTTGTGACCCATTTCTCCTCCTTGAGTCCAAGCTCTATCTCCCTTATTTAGACTAAGTGTCATAATAATTTTATTTTTAAGCTTTTAAAACCAAATATTATTACTAACCTGAAGTATAACACTCATTTACACTTCCATTTATTTGCATCAGCCCAAAATTCTACGACCAACTTTACTGCCAGGAGAAGAATTTGTTTGTGAAGGTCTCCGTGTGCTGCTGGATCCTGATGGCAGAGAGGAAGCCACAGGAGGACTGCTTGGAGGCCCTCATATCCTCCCTGCTGAAGGAGCTTTGTTCCTTACCACTTACAGAATTATATTTAAAGGCACTCCTCATGATCAACTGGGTAAGAAAATCCAAACAGTAATCAACAGGTAATTGTGGTCCTTCAGATAGGCAGGATTTTGAGCTGGCCTGTCCACCTATTCAAGCATCAACATCATTAAACGGTTTTTTTCAGACACTGGAAGCAAGTGAAAGGAAAAATATTCATGAGTTGGTGTTCTGCCTGAAATTATTGCTTGGAAATAACAGTATTTTCTTAATACGTCAGCTCTTCTGAATGATATTTTTTCATAGTTTGACAGGTGCTATTTCTAAGCAGATTGTCATTCAGAAGTACAAATGTATTGTGGAAAGTTTGTGGTCATATGTAAAGATATCAAAGTATATAATTTCTATTTATAAGTTATAAATTGCATTATGCAATCTGAATAAACTTGAAATTGTTTTTTTGTACTGACCTAGGTTTTGGGGATGCATTTCCCTTATGTAGAAAGACTCAGAAGGAAGGAGAATATTTTTCTAATCATCACAGCTGAAATAGAGTAGAAATTCAGAGTAGAAACTCAGATTTAGGAATTTGCTAACTTTTCTGGTATTTTGCCTGAAATTAATCCTGTACCATCATGTTCATGTTACTTTGTACTTATTCACCCTTGTTTATTCCAGTGGCAGTGTGAGCAGAGGTTGTGTGATCTGACAATGTCTGTGTGTTGTATCCTCAGTTGGGGAGCAGACCGTGATCCGGAGCTTCCCTATCGCCTCCATGACCAAGGAGAAGAAGATCAGTATCCAGAACCAGCTGCAGCAGAGCATGCAGGAGGGGCTCCAGATCAGTTCAGCCACTTTTCAGGTAAAAGGAAGTTCTGTGAAAATTTATGTGGCTGCAGGCAGCTCAAAATATTTACAAGCAGCAGTTGGCACTGGTATTAGTGAGGAATCTGGTTCTCTGCCCTGTAAGGTCAATAGACAAGGCAGAACTCATAGAAACCCTGGCATTTCTTGGCCCCCTTGATATTTACAGAGGGTTGCTATTTTCACATTGGATTTCTTTTGCTGCTTCCCTCACCTATTTTGGAACCAGAAAAGGGCTGGTTTTGGTCCAGAATCCCTTCATGTAAGTAGAGGCCTGGGGATGCTAGTGAGAACCTGCTTCCTCTCTCCTCCAGCTACATGGAATCAATATGGAAAAACTCTGGGTGTTGCTTTCTTCTCAAGGTTTGTCACTTCACCAGCTTTCTGTTAAAATCCATAGCAGAAAGTCATGGCATGTTGCACATGGAAGCTGCACTTCTAGGAGTCTTTAGGGTAGAACCAATAAGCCTCTGTATGACAGGCACAGATCTTGGAATTTTCTGTAGGATCCCCATCAGTGTGTTCAACAAAAGTATGTATGGCAGGGCAATTGATAGAAAGGGACTGGTAAAAATTAGGAATCCTGAAGTTTTCCTGAGTTTTCCTTCTTGGTTTTGAGAGATCAAAAGCTGCAAGCAAAGAATTCTGTGTTATGGACTGAAAGTAGACTGCTTAAGATATGAAATATTTTGCTGGGTTGACTGACTGCAGAAGCGTATTTTCATTGAGAACAATAACTCCAACATTTGAAACCATAACAAAACAACATTTTACTAATTCCTTACAGTAATGAACATCATTTAGCTAATCATCCTTCAGTATGCTCTTCAAAAACAAAAAATTAGGAATGCAAATGAGTAAAACAAGCAAAAAAAAAGTTGTTCTTGTGGGCTTTTGAGAGGACTTTTATTTTCCAGAAGTCTTTTTACCAGAATACTTAGCATGCTTCAATGATGTGATAAATACAGACACAGCTCAGTGTTTTCAGAGCTGGATTCAGGTCAAACATCATCTTTGCTTTTGTTTAGCATAGTTTTGTATTAGGTTCTGAGAACAAAAACAAGCCACAAACAGTTTATTCCCTGTCCCCTATGTAACAGCCAGGGTTCAACACAGGATGAAATAGCCCCTCCCCTTTGTTTATTAATTATGATTTTCAGATGGGTTTGTGTGCAGCTATGCTGTTTGGTATCTTTAAAACTTCAGATATGTGTAACCCCAAAAGACTGAAGAGCTCCTTTCAAGGAGGTCCTAGAACAACAGAGCCATTAGTCATTTGGAAAGTATTTACAAAACAAGTGCAATTGGAAAAGCAAGGATGAAATCCACCTCCTAGATGGCAAGCAAAGGAATTTAAAAGGTGTCTAGGTATGCGCTCAGAAATAGAGCTCTAGGATATTTCTTTGTTTGCTTTCTCCACATTCTTAGAGTTCTTCTGGGCCTTTTTATTGATTCCGTATTTTCTGTCTCTTATTTGTTTTCCCTGAATTGTTGACCTGCTTTCAGCAGAAGATGATTGGATGGGAGGTTTTTTTTTTCTTCCCCAGAACCTTTCAAAAAACATTTTTAGTCAAGTGAATGGATCAGTGTTGAATTGCACAAGGTTATTTCCTTCTTAAGGAGCAGATTTCAGTATCACTTTTTTGTTACTAGCAGTTTTCTATACTTCACAAGGTGTGGCCAAAATTGGAACATCTTAGTAATAGAAATATAATGGTTGTGACATATGAATGTTGAAATTGCTGAGTCTTTGAAGTGCATTACCAACCTCAGTTCCCAGTGTAGGGGCAGAGCTGGCAGACTATTTCCCAGCTAAGCTGTCCCATGTGACAAGAATTTGAACTGCTGTACATGTCTTAGTGCCAGCACTACAACTTGGATTTACCAAAATATTTTGTATTTGATCTTACGAGAATTCCAGATGCTGCCTAGTGAAGATACCTTAGTATTAGCACATAAATTTAAAATAGGAAATAAAAAATTCTTGAAACATGTAATAGCCTTCAAAATAAATGAGGCATATGTACATATATCTGTATTTTCTGAAGGACATAATACTGTGAAAGTATGGGAATTTTGCTGCTGCATTTTAGAATCTTTCAATTTCTGAAATTCTCAGATTGTTTTCCAGTTTCTAACATGTCATGTCTTCAATACACAGTTAATTAAAGTAGCATTTGATGAAGAAGTCAGTCCTGAAGTGGTGGAAATATTTAAGAAGCAGTTGATGAAGTTCCGTTACCCTCAGTCCATCTTCAGCACTTTTGCCTTTGCAGCTGGGCAAACAGCACCACAGATAATTCTCCCAAAACAGAAAGAAAAGAACACTTCATTCCGGTACAGCCTTTCTTCTTTTCTTTTCTTACTGATGTTCTGTCTTGTATTGTCCAAATGCACTGAACAACCTGAAAACTCTGCAAAAGTGGAGATCATGTCAAAATAAGTGATTGCTATTTTGCATCCCTTTGTATTTCCTGTAAGTAAATAGATTAGTAAGAGATAGATTAGTAGGATACAGATGTTTATTTGGGATAGGAATTATATTGTTTATCTAAACTTCTGGCTGCAGTAGATTTGAAGGAGCACCTTATTGCATTTTGAAACACACAAAATAGAAGTAACATCTTGAGCTATGCAACCTCAACATGGAAAGAAGATTAATTGTGTATTGCTTTATAATTAGTAGCCCAGCCACTTAAAGCCTGGTGTGAATTAGGATTAATTTTACCCTGTGCATTTGCCCTACTGGTTTTTAATTTAGAGTTTGAGCTTTTGGTCCTCTTTCAAATTTTGTTAGACATTAATTTTTACTGGACTAGCTGCATCATTAGTCTATTCCAGAGTGGTAGCTCCTGTGATTCTCTGTTGATTAGTGCATTGTTGACACAGGAAATAGAATCCCAAGCTAATCATGAAATCCTAAAACTTAAATGTAATTTCTATCTTTTCTGCCTTTACTTTGGCAACTTTCTAGGTTTATCACATTACTAGCAAAATAAAATCCTACAGAAAGATGACCTCTTTAATGATGATATTCATTACCAGTAGAAAGAAAAAGACACAAATTTATCTTAAAATAGTACAATTTCTGTTTAAAAATTAACACAGGAAGCAATTTTTCTGAAGTTTATAGTTGTTATATTAAGTGAAAAACTATTAAATCCATTTTATTTGCATTCCTTCTAGAAATCTGTAAATGCTATCAGGCAGAATGAGATGAATCTTTCCAAATGCTTTTATTGTTTTGGATTTACAGTACCTTCTCCAAAAGCATTGTGAAGGGAGCAAAACGTGCTGGGAAGATGACAATTGGGCGCCAGTACTTACTGAAGAAGAAAACAGGAACGATAGTGGAGGAGAGAGGGAGCCGGCCTGGCTGGAATGAGGAGGATGATGTCTCTGGTGAGAGTGTGAATCCTTTGTCCATGTTAGTTAATAAATCTGTCCTGTTGTGCTTTCATTCTGGTATACTGAATGAGAAATGCCTGCAGCAAGAAATGGGTTTTCCTAGACAGGAAAGAGAAGGGTTTCAAATCTGTGCGTTTAGTGAGTGTTTTCTTTTGCAATGAGGAGAGGAAGTTCACTTAATTCAGTGGTACAGCAAAGTACTAGATTGTTTTTTAATTATCAGACTATTTAGATATGGTATCTCTTAGATAATTTTTACATCATGCTAGTGGAGATGAAACAGCACAGAAGCATGCTGCAGCTTCCATTTCTCTCTAGACATCTGACACGTGCAGCTAATCTGTGAGGAGGAATCTGTAACTGGTGAGGTGCAAGAATGAGCAAATTGGAGACTTGTGGATGTGGAACTGACAGTGATTTCTGAAAGCAGCAGAACTCATTACTACTGAAAATACCACTTCCCATATTTTTAGTTGAAATTATTTTGCGGTAGAAGATAGAAAGAGGTTTGGGCACTTTGTGCAGTTTGTGTGATGGTGTGGAGTTTGGCTTTCCCCAAAAAAGCCTCTTTTCCTCCCATATGCTGTCTGTATATCCTTATCTGTCTCTACATCCTTATCTGGACCACTGCTAATTTATAATAAACCACTAGAGGGAACCAGATTCTCCTGTACATAAACAGGTGTTTTGTCAAAGCATTCTTTCTTTAAAAAAAAAAAAATAGGCATCTCAGATAATGAAGTGTTCTTCAAACACTGATAATTTCTTCCAAACATCAAACAATCTGAATTTTCCTGTTGAATATTTGGTCACTGAGCAAGGCAGCTCATGTGACTTAGGAAGAGATGTATGAGTTGTCTAAAGCAGGAATGAAGCCTCTGTTCTCTCTGAAATGGAAGAAAGCCATTCCAGGCAAGCTTAAAAATACTGTTTCTCTTCTTTCATTCCATATAAAGTGATGAGAAATAGACAAAAAGAAAGCTTTGGAAAACACAGAGTGTCTTTAGAGTGCTGAAAAATTACGGTCTTGAGTTCTTAATTGAATTTCCAGCATCTTCCCGAAGTGCTGAGTTAGCATGTGCTCTGATGTTACATGTTCTTTGGGTCAGAAACAATTCTGCAGGCTGGACCTGGGTGATTTTGGGGTGGTTTTGTGTCGTTCACCCAGAGACACCAAGCACAATCATACCTGTGTATTCAGTCTCTTGATGAAGAAGTTTGCAGAGTTTTTGCATTGCTGATACACAAAACAACAATACTCTTCCATGAACACAGGTGCTGTATAAGATTAGTGGTAGTCACTGTTTTCCTTCCCTAAAAAAACATCTAAAATTATAACTTGTGAGTCTCTAGACCTGCTGCTTTCCAGGTGTCTTGGCTGAAGGTGTTCAGGTGACCAAAGGCTGAGTTTGCTCTTCTCTCCCTGTAGCACTGGCACATCAGGGACAGGGAGCTGTCAGCAGCAGTGGCTCTGCTCCAGACAGAGTGCAGAGAGCACAGGCAGTAATCACTGCAGTTCTTTCTGTATTGACTGCTGTGGCTTTGGCTTTGTTTTTGACTTGTTTCCAAGTCTCAAAAACTGAAGTATAGGAGACTGTGCAGCTCTGCCAACAATGAACTGTCTACAGCAGGCGATGCACTGTCTTAGAAAAGAAATGGTAAAGATAGGAAGAACTTCACAAGATCAAGTAGCAACTCTCTGCCCCAAGGCAAGATCAACTTCATCTGTTCCCCACAGGTGTTTGCCTGACTTCTTCTTAAAAGCTTTCACAGGTGAAGGTTCCACAACTCTAGGCAGCTCATACCAATACTGAAACCATCCTTAATGCTGGAGAAAACAAGCAATTTTCTGAGATTCAGGACTAAACTTCCTCTTGCTTCAATTTAAACCCTTCATTTCTACTCTGCCACTATATACAGATAGAAGAGATGATTCCCCTTGTTCTGATTGCAATACATAATGTATTTATGATCTATCGTAGTATTTTTCTGTTGTCTTCTCAATGTTAAATCTATGCAGTTCTTTCAGTTCCTTGTTTATTAGTCTTGATGGACTTCTGATCCTCTTCACTGCTCTCTTCTCAGGCTTCTTTAGGTACTCCACATATAACTTGCACTATGATTTTGAAAACTGGGCACAGTACTGTAGTTATGAGTTGTTGCCAATGAACATCTGATTTCTTCAAATTCCTCCTCATCTCTTTGTTTTCAGAGTTTAGAATATCTCAATCATTAGTAAATTCTTTTTCTTATAGTGGTCATATGGGTGTGTTCAATAAAACAAGAGGCTGAAACATTCTTTGAAAACAGTCATATCTCAAGAATAGTAAAACAGAGGGATTATTTCTTAGTTTTTCAAAATCAAATAAATAATTTTAAACTTGAGGCAGCAAAATATCTTCATCTCCTTCTTCAGCTCAAGGACATGAATAGGAGTTCTTATGTTTAGTTTTTTATGCACAGGAGATTGTTTTGCAAAGTCTGATCACCAATGTACCTGCTTTCATGGGAGAAAAATCCATTTAGGAAAAAATATTTCTCTTCAGCTCAAGGACATGGATAGGAGTTCTTATGTTTAGTTTCTTATGTGCAGGAGATTGTTTTGCAAGTCTGATCACCAATGTTGATCACCAATGTACCTGCTTTCATGGGAGAAAAATCCATTTAGGAAAAAATATTTCACAAAATGCCCCCTCATCTTGAGTCAGTTATAGCTTTCCATTCAAAACTGTTAAATACCAAGATTTTGTATGACCCAAAAGAATTATTTCTAAAGCTCATTTAAATTTGTTTCTCATTAGTGCACTTCATACTTCAGCTGTTGTGTGACTTCTTTTTACCATGAAAAATATGAAAAAAGAGGAAAAAGAGGAGAGAGCGAGGGTGTTCAGCTTTATTATTTAGATCAAATAAATGATTATTTTTTTTAGCTGAAAGGGCAAAGAAAATTTTTCATTTAGCTTCTATACTAAAGATGCACAGAAAAAAAAATCATGGAGGTACTACTTCTGTAAATACTGAATGTTGTATACTGCCAGTAAAATGTTAATTATAGCATAATTTTTATTTTCTAAATAAGTTTAAATTCCAGTTTTATGAAGTCCTGTTTTAAGTTTAAATCCTCATATACTTTTCAGTGCCTCATCCATGAAGAAATAGGTCTCATATGCACATATTTCAATGCTTGAGGTGGTAGCAAGTAACTGATACATGCTGTGAGCAGTAAATCTGCTCTCAGAAGTATTTGTAAATGGTTGAAAGTGTCACTAATAGGCAGGTGGCAGGTTTTGTACAAAGACCTTGCTTGACTTGAATTTCAGAGTAGTTTGAACTTGTGGCATAGTTTTTTATCTCTCATAGTTGAAGTTTTTTCTGCTTTGGAAGGGGCAGCTGATATGCTTGGCTGAAGAAAGCTGCTGCCTGACAATGAAACTGAGACATTCAGAACCCAACAGTCATCTCTTGTGAAATTACAACACTGAAACATTTAAAGCCTTAAAAAGATTGTTACTTCTTCTGAAGATAGCTTTAAAAAAACTGTGTAGTTCATTTTTGTCTTGAATGTGTAATGAATCTGTAAAGAATTTGTAAATTGGTAAAGAAAGATTATCTGTCTTCAGTTCAGTTCAAATGAATATGTGAGATAACTTTCTCCAGGATTTTAGCTAGAGAGATGTTAGTCATACCAGTCACAAGCATAGGTAATTTGGTGCTATAATCAGGTTTGCTGACTAAAATACTGGTTTAGTGTTTATAAATTCAGTAAGCTGTGGTTTTCATGTCCTGGACCTTGCCATTCATCACTGGGAGCAGCACAAACTTGTTTGGAAGAAAGTAGTACTGTTTGCTGTGGAACTGCTGGCCTCCCCAGCAAGATTATTGCCTTTAGTTTCAGATGACAGCGAGCTGCACACCAGTGGCACCCTGAAAGCATCAGAAAAATCAACCATGGAGCAATTAGTGGAAAGAGCCTGCTTCAGGGACTACCAGCGCTTGGGGCTGGGCACCATCAGCACCAACTCCTCTCGCTCCAAAACAGAATACTTGAGAATAACTGCACTGAACAGGATGTACTCCCTTTGCAGGAGGTGAGTTTGTCAGTTCACTGAAGCAGCTGAAACTAGAGACACATGTATGTATATCTGCATTCATGTATTTGCATTTAGCATCTCTGCTGTTCCTAAATAAAAAAGCAAGCTTCAGAAGCTATTATAAATGACTGTTTTCTTCAAATTAAAAAGTATGTGTTAGAGTTCACTTCATGAAAGTATTTGCTTAAAAGTTTGTCATGTGCTGAAAGTCACATGCTGTGTTTTAGCACATCAGTGTTACTAAGTCCTTTCTTTTTGTTGGGAAAGCTGATGTAGTTTGCTGACGCTGCCCACAAAAATTCCTTTTATACAAAAGCCTATCTGCATGAGTCATATCAGAAGACATTTGCATTCTCTAGAGCCAGTTTAGGCTGGTCATTGCTTTCATTATGGACAATGGAATTGCCAGGAAGAAGGGCACAGAAGGAAAATACTAGATCCTTTCTTGTTTTCTCACTTGTCTAGTTAGAATCGATGCAGATGAAGGCATGAAATCTGTCCATTTTCATTATGCTTTGAACATTATGCAGACAACCCTTTTCTCCCCTAAAACTATGATGTTTTAATACTCTCTAGGCTTTTTTTTGAAAATATAATTAGTATCTGAAAGAATTACAAATCTCAGGACATAATTACTTACCTACTGCTATATTACTGTGGTTGCTGTGTAGACTGTAAATACCATGTACATTTATTTTGCCTGAGGGCAGTTGAATAGATGCCCAAGAATTGAATTTGCAGAAATAGTGTATATTGTAGAGGGAATAAAAGTTATTTAGTAAGCAGCAGATGTTTCTTGTTCCTCATCTTAGTTTCTTCATAACACATGAAATTGGCACTTAAGTTGATTTTTGATTTTTGGAGGCGATAGAAAATCATATTTCATATTGCTTGAATCCTTCTTTCACTAACATGAACAAAACTGCCATCTTACTGTGTTTTCTGTCTTTAAAGGTATTATATCAGTGAATTTTCTAATCTCTCAGTGAATTGCAGTGTTTTAACAGAGCACAAAAATGCAGTGTCAAGCACTCTATTCCAAGGACTCCAACTGTAAAATTTAAATATATTTTTCCATAAACGAAAGACTATTGTTTTCATTGTGATACTTTAGGCAATCTAACATTCTTTCCTTTCAATTCTCGTATTTCATATACAATTGTCAAAATGGAACTACTGCATTATTTGTGTACCTCAAAAATCTGTTTTCTGTCATGCTTAAAAATATGGCTTAATTATAGAGATAGATAAGAGTTGTGCTAAGAAGAAAAATACAACCAAATAACATGTACCTTAAATGGAAAGTGATTAGTAATGATAGTCTTACAATTTTTTTCATAAATCACTTTCTAATTAAAATGCAGTTGGCTTAAATTAATATATCTGCTAGGCTTGGACTAAAAATTACTTTAAAAATAAAAGTAATTCTAACAGTTAAGGTGTATTTAATTAAGATGGCTTTCAGCTTGTAATTTCAGGAATTTGTTTTTGCATTGCTGAGCATTTTGAAAACAATTTTAATTGTTTAATTTTATTTTTTTTTCCCTTTGCTGCCAATGCAGCTATCCTGGGCTGCTGGTGGTGCCTCAGTCTGTGCAGGACAGCAGCCTGCAGAGAGTGGCTCGCTGCTACCGCCACAACCGCCTGCCCGTGGTGTGCTGGAAGAACACCAAAAACAGCACTCTGCTCCTCAGGGCTGGGGGCTTCCATGGGAAAAGCGTGGTGGGCCTCTTCAAATCCCAGAACACACATCCCACGGGTGAGTTGGTGCAGCCAGGCTCCCTGGAGAAGGAATTTTGCCAGAGGAGAAGCAGTGATTGGATTGAATCAGGAGTCTCAGGGTATAAGTGGTTATCTGATGTTATTAGTTACTGTGTGGCAAAATCCTCAATGGTATGAAAGCAGTTCAAAAAATGTGAATGAATCATTTGGACAGAGACTGGACCAACACAAGATTTATCAGAATACTTCGTTTTTCAGAAGAGTGTAATATTAGGGTAACATTAATTTTGGAAATAACATTCATTGACTTCCATCATTCACAGGCAGTGTTTAGGATACTTGTGATTGCCTGGATTTCCATCTCATGCTAATAGCTTTTTCAGAGTTAACTTCATGCCAAGAATGAGTCAGTATTTTCTTTAATCAAACTGATAGTTGTTTAGAAATTATTCCAGAATTAGGCCATAATTTTTCTTCTTGGAGGAAAAAGAAATGTGAGGTTGAATTGGAGTACCAGAATCTCATTAAGGTATCAAAGAGATTCTTATGTCCTGTTTATGTTTGCATTTCTCCCCAGTAATGGCTAAAATGCAACTAAAAGTTTTGACTCTATTCAAGTGTGTTCTATAGAATTTTCCAAAACCTATAAGAAGGATACTGTACACTTATGTACAAGTGCCATAAAAGTAATTTGAAGATTATGGAGGATTATGTAAAAAATATTTAAATCATAATTTCTCCTTCACAGAATACCTTTATGAAAATCGTGTTTTTCTTATGTTTAAGAGCAAATTTATCAGACATAATGAGGGGTTTTTTTTTGTGTATCAAATGCACCTTTAGAATCTCATTGTTTCCAAGATATTAGAGTTAGACAGTATCTGGACTGACTGTTAAGGCTAATTTGTGAATCACTAATTATCTGCTGAATATTAATTGCTGCAACATTTATTGAATGTATCTCTGCAGTGTTTTGTGGGAGCATTTTTTAGTTGGAGTGATGAGCAATGAATGCAATGATCTGAAATTTATATAATGTGTTTTTGTTGAAAGGATTAGTAAAATGAATCAGTGAAGTGCTACCAATAGTTGACACAGCAGCTTCCAAAGCTAATGGCTACATCAGTTTTTCCACATCCTTATGGTGTGAATCCCAGGCATGGCAATTCAAATGTTAGTCCTCAACTGATTTAATACTGTTTGTCCTGGCTGAAATACAGATGAGGCATTTTAACCTGGTACAAATAGAGAATAAATTGAAAAAAAATCTGCAGGACTAATCTCAAAATTATGTAAAGACAAACACTTTGATGTTTTCTGTAGAAGTTTTCTGATGATTTCTTTTCTTAATTTTTTATATAGGCTATATATAGCCTTTTATATTGCCATATGTTCACCAGAATTTTATGGAGTAGATAAATGGATTGACAATAACTGTGTCTGACAGATACCTGCTTCTGGAGTTACTGTTGCTTTTAAAGTGTGAAGAAAATGGAGACATCCCTCATGAGGGAAAATTGAGAATATTTCCATGGTATTTATCTTACTTGTAATGGAGTTGAAGCTTGTTGAAGCAAAAGTGACCAACAAAGGTAGTTGTACACAGCTGCCTCAGCAGGAGTTGTGTTCAGTAAAGAAATATCTATAATGGAAAATGCATTGTGAAGCAAACTAAGAGGACAAAGAGAATCTGAAGTTAAATTCAAGTTGACAAATTCATTCTTTCCTAAACAGGAGTAGATTTTTATTGCTCAGTTCTGGGTTGATACAGAGAAACAAGGAGGGCCTGCTGGAACTTAGTGAGCATTTTTGTGACTTCCTGTTGCGTGGGGTATTACGCAAGTTTTCAGGGCATAGTTGGAGGTCAATGTGTTATATAAGAAGAACAGAACATATTTTTAGAGAAATTATGCACAGTACTTAATTTCTGTGTGGAACCAAACTGCATGTGCAACAGAATTGTATTTGCTAACGTCTGTCCAAAAAAAAGATTATTAACAGATGTTCAGATACGAGATGGAGAGTATATGGGTCTTTTGAAATGTTCCTTTGAAACCTGCAAGTTGATTTCCGAATTACTTTGATCTCTCTGGGAATTGTGCTGCAGAGCACTGTAGTTCTAAATATGACATTCTACACCTAAATTAGCATTTATTGGTCAGCTACCCTATGGAAAGAACATTTATGTTTCTTGAATGTAGCAACACTATCCAAGAGTATATATAACTTTTATAACAGTTATCTTGGTTCAGGCTGAATTACTCATCGTATTAGGACTTGTAAGATAAAGATGGAGCAACCTGTGACCAGGCATATAAAGCACATATTAGCATTGCAGGACTAAGCAATACATTTGTTTCCTGAGACAAAAACAGAATTAAATGGAATAAAATTGGGGTCCCCACCCCCCATCTTTTGTTAAATCCGTGTTTCTGTAGTGACCTTGGCATGGGATACAGCACATGAAAGGTGGTGATTTCATGGAAATCCCAGTTCACCTGTGCTGGTAGGGGCAATGCTTTGAGTCACCTCTGTATGCTGCTGTGATGGGATGAGCTGTGGTGAGGATGAAGGGGCACATTTTCCATCTCTAAACCATCACAAGGACATTTTTGCCCTCAGTCTTTAATTCTGGTTTCTGCTTGGTCCAGTGATGGACTGTGATGTAAGTCAAGCTGTTTTCTAAAACACACACAATACTCTTCACAAAATAAACCTGTGCAAGTGGTATAGACATTATCCTGTCATTTAGACAGCTTGTAGTTTAACTAAATTGTTAAGACCTAAATTGACTTTTTATAGTATTATTTCAAGGACTAGGGGACCTAGAGATCATTCCAGTAGATTTCAGGATGTGTAAATCCTGCTTAGGAGTAGAAGTGAAAATAAAAAGCCTGCTCAGGCTTCTTTCACTTGGCCAGAAAGAAAAAGCATGATGTATCCTGCAGGAAACATCATCACTTTCTAATTGTACTTGCAATTCAGATACTAATTTCCATCTTGAAATTTCTTTTGCCACCTGCAGCTAATTAGCTTACTGTCTATTAGTCTCCAGCATAGAATCTGATTGGATCATCATTGGAGAAAACTATTTACAAATTAGCATTGTGTTTTGTCAAAATGTGCTCAATTAATTTCTTTGACTCTGTCTCTTATTCCAAATGTTGGATCTTGTGAGGAAGATACCAAATCCTGGTTTAAGCAGCTATGAAACTTTTGCCCTATAATAAGTCCAAAGATGGCTGCAATAAACTGTTATTCCAACAATTTTGTTTGGCATTTAAAAAAAAATAAACTGATTCATTGATATTGAACACTATTTTGTCATCATGCTATGGTCCAGGACCTGAGCTTCATCTCCTGTCCTTAGGTCCTTGCACCTGGACACAATGGGTGGACTTTATGGTTGGGATCCCACAATGATTGGGATTATTTATTTTTCTTATTTTTGAGGGGTTTTTCCCTTGGTTCTGTGTTTTGTTAATGATTTCTGAACTTTTTAAATGGGCACTGTATCTCAAGGAACCTCCAAGTACAGGTAAGTAACCTTCCTTTTCTGGAATGAGGAAGAGCTGATTGAGTATGGTTTTAACTTGCTTTTGTTAAAGAAACAGTTCTGTCTGTTCTCTGCACATTTTGCTGACAAGCAGCACAAACTTAGAAATGTTACTTTTCATTTGGAGACTGAAGGGAAAGCTGCATGATCTTCACTCAATTTGTGCCAATTTATGGCTAGTGATGAATGGTTCGAGTAGTGACCATGAGGTGAAAGTTTCAGAAGTTCAGTTTTGTGTGGAATGCAAGAGGGCATTGCTGGATCCTGCTGTGCAGCCAGGTGATGAACAGCTTGTCATCAAAGGAGAGGCTTTTTGAACCTTTGACAGACAAACTAGGACATTTTCAATGCTCTGCTTTACACAGTAAGCCTTTTAGTCTGTGTATTTGCAAATTGTATTTTTCTTTTTTAATGCATTCCACTCTTGTTGTGACTCTAGCCCCCACTTCTCTAGAATCTTCAAGCAGTATAGAACAGGAGAAATACCTTCAAGCCTTGCTGAATGTGATATCCGTCCACTGCAAAAGGAATGGCAGCAATACCCTCACTGTCAGCCCAACCATTGCTCTGTCTCCAGGTAAAATTCCTTTGTACAGTGTTTTTCTCTGGCTAAGCCGAGACTTTTCTCTGATTTAGTGATAGTTCAGTGTTCCATATGAATTCTGTTGTTTCTTTATTGTTAGGCTTTCCAGGTAGCCTGTTCACTCTTAGTTTCAGTGAATATGTTTCTCTGTGTAAAGGATGTTTATAATCTTTCCTGAAATTCTTTTCAATATTAATGTGGCAGTAAAGTTTTTTATAACTAATAAACTGCATATTTAATAAAGGACTACCAGATTTAAAAGGATGCAAAATCTGCTCTGTTTTATATAATGAGACAAAATCTGCTGTTTTGTATAATGAGGAAGTGTGAGGCTGCAAGATCAGAACAGATGACATTGTTTAGCTGCAGCAATAATGGGAAGCATAGAGGCCTCTTTATGCTTTACATACTCATAATAGGTTTCTACTAATGTAATTCCCAAATAGAGCTCTTTTTTGCAGTGAAAACTCTTTCAAAATACCCTATTTGAGTTATGCCTAGGTGGATCCATGAAGAAATTAATCCATGTTTTACTTCAGTTATTTTATGATGAAAAATGGTGAGGTTTAGGTGAGGGTAACCCCAACATGTATGGAAGGACTGTATGACTTGAAATTGTGTCTGTCTTGTCTTACTCTGTTGTAATTGGCCTAATACTGCCAAACAGTGGCTTTTCCTGTAAAGTAACACCATCCAAAGTGTGTGTGCTTTGCTTCATTTATTGTAAAATATGTTGATTGCTTAGCTGTATCTAACAACTCCATACTGTTGCCAATGTACATATTTGTGTTAAAAACTAAATCTAAAGTACAAAATTGGCAAGAATTAGCTGTATTGGGTGGAAAAGGGCATTTTATCAGTCATATTAAGTATTAGTCTGGTTAACACTGTAGCTTTTTTAATCTTCTATTCTTTTTTTGGCTGACTTTAGGCACTGAAACGAGGGCTTCAAGAATGTCCACTGTGTTTAAGCAGGTAGTGCCAGGACATTTGGATGTAAATCTATCCAATAGCTTTGCTCGAGGAGGTTAGTAAGACTAGCTCAAAGTCTATTATTTGAATTAATAAATGATGAAAACTGTTAGTGAAATAAAAATAATTGTACTCTTTATTGATTTGTTGCTCTGTGAAACAACAAAACAGAAATTAGATTGGCCTCAGTCCACAACATTATCTAATTTCTGTTCAAATCCTTTACTTACCACTGAAATAAAGTTGGTTTCTTGTTGGAATTAGTGAAAATTAAGCACTCAGATAGGGATTATGTTTCTAAATAACTTGGGATTCATCCATATTTTTAATTTGTGTATGTATGGCCTGAAAATGCATATTTTTCTATAAGAATTCTATAGACTTTAGAATCTGCAATTAGAAATCATTCCAATATGTGTCTGAAGCTTTGCTGATGCTTCATAACGTTACAAGTAATCTGTGAATAATTTTACTCTAAGTAGTAGGGAGTTATGTGGCCAGGTGTAGTAGGTAGGGAGATAAAGTGCATTTTTTGAAAATAGTTATTCCTAGATACAGGGGCTCATCAGTGCCATTTCTACAAGAACATTTCTTTCTGTTAGAGAAATTCCATCTAATTCTACACTTCTGATGAAGCAGTGATTTTTTTTATGTGCAACTTGTGCATAAATTAGTGCACCAAATTTCTTAAATGTAGGTTTTAAAAAAAATTAAAATAGGAATTAATCTGTTCCATAAAGGAGAGCATTTTATATTTGATTTATTACCTTTCACCATGAAGGCTCCTTTGACAGTTATTTCTAAGCATCTCAGTGATGGTTATCTTCTCTTTTCATACTTTTAGCATCTGAAATTAGTTAGGTTTACATTGACCTGCTGAGACCCATTGCAACCTAAATCTTCTTGTGGGATGCAAAATCTACAGCTCATATGGGGAAGGATAAAAATATTTTATAGAGAAAAACTTCCAGAAGAGTGGGATGGGATTATGGAAATGAAGGAAGGAATAACAGAGAGGGAGGGAGAAAGGAAAATGCTCAGGGATGTGTAGAGAAGTGATGGGAGAATTGTGGCAGAAGGGAAGAGAGGAAGGGCAGGAGAGGACACAGGGATCACCAAAGACAGGGGAATTTCCATCAATCCTAGGAATTCTGTGCATTTTCATTAATCATAGTCAATGCATATTTCTCATGTGAGAGTTTTGTTTGTGTCCTGTGCCCGCTGTGCTGTAGCTGGAGGTGAGCACAGCTGGTGATGTGGGTGAGCAGGGCTGCAGGGGCTGGAGGCTGCAGCTGTTGGGTGAGTGGGGCTGTGCCCAGCCTGGCTGAGCCCTGCAGCACAAAAACACCAAGAGCCCAGTGCTGCTGAGGGCAGGGAAGGGCTGCAGATAAGTCAGGGAAAGCTCTCTGGTTGCTGGGTGGAAGTTGTCCTTTGAAGATAAAGGGGTTACTGAAATAACTGCTGCTGGTCTCTAGGATTAGAGCTGGTGGTAAGTGTGATGGGATGAGTTTGTTGCTACTCAAAGAAGAAAAAAGGAGCCTGGAGGCAGTGTTAGGTCACAGACATGTTGTTTTATTGGACATTGGAGTCCCTTGGCTGAATTTCAGCAGTAATCAGGAGGAGGGCAGGGAAGTTATCTTGTGTCTTGCTGGATCTGTGCCACACCTGCCCTGTGTATCTGAAAGGTGTCTGCTCACAGATCAGCAGGACACAGGAGGACTTGGCTGAAACATGAGAATGTTTGACAAGTACAGTGGGAGCCCTGGGGAAGGTGAGAAGTTGACAGGGGAAGAAGGAACAGAGAAAAGGAATATCTCCCTGGAAAGAAGTAAACACTAGGGATTTTTTAGATTAGCTGATACAATTCTTTTAAAAGAAATTAAAAAATAAACAGAGTATATAAAATCTCTAAAATTGTTCTCAAATCCATTATCACAAAGTTCCTCACTACTTTTTCTCAGCTAGATGTATTTCACATGTGAAGCAGCAAGCAGCTATGGATTATACACTGTGCAAGATACAATAGCAGTGGTTTTGTGGTTTGGATTCTGGACCACTCTTTTCTTTCCTTGTGTTTATTATCACACATACCAAAGCTCAAAAGCCAGGTTCAGCTATGATACACCAGTAAAAAATTACATTTTCTATTTTTTTGTGCCAGACAATGTATTTGTAATACATATAATCTTAAAGTATAAGTTAGAATAAATGTTCCAGTGTGCGAACAGTATTTCTAATTTTTTTAAACTGTCATTGTTCTGAACACTCATCAGTTGTTCTGAATATTTGTGTCTGTGTCAAGTATGATTTTTTACTGTATCTGGAACATTGTCACGAAGCATCTGCCCAAAGCTCAGTCAAGTTGGTTTTGATCTGAAATATTTGGTCAAATACTTATGTTTCATAATATATTTTCATTCTTTGACCTTTTCTTGGTTGATACTTTTCATGAGAATTGTAAGTTCACTCAAAAGCCATAGCTTTTCCTCTTCCTTCCTTTGTAAGTATAATGTGGTTCTGCAGAGCAGAACTTCTTACCTGGCATTGCTGTGTGATTTAGCAGAATAAGAAGTTTCCTCAGTATATTTTGCCACTATTGGAGAAATACTAGGATATTTAGAATTTAGAAATACAGACCCAGCTCAGAGAATTACTTCCAAATCAGGAAACATTACCATTTTGAGTATGATTTAATAGAATATTTGTATTAAAAGGACTCAGTTATGTTGATGTGGGTTTTGAGCCAAAGATAAATGCACTGATAAACACATAAGGCTCCCACAGAAAATTATGATTTTTGCAAGGAGAGAGAAGATCTCTTTCTGTGATAGATATTACTTGTTTTCTAAATTCTATACTTGTACACAGGCTTTTAAAAATGTTTGTAGATGCATAGAACTGATATGTAGATATTACATGTATACTTGTACACAGGCTTTTAAAAATGTTTGCAGATGCATAGAACTGATATCTTGCATTCCTCTTTAATTTTGAGGTCCATCAAATTCTACACTTAATGTCCCTAGACTAAACTCTTTTATAACAAGCATTAATGTTGGGATTTTTAATTAAACTAACTTTCAGCTGGATAAAAACTTTCAATGAATTATTCAACAGAATGATTTAATCATTACATTTCCTTTGGTATTATAGTGGCTTTGCAACATGTCTGAAGCTATTGCAATGACAATGGAAATTATTCCTGTTTGATAAATGGATGCCTCCTTCCCATTTTATATTGGTTTTGTGCCTTGATTGATGTTTTGTCTTGTGATGCCTGAGATTCGTGCTGTCTGATAAATCATGTACTATAAAGAAATGCAATATATACCAGATCTTTGGAAATTAATAAGTAACCCTTTTCTTCTCTCCTGCAATGTGTTTCGCTGCAATGTGCATTCCATTCCTCCTCCTTCTGTCTTAACTGTTATCTGCCAGTGCTTGGGCACAGGGATAAATGTTTCACTCATTCCAATTCCAAATCAGCAACTAAGGAAAGAGTCCACCAAGGTACTGTATTCTGTGTTCTGAAAGCCCATTCTTTTCTACCATCTTCTGCTGCTATGTCTTAATTCATTCTAAAGTGATACTGACAGAAAGCCTTGTTCCTGCATTAACAAAATTTTAGCTCAGTGTTGTGGATTTTTTATGTTTTGGAGGTTTTTTGGCCTTTGAATGTATGCAATGTGATGTAACCCCAGAGTGATATGTAGAAAATTTTCTGTGTGAAAATTTTAAACAGCTAAAAATCAATTCTGGAAAAGAGTTTAGTATTTCCTACTGCTTTAGGAAAATAGCTAAGAAACACTTATCTAGTCAATTAATTTCTTTCCATAGTTAATGTTAATGAACAGGGGAAAATGGATTACTGTCAAATCAGAAAGTCATAATATTACAGTAATACATGAGATACTGCTAACAAAAATAAAGTACTAGGCAAAAGTACAGTAGAAACACAATTGTGCCTTTTAATCACTGCTGTCCATGCTGGCAAACATGTTCATCTGCATGTATTTGTAGCCAGTTTTGTTGCTTTTGATGTGCCACAAGTGCTAATGATGGGTGCATTTGTGAAATGCTCCAAAGTGTCACTGTGTATTTTTGTACACTTCATCTTAGGGGACAGCAGTTTGTGTTGGAAATTGTTCATACCAAATGAATGAGAACTTCTTTCTCTTATTAAGTGTTTGCTGTGATTTCTGCTTGCTAAAGTCTCTATTATTTCATGTGTAGTAGCTGAGACATGGAATAAAAGTTTGTACTAAACACACTCCTTTACTGTCTGAGGTGTTTATAAAAGTGGCTGCCTGTGAAGTGGGAGCTTTTGAGAGGTGTTACTGCCCAGAACTCCTTGCCAGCCACTCTCAGTTGCTGCAGTTCATCTCCTCACATCTCAGACTAGCAGCCAGACAGGCAGACAAGCTAAGCTGTATCAGACAAGTCCCTGTTGAGAGTACTGTACAGATTTATTTTTTAATAGAAACACAATCCTGCTTCTAAAAAATAGAATAAAATTATTTTGCTGGTTGAGCTATCTCAGTGGAATTTATTGTTATCTGCATCTTTTTTCCTCTGTGCAAGAAATGTTAACTATGCACATTGTTGGATTTTCCTGAAGAGGGCTGGGTGTTGGTCCTATGGTATCTAAATTTCTAGTACTATGAGGTATTTCTGGTGCCTCTTTTGGATATCTTGCTTCACAGATTTATGGACAAGAGGCTCTTCTGATAATCTGATTTACTGCATATTGGGATAAGGAATTTCACACTGCCATTTGGACGCCAAATTTAGTGTGCTTTAAGGGATTTGATTTTCAAGTAGTGCTATTCATACTCTGAGAATACAATACCTTTCACATGCCTCACGCTGCACACAAAAAAACAACCTCACAAAATCCTGGTTATTAATTGAGGTACAAGAAACAGAAAAATATTTACTACTTGTCTTTTCTTCTAGCACTAAACAGGACTTGGCAATCTGATTTTTAAAATCAGATTAAAAATCACTACCTCCTCATGTTAAAATCACCAAAACTTGCTCAAGCATGATGAGATGAGAGCATGGCTGTGTGCTGCAGAATTTCTCTCCCTGGCCATGCCAGTGGAGCTGTGGACACTGTGCAGACTCAGTGCTGCTGGGCTGAATGCTGGACAATTGTTTTATTAAAACTATATTAGGTTACATTATGCTATGCTATATTAAAGAGATACATACTGCACTATACTGAATTACATACTAAAGGAAAACCTGTGACTGTCTTGAGAGTGCCAGGACACAGCTTTGACCCAATAGGCCAATTAATATAAACAGCCATCACCAGAATCCAATTAAGAACTCCCTTCAGGTAAACATCCTTCCTTACACATTCTACATGTGCAGAGACAACAGGAGCAGCAAGTAGAGATAAGAATTGTTTTCCCTTCTTCTCTCTGTGCTTCTCCAGGAAAAAACCCTCAGAGAGAGAATTATGTCTCTCTGTTCAGAGAGTGTGGATGCCACACCATCCAAGGATTGCTGCTTCCACATCCCACTGCACTTCTTGTTGCCAGCTTTGGGATTTCTGCACTTTCCTGATTTCTGTCCCTCTAGGAATTTCATTTCCATGCACTTACACAGGCATTGCTATTTGCAAATTGTGGTTTATCACTGTGTCACTGATATCACAGCAACTCTTTTCTCTACAGTAGAAAGCAGAGTTAGATGAGAGTCTGAGGTTAAACAATGCAGTAGGGTGGTTTTGACAAATTTTGTTACAAATCTATTTCTTTCCAGTACATGTGCTGTTAATTATGTTCTGAGGGATGCATGTGACATGTTTAGGCATATGTGTCAGTAATTATGATCTCCAGTGCCTCACACAAAATGTTTTTAAAATATTCTTCATCCTTATGAAGGTGTATGGGCGAGTCTTCGTTCAAGCAACCGATTTATCAACACCCAGACTCCATTCATTGATGTTGGTGCAAGGCTTGCAGGGAAGGATAACCCCCCTCCCTACAGCAGCAGCTCCTTTCTGCAAAGTCAGCTGCTGAGAAGACAAGCAGCCCTCTATATATTTGGAGAAAAATCTCAGTTACGGGTAATGGCAGTTTAATTTTTTTCATGTGTAATGTAGTTTTTATTTGGTTGAGTTTAATTATTCTCATGTTGTTACAAACAGTAAATGATATTCAAGATAAGATGGAAATATGTTATGAAGGAAACAAAAATCTTGTTAGCTGGGAAAGCAATTAACAGAGAAGGAAACCTTCATTACTGTGGGCAGCACTAAACTCACATAAAGCCAAATTGATGAGAATAAGGCCAGCCCAGAACTCCTGATTTGATTGCCTGGAGAGGACCATGATGTCTACAGTTTTGTACATATTATTTGGTAGATTTTAATGTTTTAGATGCAATTGTTTGAAAAACAGGTATCCTCTAATTCTTAGTGGTCTTACTTGTTTTCTGAAAATGTTTTCAGATTTTTTTTTAATCTCTGCATTCAAAGATTAAGAAACCAGTTTTTTTTCTATTTTCTTATTCGAAATGTGAACATACATAAAACTTTAATGTATTTTTTGAAATACGAAAGGTCCAAAACCCATTACTGGTAGAAGGACAACACATCACTATCCATTTTTAATTATGTTCTATCAGGAGGTGGAGGAAACATGCTGTACCAGATTAATGGTTTTTTCTATTTTCTTATTCGAAATGCAAACATACATAAAACATTAATGTATTTTTTGAAATACAAAAGGTCCAAAACCCATTACAGGTAGTAGGAAAACATATCCCTATCCATTTTTTTCTGAAGTTATGTTCTATCAGGAGGTGGAGGAAACATGCTGTATCAGATTATGCATCTATTACATAGAACTAAATTACTATATTCCACTAATAATGACTGTTTCTATTTGTTTGATTTCTTAATGAATGATAAGAGTTCAGTCATGCATCTACAGCTGTGTAGCAGAAACTGCTGCCTTACCAGATTAATGCATCAGTTACAGAGAACTAAATTTCTATATTCCACTAATAATGACTCTTTCTGTTTGTTTGATTTCTTAATGAGTGATAAGTGAAGAGCTCAGTCATGCATCTACAGCTGTGTAGCAGAAACTGCTGCCTTATTCTGTTAAATATCACGTCACATAAATTGATGAGGCAAACAGAAATATACAGCATTTTAAAGAAATGGTGCCACTTTCCTCAGTTGCTTTTGTCATGCATTATTACAACTTGCCATTGTTGAGTTATTTAATTTCTTTTTGAACCATGCAAAATATAAACAGAATTAAAACCAGGCTTTCACTTTCCTACATTTTCAGTTGGCATTCTGTGAAGGAGCTTAATGAAGATTATTTACAGGCTAAGTTTAATTCAATGAAAGCAATTTCTGAAGAAAACTCAAAAAGTTTGGCATGCACATCTTCAGCAATGCTTTATACATGAGAATTGTTTTTCCTAATAATGTTCTCCATATTATCCTTTTCATCATAATCCACTGGGTTTTGGTGGGGCTTTTTTCAGTCAGCTGACTTGTTCTGTCCTCCTCTCTTATTGCTAAATGCAGTAAGTTAAATAGAACATGAGGAATTCTGCTAGGAAAACCATCCAGCTGCTGCTCTGTGCTGAACAAGGTACTTCAGCCAAACAGCTCCCTCAATGCCCAGTGATGGTTTCGATGACTCAGCTGGTTTGCACTCATGGGGCTTCTTTTTGGGTGTGGGGGTTACTTTTTTCTGTTTTATTGAACTCCCAAAATGCGTCCTGCGCTCTTCATATGTCATCCATACAGATATTTTCATTTTTATTTGTTTATTGTTGCTTAGCTTTAAAAATGTTAAAGGAAGTACACTATGTTGTGTATAAGGAACTGAACAGATTATCACTCAGCTTTGGTTTTTCATTACTATTACTGCTAGAATAATTCTAATTATTATTGAAAATATGACTGTTGTGCAGTACATTCTGCTGTTATGGTTATAGTTGGGTACTTTATTGTGGTTCATTTTGCAAGGATTTTATTATATTTTTTATTATCCTGGGCAGGTGTTTAACTACACTGATTTTTCATGAGGAATTAATTACTTAGCAATAAAGCAGGCAAGACTTTGGGATTTAAGGAGACTGTCAGTGAAAAATATGCTTCCCCTTTAAATTACATCTGCTGTTGTCCTTTCCATACAGGGGTTCAAACTAGATTTTGCTTTGAATTGTGAATTTGTTCCTGTTGAATTCAGTGACATCCGGCAGACAAAGGCAAGCTTTAAGAAGCTGATGAGAGCTTGTGTTCCCAGCACTATTCCTACTGACTCTGAGGCAACATTCCTCAAAGCTCTTGGGGAGTCAGAGTGGTTCCCACAGGTAATTGATCTGACAGGTACTTCTGATAATCTATATGCAGTGCTGCTCACACAAAATAAATTCCAAGCTGTTGTGACAGAGGACTATTGTGTTCTGACCAGCTGTTCTTTGCTCATTGTAAGCACTTTGCATGCTCTCTATTCTGCCATTCCACAGGCATTACTATTATTTTAATGCCATCATAATATTTACAAATAGGGGAGGCATTTTTATAATAAAATTTATGTTTTATAACATGGAACACATGCAAGGAGAGGTGACTGGGTTTTCTATCTGTATAAATTCATGGTCTTGGTTTTAAATTATTTTTCTTATTTTATATATTTTAAAAATCAGAAAAAGAAAGTGTGGGACAATAAATGAGCTTTTTTATTTAAAAACAAATATTTGACTCTTCTTATGTGTGCCCACCCTGGATTTTGATATGCACAAGTTAAAAAAGAAGCAAATATCTGTTGTGGGATATGGGGGAGTGTTTATGGGGAAGAGAGGATTCTACGTGTGTTACTCTCTTCTCTCTGAATCTGTACCTTTATTTCCCTATCTCATATTCCTTTGCATAAATTGTTTATTTATTTATTTATTATTTAACCAAAGAAAGGCAAGACTGAAGCAAACTTTGCAAGATTCAAATTAAGAAGGATGTGAGAAAGCCAGCTCTTTGTAAATCTAAAACCACTTTAATTACAGTGAATGGTTTTTACCAGCTGCTTGTTATGTTTGGAAACCCCTGCAGAATATACTTTTCTCAAGTGCAATTAATCACAGAAAGCAGAATAGAATAGAATCACAGAAAGCAGAATAGAATAATGCTGATTTCTTAAGGAGGAAATACTTGTGAGTAACTTGTCAGTTATGACACCTCAGGAAGTGCACTCCTGGTGGAAATTGCTGCAAGGAGGGCTCAGCTTCTTCCCTGGGGTGAGAGCAGGAGCTGCTCATGGCTGGGGCTGCCCACCAAGGTTTCCAGGAAGGGGAGAAGTTGGGAGAGCATGAAAAACACCTGACTTCCTCATCATGTGAACATTTTCCATCACAGAGTGCTTGAGCAAGTTCATAAGTGTAGATAAATGACTCTAATGTCCTTTCATCATTGAATTAATGAAATAAACTTGTCCCCTGCAGCAGCCCAGGGATGCAGGGCAGATAACACTGCAATTCTCTTTTCTGGCATATTTCAGAGGATCATTCCTTGCTTTGAGTGCATCACTCTGCTGAGGGCTAGGACATATGTCACACACTATCTTTGTTATATTTAAACCACATTTCTGTGGTTTAAATCATGTCATATCTGACTTATGTGATAAAGCTAATTTATGACTGATAAAGTTAATTTATGACTGATTTGGCACATTTTCTACTATTCCCATGAAAGAACATAGATCTGTAATCTCAGAAATGTTTTCACTGTATTATGCTTTCCTCTTCTGGGCAATAGACGTTTAACTGATTAAATTACAGATTTTAACACTCTATGGACTTTCTCTTTATAAGAATATGAATGCATAGAAGAAAACTGAACACTGCCCTGTGTTCTGAACACTAATTTAAAAAATAGTGCTTTGCATTTTTAACAATGAATCTGTAAAACCAGATTGCATATCAGTTTCCTCATTAAAGATGGGAAGAAAAAGCCTTTCTTCTATTCAATTGCCTAAGAAAGCATAGAAGAATAAACAAGCTTGGTTTTAAAAGTGGTTCTCTTTTCAGTCTTTTCTTATAAAAAAATGCAGGAAAATTAGTCTGTTTGGGTTGGGGTTTTTTTCTAAATAATAATGGCTATGTGAATGCTCAGAGGAGTCAAGGTTTTTCTATCACAATTTCCATAGCAATATTCATTAAATTTTTAAGAGGAAGAAAGCAGACTGCCTTGAATAAGGATGAATTTTCTAGGGTTTTAGTGTTGTTTGGTTGCTCTTTCTTCCTCTTATTTTTTCAATTTATTTTTTTCTCACTTTCCTGTGCCTTGTGTACTTTCTGAACTTACTTTCTTTCCTTGCAAAAATGATCTTGGATGATTCTTACCATCTTTTGTTTGTTTCCCTGTACTGTTTTCTTCCTTCTTTCAGACTTTCATCTTTCCCATTGCTTCTGTTGGTTGGATTGTATTCAGTGCTGCACAAAGAACAGTTTCACTCTGCTGTAAAAAACTGAATTGTTTATGTATTACCTATTGTGTTGTTTACCAAGAGTGCTGTCATAGTATACAAAAATGGTAAAATCATCATATAGATTTTTCTTTTTAGTAATAATGATGTGAAGTCTCATAGCAAGATAAAATTGCCCAGATTCACCTGAACTTCTTTAACCTGCTTATTTTAGCATCATTGTGTAATGAGTATTAAAGTGCAAATCATTAAAGTGTCCTCTCTTCATATATTTCAGCCTGTCTGGCCAGCTATCTAAACTGTTTCTCTGTTGTTGTTATTATTGTTCAGTTCATTAGTTTCCAACTTCCATGGTACTGAATATTAGTAATATTATCTTGTAAATATACTGCATGGGTTCTCCCATCAAAGTACTTAGTGACTTTATGGAATCTTAGCATTTCACAGGAAATTATTTTAGTGTTAAGCCCAGGATGGAATTTCTCTCCAGTAAATCTGTCAACTGTGTCGTTCCCATTCTCCTTTTTATGACAGCTAGTTTATTACAGTACTCATTGGCTTTAATACTTTAAGTTCCTATCTTCAAAACTTCCCTTAGTTTTATTATAGTGCAGATGGAAATCCTTAGACTGTTACATTTAATTGTTGCCTAATCAGTTGCATCAGTGTATTTCTCTGTACTATATGTGGATCCAGGAATGCATTTTTAAATATGAAAATATTCTATTTATTTATATATCTAAAGATTTATCTAGAGTATGTTACTCATTCATAATATTTTATAGCTTCACAGGATTATGCAACTGGGTGTGATCATCTCTGAACTCCTGGAAAATGGTTCCTCTGTTATGGTTTGTTTGGAAGATGGCTGGGATATTACTGCTCAAGTAAGCTGCTATAAAAACCTTGAAATAGTTCAATATTAAGAAAAAAACAGAAAAAAAGGCAATGCTTTTTTACACAAGTGACAGATAATTTGGTATGACATTAATAAATTCAAGAAGAAACCAGAATGCATGAATCATTGCATTCATTTGCAATTTATTTCGTTACATGGTTCCTTAGAATGAATTCTTTCCAAAGGTCCTGATGGTCTTAACAGTTCTAAGGCTTAGATGTAAGATCTGCATTCTTGCACCTGACCATGTGTAAGAATGAAAGCTAAAAGTTGCCACAACTGTTCATTTATCATTTTAAACACTGTATGTTTTAAACATGGGAGAAATTTATCTTCCATTCAATTTCCATAAGTAATGTTAGGAGACCACACAGGGAGAAAACTGAATTTGTGCCAAAGTGCCTGTAACACCTGCTGCAAGGACAGATCATCCCAAACTATAGATTAGGTGAATCAAGATCTGCTGCCTGATTTAATAGATGCATTGTGTCCATGCTGCTGCTTCATAATTCAGAAGAGAATCACAGATATCCATAATTCTATAAAATAAAAACTTCATGTGCAGCCAGCATCATAATACGAGGTAAACAAGCACACAAAAGAGTGTGACCATAATTATTGGAATCATTGCCAGACAATGAAGAATAGAGAGGGGAGATACATAGCTGGAAGTGCAAGAAGGCTGTGCTGCATTTTAAAGTCTCCTGAGATGCTGTGTATAAAACCAGACTGCAGTTGGCTGGGACAAAAACTCTAAAGTCACCCTGAGGACCAATTCTGTAGTAGATATTATCTTTTAAATATTTATTATAAAAGGGGTTTTGTTTCAAACATAATTTAAATGTAGTAAACATTGTAACCACATCCCAAGTCTGTAGGTGCTTAGGTTCTACTTCTACAGATACCATAAAGTCTCAATGTAATTTGAGCTTTTTCATGTGGAATATTATTTGGCTTGTTTCATAAAAATGTGTGTGATAAAACACTTGTCATTGAGTTTATACGAAAGCTTTTGTTTTCTTGAAGAGTGAACAGATTACTGAATGCTTACATTAAGGTTTCTCCTAACTTGTGTAACACAAATGTCCTGTCCTGTGATCCAGGTGGTGTCTCTGGTGCAGTTACTCAGTGACCCCTTCTACAGGACCCTGGAAGGCTTCCGAATGCTGGTGGAGAAGGAGTGGCTCTCCTTTGGCCATAAATTCAGCCAGCGCAGCAATCTCACCCTCAACTGCCAGGGCAGTGGATTTGCTCCTGTTTTCTTACAGTTCTTAGACTGTGTGCATCAGGTAAGCCAGTCTCTAACTGCCATTTACAAGAAGGTTTCATGAAGAAATGTGTGTATTCCAGGTGTTATAGGTACAGGTTTGGGAGAAGATTAGTAACATCATTCCGAGGTGTTTAAATAGAGTGGATGGATTTCACCCCAAGAAGAGCTGGAATGGTTGTCTAGAGGGCAGATAGCACTGGAGTTACTCTTTTTTGGCATACATAGAGAAGACTTACCCAAAGCAGACTCAGAGGGATGGTTGGTGATACTGCTCTATTGAGGTTGTTCATGTAGAGGTTTCAATTAGAAAGTTTTTAAACAATGAGTGGCTTTTAGAGTGCTTTATTCAGAAGGAAGAAGGGACTGATTTCTACTACCTTGACTAGACAGTTTTTAATTCTTTGTGCCTGATGATGAGCCTTGAAGAGGCCTTGTACTGCACCAGTTCTGGAAACAATGACAGCTGATTTTTATGTCTAGTACATGTTTAGAAGACAATGAACACCAACAATTGTGTTGTGTAGGAGGAAATTAGGTTAAGAAGATTATATTCATTTTGGGTTAATTCTGCAGTCTGTCCTTTTCTTCATCTCAAACCACTAAATGTAAATTCTTTGCAGAGATTCTGTGTATGCAAATATAAGAGGGGTTCTTGCACAGTTCCTCTTGTACATGTGTCCTTCTTTTCCCACTTCTCTGATTTTTCTCACTGAAAAAGCTGAAAGTTTCCTTAACATTATTAACCTGTGTTAAAATGTATGGATGACTGTGTATCACAGAAAATTAACTGTTAAGGCACCAGCCTTTTTACTGGGAACACACATTCATAGTGAATACTTGCATGAAAGAGGAGTCTATGAGCAGGTTCTGCTCTGCTACCTGAAGAAAACCCACAGATTAAATAATTTGCTAAACCAATGCAAAGCAATCTTCAGATATATCTGTGTGAGATTGATCATGAATGAGCATAGAAGAAGAGGAGTGAAAAACATGTTATGGAAAATATCCCCAGCTTTTTTGTGTCCCAGTGGTAAACACAAACAGCCATCATTATTGCTGTCTCAGGAGTTAATAAATCATAATCTTGGAATTTGCATTAATTCCTACAGCATTCCCCTTATGAAAACCTTTGGAATATTTGTCATCTTCTGTTTCATCCATTTCCCAGTGGTTGTAGTTGTAAGGTTGTTTTTTATTTGAAACTGGGAGATTTCTCTAAAGAGAATCAGTACTGCATTTTTTGTTCATATAAGTGGATCTGCCTAAGTGTCACACTTTTTCTTCCAATAGACTTAGGGTTATTGCTCCTTTTCTGCAGTACAAAAAAACCTTGGTTGCAGTGGCTACAACAGGACAGAATTGCTGTGTGCTCTAATACTGGAACCCATCTTCCTGGTGGTTCATGCAGTTCTGTAAATTAATAATTTGTCCTGGTCATGGTGCTGTGTTCTCTCTGCTTTCAGGTGTCTTCTCTAAGCTTAAATTGACTGATTGGATAACACCATCCATAGTAGAATGGAGTCAACCTACCTCTGATTTTAAGCAGTAGTGTAAATTTGGAGTTGGAATCCTCCCAGCATCTCCCCTTACCATTTTTTTTGATGCTGTTCTGGTGCATGTGCACTAAATTTTTTTGGGAAGAATTTGAATTTGCACCAATGATTTTTCACTTAGCTTAAAACCATTGGGGTCATCAATGTAAAGTGGGGTCATCCACTCAACTGGACTAAATGCAGTCCAGGTAAAACCACAGGTGTGTGGTTTGGCTGCAGGGACCTCAGCAGCAGCTGCCTCAGTCTGTTTGTCTACTCTGGGTTCCTTCTCATTTCTTGCTAATGTAGACATAGCCTGCATCCTGTTTGTGCCCCTGGAAACACTTTGCTTCAGTTTTACTGTAATAAATCTGAGAAAGTTGTCATTACAAGGAAATTATCCTCACATGCCCATGCAGTATTTCCTTCTCAAGTGATTCAGAAGTGACACAGGTTTTGGAAACAAATGGGTTATCCAGAAGAAAGTTAAAAATTAAATTCAAGGATTTGGGTTCATTTTCATGAAATAGAATGGACCATGTTTTCTTCATGGTTTTTCTTTAAGTTATGTTTAATGAAATCTGCAGTTCTAAGGACATGGAATAGTGGATTACAGTCATCCCACCTTTAAAAGTTAGAATGAAATTAAATTAAATTCAAGGATTTGGGTTCATTGTCATGAAATAGGATTTGGGTTCATTGTCATGAAATAGAATGGACCATGTTTTCTTCATGGTTTTTCTTTAAGTTATGTTTAATGAAATCTGCAGTTCTAAGGACATGGAATAGTGGATTACAGTCATCCCACCTTTAAAAGTTAGAATGAAATGCAAAATGGGATAAATCCCTGCTGCTGACAACTGTCAGGTGCAGTTTAGCCTCAAGCTGCACGCATGTAAATATGTCAAGGAAATACAGGAACATCACCTTTGTCATTCACCTCAGGGAGCAGCTTCAGTGCCTGTCGCTTGTTGGACTCCAGAATGCAAGGAGCTCTCAGAACTTTGGGCCTGGAAGCCAAAGCTTAGAATTTAACACATTGTTTGATCTGAGACCTTGGAAAAGGCTTCCAAACTTAGCTGCTAGAAGTGAGAATGTGAATTTATAGTTTAAAACAGAGACAGAAGAGTTTAAAATATAGAAAATATAAAAGTAGTTACAGAGGTAAACAAGGAGTTTAGAATGCAGTAGGTTTTATAAGATGAACACACTGTAGGTGTGTGTGTTATAACATGATTGGCTAAGAAAGCTTACACTGTAGCATGGGTCCATAAGACAAAATATTTAAGGATTGGGTCAAAACCATGAATATCCTTCTGGCAGTGTTTTATTGGTCAGTAACTCCTTAAAAGGTCTTGTAGCTAAGGGTCTTGGGATCTTCTGAACCATGCTGTAACAATGTGAGCCAAATTCACCCTTCCTGCCTGTGCAGAAGATAAAAAAAAATAAACTGCATCATCAAAAACAACTCAGAGGTCCCAAATTCCTTCCAAAATTCCCCCCAAGTGAATTATCACAGTCACTCAGGAGGTATCTGCCTTCTTCTTATAGACATACACAGGTTATTAGCAGATTCATGTTGCAGAAAGAAGAGCATTTTCTGTTTGAGTTTGAGCTGTGTGCCCTGGGTGCAGCTGTGCCAGCAGGACCGGTACCTCCTGCTGCCCTCCAGGAGCTGCTTACTGCTGCTCTGGTGGAGACAGCACCTCCTGTCCCTCTGCTCAGGGCTTCTTGGCAGCCTGCCTGCTTTTCCAGCCAAAATGTTGGGGAAATTTGGTAGAAAAGACCATCAGAAGCAGTTCAGCTTGTCCATCTGAAGGAGACAGTAACTTCTTCTGAGGAAAGATAAGGCTGTGAAGGGGTTATAAATATTTTACTCAGTGTTATCTTCATCCAAGACAGGGCATGGGAAGCACAATCAGTCTAATATTGATAATACAGACTTGTCTGTAAGCTAAATGACCTACTGTCCCATGGAGAATGCAATTCTGAGTAACTTTTCCAGAACTAGAGTTGGGTTATCCTTCTAACTCATGATAACTCTTCTAACTCATAGTATTGAGTTACCAAATTCTAACAGTGTGGTTGTAATTTCCAGGGAAATTGAAGTCAAATTATTGGTTGAAATTTCATATGAATTTACCATAGAAAATAAGTTTTCTCAACATCTGTACTTGAAAATTTTTATGAATTTTCATTGGTTTCTGTGCAAATTGTTACACAACTACAGAATTTGCAACTTAACCCTGGAGGGTAATATATTATGATGAGTTTTTTAAAATTACCCATTCACTGGAAGCAAACATTTGGTCCTTTCAAAGTACTTTTAACCTTTAGAATCCATATACTAGGTGCAGTAAGAAAATTACCACAGAGCCAGTACATGCATTAAATATCAGGAGTTAAACTAAAGATACAGAGAAAACAAATGAAGCAGTGATTCCTAAATTAGAACTGCATCATCTTATAAAAAGTCATTGTTTATGCCAATATCTCCAGGTGTCAGCTGAATTATTAATGCAAAATCAGTCTTTCACAATAGCAGCATCTGGCAGATACTTTCCCTGCTTCTAGGGAGACGCAGTTTATGCAAGTGATGTCAGTGAGGAAGCTTTTCTTATTTTTCTTCTGAATCTGTTTGGAAATTTATTAACTATAATTAAAACAGGATGATTTTCTAGACCTGACTTCTTTTAAGCCCAGTGAGGAGCCCTGTCACAGCACCCTGTGTAAGAGGAGGTGAGTGCTGCTCCCATGGGAGGTGTGCTCAGTTATTCCAGGCTTTGCAGGAAAACCTCGTAGCCATTACAGGACCTTTGGAGTGCTGTATTCCTCATTCATGCTAAGTAAACATTGATTTAAAAAACCAAAAATGCATTAAAAAACTAAGGAAAGCTGGTAGATCTATAAGATTATTAAATTCATTTAGGAGTTACTTCTGTGGGAACATGGTAATTTTAAAAACAACTCCAAAATGCTGAGTTACTCTAATCATAATATTAGAAACACATACAGGTTTAATCAGGTTTTAAATGTTCATGTATTATGGAGATTTAGACAACAACAATTACTCCATTGTTTACCTCTATCAGAGAAATGTTTTATAGGTGTTTTCTCTTTAAAAGGAAATTATAATCATGATAACTTATCGTTATTACAATACTTCTGCATCCAGAAATCTCAGAAATGGAATCACCCACAACATTTAGAGCCGTGACAGGATTTTATCAGCAGCTTGTTCTTGTAACTCTTACATGTATTAAAATAATTGTTGGACCATAAGTAGAAGTTAAGACCCTGTATATATTTCATGTCAAATAGCAGAATGTTGCCTCTCCTTCTTGCAGTATATTAAAAAAACCTTCTCCTAACACAAGGAGAAAATATGTACTAAAGAAGATATGGAAAAAGACCTCTTTTTTATAAATAGAGCTAAATATTTAATTTGTCTATAAAACTGAAGTCCTAAATTTATCATAGAAAAAAATTGCTTATTCTTACTTCTTTTATTCCTACAAATCAGTGCAGGAATGTAGTATTTGTATCAGGGGAAAAATGGGGATTAAATAAGAGTGGGTATATTGAACTGACATGTCTTAAAGTATCTGAGCATTTGAAATGCCCAGCCCCAAGATAATATTGGATATAATAACAGCAAATTCTCTGGCTTAAACGCTGTGTGGGTGTTTGTGGGTCCTTTCAAGAGATTTTCCTGTCACTGTTGTATGTTCAGTAGAAAACTTCTCTTTGCTAAACACTTATTTCCGCCTTTATTTAACTGGTCTGTGTGGAAATATAAATGTAAGGAGCTTCAGGTAATGTTAGTAACAGTTACCATAATTTCTGAAAAAACCCCATGGCGTAATTAGCAGGTTGAGAGAAACTGATAAGAGATGAGAGAGAAAATATGGAACAGAAAAATGAGTGGTGGGAGTGCAGAAAACAAGGCAGGTGTGGTTTGCAGAACGAAAGGTGTGTTACAGGTTTGATGTGGAACTAGACAAAGAACAGCGGGATTTACTTCAAATGCAAAATTCAATCAGCAGTTTCTTTTTCAATTGCAAGCTGTACTTATTTCCACTGCAGTTAGGAATTTTCAATTAATTGCTGTGTTTATTCTGAAAATAAAGAACATGAGTCATAAGCTTATTTGAAGAGTAAATTTTAAATTAACACATCAAATTTCTCGAAGCACTATCTCATCAAGATTTTTAGAATCTTTCATTTTGTGTGGATATCAAGTAGAAATATCAGTAATTACCAAACTTTTTGCCATGAATATTAAACTTTGTGCTTAAAATCATACAGCAGACTCTTTATGATAATGTTAAAGAGAAGCTGCTGTGAATAACCAGCAATTTCACAGTGCTGTACTCTGATAATTTAATACAGTTTTCTTAAATAAAGTCTCCTGACTCATGTTGGAGTTATTCACTGCATTAGACAGACCCACAGCCTAATGAGGGTAACAATTTAAGGAATTACACAGTTTTTACTGTTTTAAAAGAATAATGGTAAGACACCTCCTCAGTGTGGGGTTTTTTTCGTACTCTAATATTTTTGGTCATATATTGAAAAGGAGGAAATATATGTAGACTAGTAAGTACTTGAGAAATTGGCTGTTTCAGGAGTGGTAGCTGGAATCTCATTTGCAGCATTGTCTCTGTACTTTTCTGCTTTGTGGGGTTCTCAGCAATAGCCAGAAATTCAATGTGAAACCTTTCAGTTAAAGGTTGAATTCCAGCCACATCCAGGAATAGCATCTTTACCTGTGAAGTTATGTGGTCACTCAAGAATTATCACAGAAGATTTATATCCAGTTGGATTTCCTGGAAGAATCATGGAATCACTTGTGCAGAGTATGATACTGCTATTACACAGTTCACTCTATCTGCTCTGAAATGTTCTTGCAGCATAGACAATACATGAACTTATTTAGCCAAAAAATATTCTAGGACAAAATGTTAGAAGGATTTTTGTGACACTTGCAATTTGTTTTCAGCATTCATAGGGGAATTGTTTTGCTGTCATTTCACTTTATTATTTCTTACATATCTATTTGTATTATCCTCAATATCCACTTTTTTCCTTTTATTTTTTTAATTTTATTTTTTAGATTCATAACCAATACCCGACAGAGTTTGAGTTCAATCAATATTATCTGAAGTTTCTGGCTTTTCATCACATATCAAATCGATTTAAAACATTTCTTCTGGATTCAGATTATGAGAGACTAGAACATGGTATGTGTGATCTTTGTGTCTTGCATACTGCTTGTGTAGTTGTTGAATATTTTTCTCATCAGTATTTGGTCTACAAAAATTTCCCTGGGTTAAGAAGGTCCAGTAGCTGTGTGGTGACCACATAATGAATTTCCTTGTCATGAAATTACATTTCAGATGTAGAAAGGAAAATGGAGGTGAAGAACATGTAGTATTTCCTGCATCAGTGACTCCTGAGCCATGCCTCTGATGGCCCTAAGAGAAAGTAGAAGAAATTAGTGCCATGCCTCAGCGTTTTTAGCAATTTTCCCACCTAGTTCCATTTTCCCTACTAAATGCCTTCTTTTAACAGAAACAAAGTCTCTGTGAGTCCATCAGTGTGCACAAAGTTTCAAGAAAGAAAAGCCTTTCCATCAATTACCTCCCACTTCTTCCTGTTGCATTATCCTCAGTGTTTCTCCTTTTATATTTTCTGTTTTACTCCATCTGTCATGTGCAACCTGGCTGGTTCCACGACCTTAGCTTCCCTCAGAGCCATCTTACTGAGGATGCATCACCCCAGCTGAGGCTGTTCTTGGGACTTGTCCACTCAAACATGCTCCAAATTTCTCTGCTTTGTGGGCTGCTTCTCATGGCATAGGATCAATTGTAATGCTTTCTTAAAAACTGTTGTGGCTGTGGGGCAGATTAGGCTTGAGCAACCATTTTATTTTTAAAAAAAAGTCTATTATTTAACTTCTTTATTTATTTCCTCTTGTAGTGGCATTTGATAGTAAAGTTTGCTATACCTTCAATCTGTGAAATTCCTTTAGACTGTGCTTTAGCATTTGTTGAGCATTATCCCAAAGCCATCTTTTTGCTGCTCCTCTTTTCCCCAGGAACATTGTTTGAAGATAAAGGAGATAAGCATGCCAAGAAGGGAATTTGTATTTGGGAATGTATTGAAAAGATGCACAAAAGGAGCCCTATTTTCTTCAATTACCTCTATGCCCCTGCTGAAATTGAGGTATGATTTTTCTTAGAATACAGGTGGTTTGTTATTCTGAGTGATTCCTTGAGTACATTTTGATATCCTAATTGTTCTGAACTGAGTTGAGTATTTGGTGGACAGAATTGACCTTACCTGATTGATTGGAGCAGTATCTGAAAGGCAAGGAAATGTAATTTAAAGGGCCAAGTTCTGGAACATGTGTTCTTGCATCCTGGTGAACTAAATGAGGTTCCCTGTTTGATGTCATTAAATCATACGAATTATTATTAAAACTGTCTTTAAAGGGGAACTGATTTTAGAGTCATAATGGGATACATTTCACAGCAACCTGATTGAATCACATTATCTTCATCTCTGTCTTATATGACAATGTCTGTCCCCTAGACTGGGCTTGAATAATTCTAGAAAGTTCACAGTACACTCACCATTCTAGAATTCAATTTAGAATAATCTGGAAAATACAGGTATTGTGTTGCAAATCTTAAATTCAAAAGCTTCCTTCATTATACTAACACTTTGTTTCAAATAGGCACTGAAGCCAAATGTAAATATGTCCAGCCTCAAAAAGTGGGATTATTATGTAGAAGAGATTTTGGCTACAGGTCCTTCCTATGATTGGAGCATGGTACCTGCAAAATGCAGTGTTTCAGAAGAAAATGACCAAGCAGATGGTTCAGTCTCTCAGACCAAGAGGAAAATAGTGTGGCCATGTTATGATGATGTAAAAAAAATACAGCCTGATGCCATCACCAGCCTTTTAAATGTGAGTACTTGTGTTGCACAGAGCAGTGAGTTCTCTTAGGCTCATGAAATTCATATTTACTTTTATTGAAGTTATGGCCTTACAGATGTACTGTTTTAAAGGATCATGATAGATTCAAAACAGGTCTTTAGTAAGATTGACTGGTTTTTCTGGAGATGTGGTGGAGGTTCTGGGAATCAACCAGACTTCCTGCAAAGGTGATGTTGTTCTGAATGCACCCTTCCCTGGGAGTGTGCTTTAATTGTAGTCAACAGCTACTCATGGATTCATTTTGTCACTGTCTGTTTTAAAGAATAAATAAAATTTAGGTTGCCTTTCATAGGAAATGCAGGAGCAGCTATTTTCATTTGGGCAAAAGGTGAATCATGCTTTCTTGTCCTCTTTCTCCTCATTTTAAAGTAGGTGTGTGGTAAAATAATGACCCAGATTCTTGGACAAATCAGAAAATACAATCTGACACTTGTTGATTTTAAACATTGGGAAGCAGATACACAAACATGTGGGCTGAACATCTTGGCCCACATTTCGCAAAAAAGCTTGCCATGATTGCTCTTAGTTTATTCATGTTTACTAGAAGCAAACTGATAAATTTAGATTTCTTCAAAATATTTTGGTACTTGAAATAGATGCTTGATTTTGGCTTTTTCTTGTTTGGGCTCACTTAGGCTGCTTAGTTTTTGTCCTTCATTAGAAGATGAAAAATTATCCCATTATCATCATTGTTGTAGTTATTTGGAGTGATTTAACATCTGTCTTCTCTTAAAGATGGAGATGCTTGTTGATTATAATTAATTAACAGGCTAACATTTGGTTGTCATCATAATTGATAGTGCAGGAAAATGACAAGGGCACTCTTCACTTCCATTGTTTTGAGCCACTTGCATGTCCAGGTACACATCCCTGTGAGCAGTTTTATTTTGAAAACTCTTTGCAAACTTTACCTTAAATTGAAGCTGGGATTATGGAGCCCACTATTGCAATGCTTGGAAAATCAGGATATGCTCTAGGCCCCCAGTGCTCCTGATTAAAAGATGATTTTTAGCAAGTCTTAAAGCAGGAAGCTTCTGAATGGATGTGAATCCTTGAAGATTTTGATAGAGAGTTAGCTTTATTCTGGCACATTCCTGGAATTCCTTTTGGTCTGCTCCTGCCAATCCTGATTGATGGAACATAGGAACAATGCCTGGTAAAAAAAAAAAAAAAAAAAATAAAGACAATCTCACATAAAACCCCCACTTGACTCAGAATAAGAGGGTCAGAGCTTCTTAGAGCTTCTAACATCCCAGAGGCAAAGGAAGAGCAGCAGGGGACATTTGGGGATTGTTCAGCAAAGCACAGAGAGATTTGTGTCAGGTAACCAAGGCCAGGAGCACATCAGGAACACAACAATGTTCTCCTGCTTTTCTTCCCGGGGTGGGTGCCAGACTATTCATGTCCACAACTGTGAGAAACTGCCATGTAACAGGGAAATCAGCCACATTATAGGCTAAAGAAATGTGGGTCAGGTTTTATAGAGTTTAAATGTTATTTGTGAATTAGATTATAGTAATAAAAGATAGCAATGGAGAGAACATTTGGAAAACTTTGGAGAGGTTGTATAAAGGTTACAAAAATATTCTTCTAAGTTTAAAAAGCAAAGTGAACGTTCTTTTAAAACAAGTTGTTAATTTAGGGCTATTGCTGATATAGGAGAAAGACCTCCTTTAATCATAAATCCACTGAGAATGTGTTGGTATCCAAAAAATGTTTCAACTGAGACCATATTTAGCATCGTAAATTTCTGGGGAAGATTGAGTCCTGCTTAGTTTATAATGATAAGCCCAAATTTGTTTGTTCTAAAGATATTTTTCAATTGAAAACTAGATAGTGCACTTCAGGATGTAAAGCTGAAACAGAGAAGTTATTGAGCGCCTTAATTCAGAATTTTCAGGGTAGAAATGTGATGCTCTTCTTTTAAGAGTGGATCAGATCCTGGTATTTTTCAGAATGGTGAGAAATGAACCTGTGTGCATTCACAGACATCCTGTGGGTGCAAAGGATCAGCCTCCAGGGTTCTGGAGTTGCTGCAGATGCAACTCCTGTCTCTACCATTCAGGTATTCCAAAGCTGGTTATTTAGCAGATCCTCTGGAAGGCACAGTAAGGCTAATTGCTGCTTATTAATTGCAGGAAATGGATCATCTCATAATTTAATTTGTTATAACCTTTCTTTTGATATATAAATATTTCTGCTCTTGTAAGCCTGGACAACAGCAGATCAACCAGAGAGATCAGTTTAAAGATATTTTTTTCTTTCAAGGAAATGCATCTACTCTGAATCCATTTCACACATGGAAAGGAAAAAAAAAAATCTGCTGCTTTCCGTAAAATTTAAAACTGAAGAGGCAAGAGTAAATATCAGTGATTTATTGCCATGTATGTTTTGTTACATGGGGTCTATTAAAGGAGAATTTAGTCCTAACTTTTCAAGTTATATGCAGGAGATTGTTGAAAGTTTTTTGTGAAAGTTTTTCATTTTAAGTTCTGGAAGCACTACTCACTATGGAGCCAAAAAAGAAGGAATGTGACCCAGTTGCTAAGTAACAAGTTTCAGTTACTTCCAGATTCTGCAGAGAAGGACTCGTACTCAGAAGTCAAGAGTAGGGCAGAAAGAGAATGATCAGATTAAACTGCCTAACTCAGGGCAATAAAGAGCTTATGTCCTTTACAGCAATTTGGAAAGGATTTTACTTTAAAAAGTGTCTGTTAAATTGATTCAGTTTTATGCCTCCAGAAGTGTTTTCCATTCAGCTCTTTCAAAGACAAACAAGTCATCTAGAGAAGGCTTTAGTCTGACTTGTGTTCATCATCCCTTATTTTTTAATCTACCTGAAGATACTCCAAACAAAAGTGTTCCGGTTTTATTTCTTAGCAGAAGGAGAGCATATGTGACTTTCAGCTACCTTCAGTATTTAAAGCTTCTCATTTGATTCTTGCTGTTAAGCCATTTTGTATATTTAGTTTCACTTTGGAATTTTCCAATTTATCTTCAGCAAGGAAAAGTTTGTAGAAATATTTTGTTCCTGTTACATTGTCAAATACTGGCTTTTTATTTTCACCTAAGAGTTCAAAATTTAGTTCAGAAGTTAGTTTCCTTATGAAAATATTTTCTTACTTTAAAAGTATAATAATTTTCTGTCTTTCAATTGATAGCAATTTACTGAAAAAAATGTCAATCAAAATATCAATAGGAATTGGACAATATTATGAAATCTACTTCATTATTAAGTATGGCAGAAGTAAGTAGAGACTTCCTCTACTTCAAAAATATAGTCTTAGATACTTAGCTTCTATATAGCATGAGAAGCCTATATCCTGTAGCAAATTTTTATTCCATCATTAATTCTTAATTGAATTTGCAAAATTGAGGTTCTAATTTTATTTAATTAGCAAGAAAATTTTCATAACAATATAGCTGTTGAAAGTAAAAATGGAGAAAGGAAGCATGGCAAAGAATATGGACCACACTTCAAAGTCTTGACAAATGTATGAATGAGTGTTCACAAGTAAACATAAACTCATAAAATTGCCTCTTCTTACTTAACTTTGCACTGTCTTATTAACAGGAAATAACCCTAACTGGAGGTTATCAACATAGGTCATATTCCCAAGTTCCACAACGAGAACATGTTGTTACAGTTTGGCATCCAGATTGAATAAATCTTTCTGTTTCATTTCCTTCTTTTATTACAGCTTTGTATCACATTTTATAAACCAGGGTAAATGTTAATATTGGCAGTGTACAATGTTGGTGTCGCAGCACAGAATTTGTTCTCTGTAAATATTTTCATAAAATACAGCCTGTCCTTATCAGTGTTGTGTTTCTGTTATGGCAATGGGTGTTGAATTTTGTGTGTTCAGGGGAACTGGGGGAGAATTGAAAGCTGGTGGCTCCTCCAACCTGGGACATGCAGGAAGAGCAAAATGTGGTTGATGCTGTCCTTGGGTGCCTTTGACTCCTGATTCTGATGGCTCTCACTTTATAGTTCTTGTGACAGAGGGGTGTGAACTTCACTGGGTGAAAACATTGACTGGAGAATGGTTGTATAAAAATGATTGCCATGGAGTGATCAGTTAGAAATGTTTATTCTTAAGGAAACCCTTGTTACTCTTTTCAGGAAATCGAGAGGTTGGAAAGTAAATTAAATCAGAGCCCAGAGAGGTGGCAGCTTTTGTGGGAAAGGGTCAAAATGAATCTCAAGGATGACACCAGACAAGACAATGTAAGTAGAAAAGAGCTTGTCCAGTGGAATAATTCCATTCCTGCTATATAGGCTACCTGAGGCACTGACAAAATCACTGTATTTCTTGGAGTAAAATACTGCTTTTGAAAAACTGAATATGTTGTTCTAACCCATGATATTGGCTTTTTATTTCTTCATGTTGAAAAATGTATTTTTACTGGTGCTGTTTATCTAGTTGATTTTCCAAAGTAGTTTAAGGCATACAGATAAAATGAGCATTTTATTAATGCACAAATGTATGATTTATACATTTAAAGATTATTGAAGTACTAAAAAAGCTCAATTCCTGAAAGTAGCCAAAAGGATATCACGGATTCTCAGAGATGAGTCAAGACATTTTCACGGCTAAATGGAATTGTTAAGTAGAGATAAGGAATATTCATGCTTGTGTTTCCAATTCCTGAGTGTGGTAACAAGAAGAGCTGACAGTATAGATACTTTCTAAGTCAAAGGCTGCCTCTTTGCTCTCTGTGTGCACCAGGAATAAAGGTGGATGCTGCTTTTTGGGAGCTTGGCCTCTGAACTCTGCACACTGAGTTACCAGTTCAAGACTGTATCTGTAGAGTGTTGTCATTTAGATTAGGACCAAATACAGGATCCCTCTTGTTCCAGGTTATTGAGATTCTGCTGAAATGATATGGATCTATAAAGTAGCTCTTGGAAGCCACAGTTTTTCCTTTCCCCCCTTTCTTCCCTTTGAAATCAGGGAATTTTATTGTATGCAAATGTCTGTTCAGTTTTAGATGCTTCTGAGAAAGCAAGGCAAACACTGTTCAGTATTATGTCACTGGAATAGATGAAGCTTTTCTGAAATACTGATTTCTCACACCTTGTGAACCCTTCTGCCTAAGAAATGCAGGGAATTGCCATCCCTCTGGCTTCTTCTCTGAGGCAGCACTGACTTGCATTAGGAAGATTTTTTTTTGGCCTCACAGTAGCTCCCAACTTAGATGTTGTACCATGTATTTATTATCAGTACAGCACTGAGACCATCTCACAATGCAAGACGCATTCCATTACCTTTTTTCTTCCATTTCCCTCTTTTTCAGCTCCGGAGACATCCTTCTGGCTCCTCAGGGATGATGTCACCTAATCTGCATTCCTATCAGAAGAGGTCTTTGTTGGAAATACCTGACAGTGGGCTGGGTGAGGAGCAGAGTTCAAGCATCTCTCCCTCCAATGGAGTAGACAGAAGAACAACCACGCTGTACAATCATTTCACATCAAAGAATGATGAAAATAGGTAAACTGAACAATCAGACAGTAGTTAGTGATAATAATCAGATAGTATATCTGAATATCATTGAATAATCAGACAGTAGTTAGTAATATTTTATTAGATTGGTAAAAGTCTCTGCCTTAGGAAGAAATGAAACTTTCATGTGCACAGAACGTTTTGTGGCTACCTTGTTCCTTCTTTTAGGATTTGATTACATTTAGTTGTCTCAGTATGTGGGCCTCTATCTCCTACCAGCATCCTTCACCCTTCCCTTCCATTAGATGCACAAGCAAATTGTACATTTGATGCATCCAAAGTACTAAAAGGGTGTTTAATCTGTGTGTCACAGTTACCAATAGCTAAACCATTGGTTTAAATCTTGCTAGTTTTCCCGCAGGAAGATAAGTGTTTCATATGGATGTAGTAAGTGTTTAATATGTATCATTTTGGGGCTTTTATTTCTTAGCAGTATCCATACTATGGGGTCACATGCCACTGTGTTTTCTGTCCCTCTCAGATCTTTTGAAGGTACGCTGTACAAAAGAGGAGCTTTGCTAAAAGGTTGGAAACCTCGCTGGTTTGTGCTGGATGTGACAAAACACCAGGTAAAACTTCTTTAGATAATGGATTTTTATTATTATCATGTTGCTTCTATTTTATTGACTGGGTTTGTATAGATTCTTTGTCTTACAAAGAATATTAGTAAGGGTGATTTTCAGATGTGATGTGTCCTACATCATTCATGACCTATCAATGTCTTGTGTATCTTGTAGCTGATGCAGAATTCTGAGTGGACAGAGGGGTTTCAGTATTTTGCCTTTTATTTTTTAGAAAGAGACATCTAGGAGTATTTTATAAAAATATATGATTGTGTTTTAAAAATATATAGGAGTGTTTTAGATTAGTCAGTCATGTAAATTTAGTAGCAAAATTATTCATAAGTGTTCTACCTAATCATTGTACAAAAGGAGCACCAAAAATAGACATCTGGTGGTCTAAATTTTTTATCCAATTTACAATGTATGCTGGAATTCTGCAGTAAAATATTCAGAGCCCAATATCCCACAAAGTGGTGGTTATAACTTCTGAGACTCATGTATGCTTTTGTTTTAAAAAAAATTAATTTATTGTAGACCATACACTTAAAAACATGTAATATAGATAAAGACAGGCATCCTTTGAAATGCTAACTGAGTACTTCAATGTCAGTGTGGTAAATACCAACAGATGTGCTGTTTATAATTGTTCTTCCTAATATATCCTGTATATCTTATATATAGGAGAAAAGGTTCATTTTGCAGGAGGAAAAGAAACTTTTACATTTTTTGTATAACCAAATGACCTTCTGAGTATGATAGATGCGGGAGTAATACAGGTCAATCCTAGCTGGAATTCTGTTGTTTGACTTTTGCTGTGAAAGTTTCTGTTGCTATTTTGCATTGGCTTATGGGAATTCGTTGGGATTTTGTTGTGGGGGATTTTTTTGTAACTTGTTTGCATATTGGAACTCACTTTACAGAGTGATTAATATCCATATCAAAGTATCTTTGCAAGGAGGAAAAAAAAGCACAGACTTCATTCAACCTCTATGTGCAGTACAGGAAAATATGAGCTTTCTGTGTGGTTCATAATTACCTAAAATTACACTTAAATTTCTGCTGATCACTTTAAATTCTTGAAATACAGAGGGTAAGTGTTCTATCAATGCCTCAGTGAAGTAAACTCTTTGTGTTGGTTTTATGTAATGACCAGTGAAGAAATGGTTCTGCTTTCTGCCTCACGTGCCCTCTGCCCAGAGCAACCCATGCCTATTTGCTTCTCTGCTCTGGAGCTCTGGGGACAAAATACTCTTCCCCCACCTCCTCAGCTCCTAGTAATCTTTGTGCCTCCCACCCTTAGCAGCCAATGCCCCCAGGCTGTATCCAGGAAAAGGGAATTGATCTGAAATGTCCATCTAAAAGCATGTCTGGGTTTTCTTTTCTCTCTGTTGCAGCTGCGATACTACGACTCTGGGGAGGATACAAGCTGCAAGGGACACATAGACCTTGCAGAAGTGGAAACTGTGATTCCTGCTTCTCCAACCATTGGAGCTCCAAAACATGCCAGTGAAAAGGCGTTTTTTGATGTAAATATATCTGGTCTTTACTTGATCTTTATGTGAAACTTCCTTCCCTTGGTGTGTTTAAGCTCCTGCTTCTAGTCCTGCTGGAAGGTGTGAGCTAGGAAAGAGCTGTTGTGCCATCTCAACACAAAAAAAATTTATGTAGCTGGCATCACTCTCAGCAGCAATAGCTCAAAAATGTTACATTCAGACCCACTTGAGTATTGCAGTTTAAAGTCTGCAGGTTTTCTTTTCCATGTGCTGACATGTGTGTCCTTGTTTTTCCTTTGCAGCTGAAGACAAATAAACGTGTGTATAACTTTTGTGCCCAAGATGCACAGAGTGCTCAGCAATGGATGGACAGGATCCAGAGCTGCATTTCAGATGCATAGAAAGGAGAAAAATGTTCCATGATAAAGTCCCATTTAAAGCACCTCATCCTGGAAGAAACTGAGTTTTGGAACGTTACTGACACACAACCTGCCTTTCTTACATTTCAGCCATTAAAGTTCATAATAAGTTCTTTTCTGTTTAATAATTATAACCACTGTAACTGCTATTTTTTTTTCTGCGGGGAGGACTTGAAAAAATAATAATCCATTTATCCTGAATTTCATCTTTCTTCAGTAGAATTCCTAGCTAGAAAAGTGGGCTGTATTTGCACTAGCATCTGATCCTGGTTTTCTCATTTCAGAGCTCTTCTGTTAGGAAACCTGTCCAAAGGAAAGTGTAGAAATTTTCCCTTTCAATAAGAAGTGTATTTCCACTTTATTTAGATTTTTAAGCAGAATGGTCTTATTTCCAAGCTAGTCATAAATAAGAGGGAACATATCTACAATTCCTAAAAACAGATAAACAAGTGAAGCTTGTGAGTCCAGTGGCATACACACCAAGTTGCCAATGTTTATAGACAGTCAATATTTTTAAAGACCAAAAAAGTAAAGTTGCCTAATGCCAGACTTTCAAGTGTCTTCTCAGTGTGCAGGTCATTCTCTAATCTCATGCTCTGCTGAGTGCTTCTGCAATGTTGTTATGGATTTTCAAAATCTAGGGATTACCTGAAGACCATAGATAGCACTTTTATTTTAGATTCTGTTTGCAATTCCAATGGGATAAACGAAAGAAAACTGGCTGACACTACTCTGGAGCAATGGTAAACAACAAACTAGGAATTCAGTAGATGAAGGATCTCTTGTGTGTGAGTTGTATGTGTTAATTTATATGCTGTTCTGCTCACTGTAAAATAAAAAATAACGAACATGATAATGCACTAAACAATGAAGCAAGCACTTGCACTGAAATCTTTACAATGCAGACATTTTGCAGGACAGAGGTAAGTTATTTGTAGCAGAACAAAACAAAACTAGCTAGTTAACAGCATTTACAGATATTAGCTATGTACATAATGAAGTTTGAGGTGTTGTGATTTGATACTTTTTAAACATTTTTTTGCACATTAATTGGGAGACTGTTTATAGATTTTTACTTTTGATGAACTTGTGTTTGTTCTGCTTAAAATCCTGGCAAAACATTTTTAATAGCCCCAAATTAGTTGAAATTTTACAGTCTACAAATAATGAGGACTTTGAGTAGAATATGTAGGTAATTAAGCCATTGTTTTTACTTTGAAATGTTAATATGTTAAATAGCACACTAATATTACAAAAGGTCTGTAAATATGATTCACTATTTTCTCATTTTTCCAGACGTTCTGCTTGTAATTTAATGTCAGGCTAACCAAACTGACTATACTTACAAGATTTTTCAGTTATTAAACTTTGTGGGTTTTTTTATAACTAATGTATTTTGTCAGAAAGGAACATAGATTTCTCACCACACACAATAGGAAATGCAACTGTTTTTAATGCAATTGCAATTTCAAAACAAAAATATGAAGGATTTTTCTAGCATTTTTCAATTGACAAATTTCCACCTGTGACAATGGTGTTTGCACATTTGTATTTTTCTTTGTATATGAAGTACTTTTATATGTACTTTGTAAAATACTGATCCTGTTCTTAGGTTATATGAAGATATACATACCACTGCTTATTTTGTAACTGGTCAATTTTAATGCTTGTATGTTATGTGCTATATGTATGCTAACCATCTTGTAATAAATACACTCCTTAAGGAAAAGTAAAAACTTTCCTTTTACTGTAAAAGAGAAACAAAAGCGAGACCCACCTATTGAAATATTCCACAAGGGCACAAGACAAATCCTTATTTACTCTGTATTAAGAATAGTGGGTGTATTCAAAACTACCTGGTCTTTTGTATACTTGTAAATATTCTTACCTAAAAGTTGCACTTGGGCATCCCTAACTCAAACACTTGTCAACAGTAACACTAAAGAAATCAGAATTTAAAGCAAAATTATCATTCTAACAAGTCTCAATGTATAGCTTTACCAAAAGTAAGGCTAAATACGCGTAATGTTCATACTAAAGTCATTGAATACTGTTGTTAAATATATTTTTTAAGAAAAACTTTCTGTATGGTATCGCCAACATAAGTCAACTGCATTCTTTCACCCTGAGATGTATCTCACTCATATCACCTTATGCAAAAATGATCTAGTTCCTAAAAAAGAAACTATTAAAAAAAACAAATGGCAAGATCTTACTTGAGACTGTGCATGTAAATGGAATTGCTGAGTGTGGCGTGGGACAGCAGAGTCCAGGTGGGAAGGGAAGGTGTGACAGAGGGGAGACCCGTGGCAGGGCTGGGGTGCTGCGGTGCTTGGGGGACGTGGTTTGCATATTGAGCTTGGCATGGATGCTAATGTTGCCTTAAATGTTGATCTCAGTTTTTAGTGTCTGTATTGATGGAAAACGGACTTGAGCAACTTAACTTAAAAATACCCCAATAAAAGCTGACATGAGAGACGTGGTGTTTGTGGTGTCTGTGTGAGGAATGTACAGGGGAACGGTAGAAAAGGCTCTCGGTGTGAGGACACAAAGTTTGCAGTGTCCCTGGAGGGCTCTCTGCAAAATGAAGATTCCAACAGAGACTTGGAGAACATGTGGACAAGTCAGCATAGCTTAAGCTACAGGGTTTGCCACTGTGAGCTGTAGCAGCAGCAGCAGAGAATTAGGAACCGAGAATTTGTTTGGAAAAAATGCTGTGTACAAAGGGATCCAACTTCATATTTGAACATTTTCTAGAAAAATCCACCCAGGAGCTGGGGATGAGCAGACGTGCTCCCTCTGCTGTGTCACATCACTATTCCCACTCTGTGTATCACAACATTCCTACTGTAGAAAAGAGAATTGCAACATTGCAGGTCGTACAGAAGGGGAGAGGATTGTTTGTCCTCTGTGCTCAGTAACAAAACATCCATGGCGTAGGTGGAGGAATGGGGCGAGTTTGGGCTTTGAAGGGTTGTTACTGGGGTCTTCTGTCAGTGATTTCTCTTTCCTATCTAACAAGTGTTTTCTATAAAAGCCCTTTCTTTTGATGGAGCCTTAGAATTACTACACTAAAAAATAAAATACTTAGCATGCCACACGTGTGGGTCACTGGTTATGTAATGGTACACAAACAGCTAACAGACCCAAGAACAAATGTTCAAAATTTTGTGTCACATCCCACACACGTTATTTGTATCTGATATTTTGTGAATTTCAGACATAACAAAAATGCAGTGATCTTGTCCAAATACTGTCATTTTGCCTTTTCATCCTGTAATATTCTTGGAGAATATTGAAGTGGCTGTACCACATTTCTCATTTTTCATATTTGTGTTCATCCAAATATTTTGTCTGTTCATGATTACCCTGTGGTTGCTTTGGAGAGTCAGAAAAATGGAATTAATCTACCCATTCCCCAGTTATGCTGAAGTTCATGCTGAGCATCACTGTTGCACCTACTTTTTGGGGTTTGTCTGTATTTGATCCGTTTCTTCCCCAGTTCTGGCTGCTGTGCAAGCCAAGGGCAGTGGTAGCATCCACATTCTTGTTTAGGAAATTTTCGTCTTTATGTTTTTCCACATCCGGTTTTTCATTAATTGACTGTCAGTAAGGGTGCTGCAAGTTCAGTATTGTTTCCTCTCTTCACTTAGCAGTCAACATCCAGTGGGAAATCACATTTTGTCCAGTTTCAGCCTTGCATCGTATACTTCAAGATTTCTTCCTCTTCAACTTTTGCTTACAAGTCAGAATCTGCCCACTCAGAATAGGAAATGTTGGTAATTTTAGCTGTTTTCAGTTTTTCCATTGTCTGTTCTTTGGTGAGGATGTGTTTGAGTGTCTTAGGGGAGACTCACAGAGAACTGATACTTTTATCTGTAAAACAGGCAATAGCAGGAGATGTTAAAATTAGGCTAAAATCACCACAGTACTATCCTGGAAGGAGATGCAAAGGTAGCAGTTCTTTCAGGTATTAAATAGTGCTCCTTCTTGCCCCTTTGCTCACCTAGAAAAACATAAGGCATAGTCTTAATTTATTTTATTTATAAATGCCTTGTTTATCAGTGTATATTCAGCAAGTATCAGTGAATATTTTGCTGTTTAATTAATTTCTCTTGCTGTTCAACTCAGAATTCTTGGAATTCAAACCTGTCACCAAACAGGAGCTCCAAAAATTTGTAGTGTCCATCTGAATTCTATTAACTGTCCAAGAGTTATACAAGGTGCAACATCCCTGTTCATGTCAAGACCTCCAGTAAATTCAAACTGATAATACCATAAAATTGTGTGTAATTATGAGAGAATCTCACTATAATGGGCAATAGTGCAGGTAGAATGCTCTCAAGTTTAATTAATTGCATGCACAGGATTTGCTTGTGTTGCATTGCTTTTGAGCCATCACAATAGTTAAAACTTAGTTTTACTTCTGCTGTGCTCACATTATCCCTCACATTAAATGTTTTGATGCAGTAGTTGAAGCAAGTGCTTGCACTAAGTTTTCAATTAAGAATGCTTTGACTATTTAGTATAAAACATTTAAATCTTTGTACTATTTCATGCAGTCAAACGATTTGGAATTTAAACAAAATACTGTTGAAGGGTTGGTCCTGGAATTGCCATTGATTTTTGATGAAGTTGGGCAGCCTGCTTCTCTGGGATGCTGGTAAGATTCTTTTTATATTCTTTTTAATTTTCAAAGAGCTCTCATTTTCAGTGCTTCCTGAATTAGGGTAAATCATGTATTTGCTTCAAAGCAAAATTAAGTTCAAAAATCTCTCCTATTTTTGTACTTAAAACAACTAGTTTTCTTCATCTTTAAAACTGTTTTCTGACCAAAAATCAGTCAAAATTTAAGTCAAAATTAACTTGATTTCTTCCACTTTAGACCCCTGACTGAAAGGAAAGCTTGCAGAAAGTCTTTTTCTGGTATGAGTATGAAAAGCTGGGAAATATCCCATCAAGTGCTAATGAGCCAGAGCCAGGAATAAGCTGGGGAGCTGCTCTTGGTGTGTGGGATGGTGTCACTGACCACCGAGTGTGATGTGTGCTGGCAGTGGCAGGGCAGGCTCTAGCTCTTCTGACACTCTCAGAAAGTGTCATTCTGTTGCTACAGCAATCAGACATCTGGTTTTAACTGGAAATCTACATTTTGCATGCCCTTCCTTGTGCATAGGCCTTTGAGACTTTGTTTCTTCAGTGACACAAATTTCTGGAGAGAAAAATAATTTTTTCAGATAAGCTGGTTTTATCAGTTATTATTTCAGTCATTAAAACCACACAGCTGAGCACACAGTGGCAGGTGAGACAAGTTTCTCAGCCTAAGAATAAAACCCAAACACGTAGATATTTCCTGTGGTGCTGAGTGAGTTTTACTTCAAAGACTGCTGCACACAGGTTTTTGTATGCAAGCAGATTTTCTGTTTTTGCTATCAGAAATCAATGTTGCTGTCACTAAGGCCATGCATATCCCAGCAACTTGCTGTGGACTGCCACTAAATTCTTTTAGCTGTTGTCTGAAAAGCCTCAATTGAAAAAATATTTCTCCCCTGGTCTAGGTCACTGCATGCCTGTTGCCTTTTGCTGTTCAAGCATTTCCTGGAAACAGAGTTCAGTGCAACTTTCCCACTTTATCCTTCCTCAGACCTGCTCCCCATTTCACAGTGAAACGTTATGAATATTTAATTCTTTTAAATTAAATTCATACAATACTTGAGATAAGGAGAGCTTTCCTTATTCCATGATAGTATCTCAAGAAATTTGATAACTTTATTTGAAAAATATGTATGTGCAACCCAAACAGAGTTCCTTCAGTTCATATTGGGATTGCAGCCCAGCAATTTCATTTAATTTTTATTATCAATTGGAGTTCCATGAGGTGTGATGAGGCCTCTAGTGACACTCCAAATTACAAGTGACTGTATTACTGCTCTCACTGGAGTACATTAGAAACTGGGATTTCAGATAAAAGTCTTCTCACCGAGCCATGGTGAACTGAGATTATGGAAACTGCACGTCAGGAAGTGGAGAAGGGCACAGGAAAAGCAAGCCCTGGCTGGTTGCTGGTGCCTGGCAAAGAAAGGAGTTGATGCCAGGGTACAGCAGAAAGGAAAACAGCACATTTTCTCAGTGCATGTCCAGCTGGTAGACAGAGGATCAGAGCAGGGACAGGAAAAAGGCCCTGCCTGGGGTGGGGAAAGCTCCCAGAGCAAATGGGAAGAGCTGCAGGTGAGCAGCCCTGGAAGGGGATCCCATGCAGCCACACCTTCACAGCACAGGAAGGCTTCCCATCTCCTTTGCTCCTGCTTTAGCTGTTCCCCAAAACCCCTCTCCAAACTTGTCTCACTCTCTGGTTTGTTTTTGACCTTTTCTTGTCTGATCAGGTCTAAATTCAGCTGAGAAATTTTGGAGAAGCAAAGATGATCCATGTTAGCTCGTTGTCTTGAATACTTGCAGGTGCTCTGATGTGCTGCAAGCCAAAAGGGAAAAGGTCTTTGTTTCTCTAAGTGCTCTGAAACCAGTGGCTGGTTCAAGTTGTTCATGTGTATTTTGGAATTTTGGGGAGCTGAGTGTGCTCTGCTGGGCTGCCATGAGGGATAACACTGGATCTGAGCCTGGATTTCAAACACCCTCAGCATTTGACATGTGATTATCACTCTTTGGAATTAGATTTAACAGCGCTGAGGAAAGAGGTCAACGTGAAGCCAGCATCAAGAATGCTGAACTCTGGTCTTTGGAAATACCATTGCTAATGTTGCTATCAGTGCCTTTCCAGGAGAACATCACAGCTTTGTTTATCAAGAGCCCACTGGGCCAAATTATTATCAGCTGCTGGAGAGGGTACAAAGGATGCACTGTCAAGTCTCTTCTTGAATTTCCAAATTTGGGCCATTCTTTCCATGATGTAACACACTTATCTGCTGTATGGGTACTCTCAAACATGGAATAACCTAAAATATAGGATTTTGTCTGTACAGTAAAATATGGGTGCCTTTGCCTTCTGTTTATTGCTTTAACCAAACCAGTTTGTTTATAAATTTTCTTGGTTTTTTTCAGTGTAGCTGAGCTGTCCAAAGATTGCTACTGCATTGCTGTGTCCTATTGCTAATTATTGCTAATGTTATTTTGAGATATTATGTAATCAATATTGTTATTTTCTGTAGGACAGAATTCCTAGCAGTTTGAAACACCAACACCACACCTAAAACAAAGTCTCCCTCGGTACATCCACTGAAGGTTTTTTCAACCAGAAACCACGTAGCAAACATGCCTGTTCCATTTCATCTGCATAGGGAAAAAGAAAAATATATGATATGGCAATAAAAGTGGGCTCAAATATCAGTGCTAATAAATACTTGAGGAAAGAAATGCTACTTAGAACTCTTACCTTTGCTGCTCTTAAAGGAACTTGGTAACATAAACACTTAATTTTTGGATTGCTAACATTTGGTTAAAACAAATCTGAGTTTCTGCTGCTTTATGTAAAGCTGTTCCTTTTAAAGACAAAAGCCCAGTGACACTGTGCACTTCAACAAGAAACAGTCACAGAGCCCTTGAAAAAGAGGACAGTTAATATGCAGGATTTCTTGCCAAATCAGAAATTAATGTCATCACACTCTGGTTTGCAAGGCTAGAAGAGAGTGGGAGAGGGGAGAGGAACCTGCAGTCATTTTTGAGACCAAACATGAACAGCAGTTACAAAGAGAGGTGAGTACTTGGGAAAGAAACCCTCAGAGCAGCCAGCATCTGAATTTATCACTGCTGGATTAATACTAATAGGGTACAAAATACTTTTAAATTATGAGTGTTATCCTGCATTTCTCTATGAAATGCAAAGTCCAGGCCTTTATGAGAAGGTGTTTACAGACACAACACAAGCAAAATAAGGTAAGTCTAAAGCAGATCCTAAAACTCTTTGCCTTTGCCTTGTTACCCGAGGTGGCATTGGATGAGGAGAGTGGGCAGGGCAGCAGCCAGGCAAGTGGAGAAAATGGGAAAATTGTTCTTTATTACACAACTTGAAAAAGGCTGCCAGACTGCTTGGAATTGCACAGGCTGGCAGAGCCCCTGGGAGAATGCAAGACTAAAAATCTCCAACCCAGGAAGGATAGAAATTACAAACTGTGTTTTTATCTGTTGTCAGTGCCTTTGAATTATGTTTCAGGAGCACGGCAGCATTTTCTTCTGAAGAGAAAGACTGAGAACAAAATTGGGGTAGAAAAAGATGCAATTTGCATTAATTTGATCATTTTAGTATGTGTTATTTAAATTGATATTTTTGTTATTCTGCAAGGGAGAAGAGGATTGCCATGAGATCCCAGGTGATTCATGCCCTTGCCAGGAGCACATTCTGGATGGATGAAATGGCAGGAAGGAATGGCTGGAGCCACCAAGAGCCACCAGGGCTCTAAATGGGATTCTGGTGCTCCCAAAGGTAATTGTAGAGGTTGGAGGGAAGTGCTGGAAGTTTGGATTGATGGTGCAATTCCAGGAATTGCAGTCCTCTAGAAACTGTTAAAATATGGAAGGCTTTTGAACAGGAGTAGCTCGGTTTGCAGCAGTGTTTTAGCGTGATATTTTGGGAATATTTTGGGAATATGTGCTTGAGGCTGTGCTCTGCTCTGGATGGTTTGTTGCAGCCTGCATTGGGAAGATGTTCACTGATGTCTCTTGTGCTAAAGGATTCCTGTATGTGGAATGAGAGATTTCCTGGTGGTTTTTTTGTGTGCCATTAACATGTCACCTTCAGCCAGCTTCACAGGGAGCCCTGAAGGGTGAGGGGTAAGATTGAGATGCCAGGATCCAGGTGCTGAACTCTGCCCTGAGAAGGGAAGCTTCTATGAATTACCCAAATCCTTGTCCCAAGAGCAGCTGCAGGACTCATGGAGTGTTTGGGATGTGTTGCACTGGTCTCTCACAGCACATTTGATGGAGTTTGTGGATGGTGCATCCTGCTGGGGCTGATCTGAGGTAAATTCAGAGGTGCTTTCCCTTCCCTTTGAGTGGTAACACCGGGAGCTTTGCCAAGCCCTAGCAAAAGCTGCTAATATGCTATAGAAATAGAAACAAGCCAAAAGGTGCCTGCAGCTGTTGTTTACTACCTCATTGCACAGTTTGGTTCCATATGTGCCTCTGTGGAAAAGAAGTGCTTCAGAATCACGAAATAAAATTTAAACAAACTGGAGAAGATAAGTGAAGTTAACCCACCTTCAGCATCTCATTTGTACATTACACCAGAGCCTTTCTGTATCCAATCCAGCTTCCCAGAGGATTTGGTGCAGATCAGAAATACCTCTGAGCCTGATCATGTCAGTGGAATTTTTCCACATTAAAATAAAATACCAAATCTGCACATATGCTGAACGTGTTGAAGTTGTGGGGGATAAAAGACAGTTTGGACATTCTGTTAATGTGATGGAGAATATTTTGATGTTGTAATTTGCTCTAAAAGCATGTGTAAGTAATTGCTGCATGAGGCACTGAAGTCAGACTGACTCTTCACAGATGCACACACTTCCATCTCCCAACCAAGGAGTCTTGGCTCATTTTGCAGTACAGTGTGTTAGAAAGCAGTGATAGGTTTGCCTCTTGTTAACTATATTTTATATTTTATCTGAAAAAAAAATCATACTTCTGCTATGTCATAAAATATTTTATTTCTTTAAATTCTGTTACAATTAGGAGCAACAAGAAATCTCCTGTGCTCAGAAGAAGAGATAAGATTCCTCTATTCTGATCCAGGGAGGGTGTATTTCCACTTTGCATTTTGTCCATTACACGTGTCATTGACATGCCAGTTGAGGCAGGATCTTTTAAACAGCTCATGCTAGAAACTATGACAAGAATTAGTGTGTGGCAAACTGGATAATTTATCTGTAAGGTGCAGGTGAATTCCATTTAGATGGAATTTTGGGAGGCATGGAATAGGATGGAACCTGCAGCCAGCTCTTTCCCTGTGCAATAGGATGGATACATCATCCTAAAGCACTTTTTAAAGATCCCCCAGCTACTGTGTTTTCATGGCTGTAGCAGTAACTTCAGACAAGCCAAGCATCTTCCACGAGCTGGATCTTTCCTTGCTTTGCTGCAGCACTTCTGGATTTAGCTGACTCTCAGGAGGGATCAGTTGCTCTGCTCTTGAGTGATACCGTGGCCAGCTAGAGCATTTCTCAGTGATTACATGAATACAAACAGCATATATTGCACACTGCAGCCCTTAGTTTGACTTGTAACTAACTTCCTGAACAGCATTGTCAACGATAAAAATATTTGGAGCTCTCCATTGTCTTGGCACGTTGTTTGACAGGCCCATTCCTTTGCTGTCATAGGTAGCAAAATTCAGGAAATCATGCAGCTGAACAGCTGTCATGTATGTGGGACCAGGAAAAGGGCTATTCTTAGTTCCTTTGTTTCTTTACTGTTACTCCTGAAGTCATTTTTGGGGGATGAAATTATGGCCTGCTTGGCCATTATGGACTAACTATTTGGCAAAGCTCCTCCTGAGTTCAGCAAAGCAGAGGTTCCATCCCTCATGAAGGTTATCATATCTGTTAAATTGAGTTTGAGCTCTGGTCACATGGAAACCAGCATTTGCTGTTGTTATTAAAGCTGCTTTTCTTTCAGCAGAGTACTTTGGAACCATGTTTCTGTCCTCTCTGGATTTACCATCATAATTTCCAAAATACTGTGTTCTGGAAAAAGAACAAAAATAATACATGTTAATAACCATGGGATGCTGGGAAACTTCACATGGGTTTGGAAGTGACACCATAAATTGCTTTTAATTCTGTGGATTTATGATTTCACAGAAAAAAAGTGATGAGATTTTGTTTGTTACAAGCAGTAATCAAGATGAATATATGATGCAGGAATTATTTTATTGCAGAGTCAGCTGGCTGGACTGTAGCTCTTCAGAACTATGCAGCAACTATAGAAACTGGTCAGTGCTTCCTATGCACTGTGGTCTGCAAAATAATGGAAAACTTTCATGTCACAGCATTCAGCAGCCTGAGAGCACAGCCCCAGGAGAGATCTGCCTTGGGCTGGTTATGTTTGCTGTGTTAAACGGGGCTCAGTCCTTCAACATTCACCTTTAAAGACACAGATCAGAATAAGCTGCTGTAGAGCCATAATTTATAGTATTGGCTACAGAATTTTCCCAATTATCTCTGGAATTATTTGTAATGTAAAGTATTTATAAGTAAAACACATGTCATACAAAGCACTGGCTGCCAGGTATAGAATGAGGTGTATGAGATTCACTGCTGTGTGTAATGAGCAGCTGCCCCTGGGTCAGCAGAGCCCTGAAACTGCCTGCAGACCTCTAATTCTTCCTTTTCCTTTCTTTTTTTTTTTAATTTCTTTCCTTCCCAAGCTGCATGCACAGGCACCTAAAAGAATGTCCAGTGGTGCTGGCTTCCTGCAACAAGCAGCAGGGTGTTGTTGGTGCCACTCTCAGTGTCACTGCACACTTTAGGATGGACAGCTCCAGTACTGGGAAATGGAAGTAGGACAGGAGGCTGCTCCTGAAGGGAAGGACAGGGCAGCTCTTTGCTCCTGTGCAGCCTCTGAGAGTGGGCACAATTACTCACAGCTAAAGAGGAACTTCAGCAGGGCTGTTTGCCCTCCATGCTGTGAGAGATCCACCTGGAGAAGAAACTCAGAGACATTTCCTCGTGTCACAATTCCAGGCCAAGCTTGATGGCTCCCTCCTGCTGAGCTGCAGGCCAAGGAATTCTTTAAAAGGGCAGGAAATGCAGATCTACTGTTCTGGTTCAAACCAAGCTTCAGTGAAGTCACCTGATGTTGGAACCCTGGATGCTGAGAATTTCTGACTTTTGGTGCTGAAAGGCACAGACCCACAGGAGAACACTGCATTTTACCTGAGGCTGTGGAGAAGGCTTCCAAAATTGATTGATAGCACTGGGATCATGGGCGTGGAGTTGGTTAGAAGTGTGTAATATCACAGGGTGGAAAACTTAGAGTTTGGGCTTTTAGAATATAGTAATAAATATGAAGCAAGATGAAGGTTTTAGGGTGGAGACAGGTTGCAGGTTGTTCTTCTTTACCTTCTTCCTTCTTTTTCATGGCTTTGGGTGGTGTTTTGTAATTGGGCAGAAAACTCCACATTGCAGGTTTCGAGTGATCAGTTATTGGGTTAAAAGGGAAAATAATCTAGGTGTCATTTCTTAATTGGATAGTTTAGATTTAAAGACCTTGTGACAAGAGATAGTTAGCCATTTGGTGCCTGCTAATGAAAGACTGCAGAACTCCCTGCTGTGGGGCTGCAGCATTAGCAAGCAACAACAAACACCTGAGTCTGAACAGGAACCGTCCTCTCAAGTGCCTTCAGTCCCAGCCCTGACGGAGGTAGAAAAAGGAAGCAGAGAACCCACAACGTGATGTAACTCAGTGTTTATGGCACAGAAGCAGCACTGCAGGCCCTCAGTGAAGCTGGCTGGTGTTTGCAGGGCCGTGCCCTGCTCCAGCCCCGCTGCCAGCGCCGTTTGCCGGCGACGCCTGCGCTGTGGGACAGGGAGGTGCAGTATGTCAGACTCAGTGTTGCCACTGTTTCTCCGCCTCAGAGCCTTCAGATGGAGGCTTTTCATACGGTTTGCACTGGGAAATTATTTGCGTTGCATTTCGTATGGTTTGCAATGCACATCCTGCTTTGCTCTCTGCTTGGACGTGGCTTTGTGTTGGCCGGTGCCAGGGATCCAGTCAAGTTCTCTGGACTATTGTTACAGTGTGTCACAGACAAAACTGCTTTGTCAAAACACCACAAAAATGCTTCTGTGTCTTTGGCATCTGTGCTCAGCATTCTGGAACCATTTATTTAATTTACATTTTTTTCCTTTTCCCACTATCCACTATTTATAATGTAGAAACAGTAGCACATCTTCCTTTTAACTCTGGTTTTGGTAAAATTATAAACATTCCTCCTGAAGGGTCTGTGGCTCTGTTCATTGGAAAGAGTCCTAGAATGGGTTGTGAGGGACCTTAAAGATCAGCCAGTTACATCCCCTCTACCACAGACAGGGACACCTTCTCTGTCCCAGGCTGCTCAGAGCCCCATCCAAGCTGGCTTTGAACACTTCCAGGGATGGGGCAGCCACAGCTTCTGTGGGCAAGTTGTGCCAGGTCCTCAACACCCTCACAGTAAAGAATTTCTTCCCAATATCTAATTTAACCCTGCCCTCCTTCAGTTCAAAGCCATTCCCCCTTGTGCTGTCACTACCTGCACTTGAAAAAGTCCCTTCCCAGCTCTCTTGTAGCCCCTTCAGGCACTGAAGGTGCTCTAAGGTCTCCCCAGAGTGTTCTTTTCTCCAAGGCTGGACAACTCCAACTCTCAGGTTTGATACTTCTTTCATTTTTCCAAAGACACAAATTCAGAAACATCATGAGGTCAACTTTGTGATTTAAAACAAAACCAAACCAAACCAAGGCATGGACACATAGCAGAATAATAGTGTTATCTTCAGTAAAGAATTTGCTCAAGCCTGCACAACCTGGAGGTGAATATGAATTATTTGTGTTTTTAAGCCATGTTAAAAGTTAACACCAGTTAGTTCTGGAAGTGCTAACTGAAACCTCTGCTTTGGAGTGGGAAAAATGGAAGATCTTGGGAACTGAGAGGCAGAAACAGCAGAGAATTGTACTTTATCTTTTCTTCTGTCCTCTTTATGTGCTTTTTATTTTAGCAGTCAGTTATCTCAGGAACCAACCACATCTGTGTCCAGCATGAGATCTGAGGGAGCTGGAGCAGTGCAGGGGGTTCTGAGGAACATGACATGGAAGATAAAACCATGCATAGGCACAGAGCAATCTCAGGAGGGAGCATCCCACGCCTGCTGCTCAGCGATAGCGACAAATACTCTCTCCTTCTGCCTTTCCATAACAAAATACTGTTGTCCATAACACCAGAGAGTATTTGCAGTCTCTAAAGTCCTACAAAATTATGCACCAGGGTCAGGCTTTCACTCTTGCAATGTGATAGTTTACTCCTACATTTTTTTCGTAGTTATCCAGATGTTCTACTTATTCTGATTATCCTGAGTTTCTCATCTTGTTGTCATTATCTGGGGAAGTTCTTGGCTTGACTAAAGCAAAAATTTACACTCTTGTCTAGTTTTTCTGGGTGGGCATTTCCAAAGTTTTGGCATATTTCAAAATTATTTATGTCTCCTTGTTCTAGATCTTCTGGTCCTTTTTGTAGTAAGACCAGGAGGACAAACAGTGTAGGATGTTTTTTCACTCTGTGCACAGTTACCTTTTTGCATGCTTTAGTTTAAAACACAGAGGAGGTCACCTAATTTACAGTGAAGGTGGCTGCCACTTTGGGGTTCTGATTCTTTTTCTTCTTGAGACTTCTTTTCCTTCCTTAATGCAGAACAAGTTATGGACTGCAAATATGACCTTATAGGATCTGAGTGCTTGGATGAGAAGGATTTAGGAGTAATTTTTCTTGTTTTCATTGATGTGGGGGTTTTGTCTTTAGGAATCTTATTAGAAAGATACTGTTGACCTAAAAATTCCTCTTGCTGTTAATAATATCTCTGCTGTAATAATATCTCTGCTTTTGAGCATTTATGACATTATGCTGCAATGTTTGCTTTGCAACCAAACTCCTGCTCTTTGGAAAATGAAAATTCTATTGAAATACTGCTGGAAGTTTTCGTTTTACTACGCTGTCCTTGGGTGTAACAAATGCTGTTTAGATGGGAAGTTAAAAGCAAAAGGTTTGAGAGGTTGGTTTCATAAATGTCTTCCTAAATGAATCCTAGGACTACAGAGTGTGTTTCTTAATGCTTTCAACAGAATTCCTAGAACTTATTTCAGATTGTTGGACAATGTCCTTCAGAAACTTTTGCTAAATATTCAGATACAATACAACTTTCTACTAGTGAGGGAAATTCACTGCATGCTGTTCAATAGGAACAACTAATCCTAAATTCTACCTTTGTAATTAAAAAAAAAAAAAAGGTTTTCTGAAGACTCAAACCAATTCCTATTTAACTTGCTCCTCAAGTTTCCCAGATGCCTCATTCCAGGTGACAGCTATTTGTTTTTATGCCAAACCTTGAGGTATCTGTAAGACTGGATTCCAAAATGTCAATGCTATTGTAGAGTATACATCGAATCTGGGCAGGGGGGAGGGAAGGAGAGATGGAAAGAGGGACTACATGAATCTTTTCTGAAGGGCTTCACACACTCCCGTGGCCTTTGGTAATAAATTGAGTTTAGCTCTCACTGATAATATTAAATAAAGCTGATCTAACCTTGTCTAGACCTGTGAGGGTTTTTCCTCCCCACCCCCAAAGATAAATGTATTGTTACACTGGGTATGGATATTGATGTGCTTTGTGGTATCTTCCACAGCAAAGTTTATTCAGGAGCAGACCATCTGCACCTAATTCGGTTTCTTGTTTTCAATTTGTTTGGGAGCTATGATTCTAAACTCTCCAATGTATGAATAGTCATTGGTTTGCAGTGTTCTAACCTTGTCCTCTTTTTGCCTCTTTTGGTAACCTCCTTTAATGAGCTATGTTTCTTGCTGGGATGCATGGTTAGCTGTAGCTCCCTCCTTCTCCAGTGATTATCACAGCAATTCCCTTAATGGTCATGACAGAAACCATCTTCTTTCAAAGCCTCCCCCGCAGCCCAGCTTCCTCTCAGTTCTCTGGGCAGCTGGCACCCACTCTGCCCAAGGGCAGGAGGGACAGGAGCACAGCCATGCTCCACTTCCTTTCCCCTGCTTTTGGGACTCAATGACTCTTGTGGGGCCCTTCCAACTCAGCCAATTCTGAGGCAGCCCTTAAATTTCAGTCACCCCGCACATATGGCTATTTTATTTTAGCTCCTTCCTATGATGGTCAGCCAGAACAAGCAAACCCTTAAGATGTCCCAGCAGAGTTCCAGGGTGTCACAAAGCTGTTCCTGCACCATTCTCTGGTGATTGCTAACAAACCCAACTCTAACTGGGCCTCCCCAGGTGTAACCCTTCCTTGAAAGCTGCTAAGCAAGAAAACAGCTTTCAAGGAAAAAAGCTGCTTGAAAAAAACCACGAAAAAAACAAATTATCAATTTCACTGAAATCTCTTGCATCGCTTCCCTAAATTCCTCCCGTGTCGAGCTATGACATTAGTAAAAAAGGATGTCAAATTAATCATATTGGTGCAGGACTGCCTAGGCATGGGGAAAGCCTTGTTGGTGTTGGTTTTGATCAGTGCACAGCTCTGTGCTGACCTCCTGAGCCATCTGTGCCCCCGTCCTCAGCTGTGCCCCTGGCCTGGGGCTCACTTGTGCCTTCAGGGCTGATCCTGTGAGCTGGTACCAGAGCATGTAACACCTCCCAGAAAAACTCACCCAGTACAGCCTGGTGGTTTGCAAGAATGTTTTCTGCCACAATCTGAAATGCATCTGCAGTGCAGAGTTTGCTTCTAGTTTTATTCTGATATCCTTTTTTCTAGGGTAAACTTCACATATCCTGTGCTTTATTGAGCATAAATGCCTTGGCCATATCATCACAGGGAAGTGCTGCTCTGTTTTATTTATACTTTGATAATGAATGTGGAATTGTTTTTAGCTCTCCACAGGGCCCTAATTGTAAGAATAGATGAAAATGCAAATGTTCTCATTCAAAACAGCAGTAAATATGTTTTTAACTTGTTAGCTCAAGTGGAACTTAATTAGGGAAGACATGTATTTACTGCTGTCCTGGACTGAGGTCAGTGAGACCTGGCACTGTCAAGTTTAGTTTTTGATTTGGTTTCTAAAAAATGATTTATATAAGTGAAAGAAAAACTTGTTTTTGTCTGAGTCCTAGGCCTCTCAATGCTCTGTGATTAGTATCTTGGGAACATGGTTTTCAGCACATTCTACAGGATTTGGTTATAAATCTCTGTCCTTGTACACTTCTTCAGACTACCCCGACAGGTACAAACTTCTGCTTGTGCACACCTCCTCTGTTGGAGAGAGGCTACAGCTACTCTTAATTTACTGCAGTCAAGTGAATGCTGGAAGTGTGCCCCAGGTGCATCCAAGCTTTTCAAAGTGCAGGAATACTCCTGAACACATCTAGGGCTTCATGGGGGAGAACCTGAGAAGCTCAAGTTCAGACCCAAATGCTTGGGAAGAGCAGCCAGCAGTTGAGAGCCCTGCAATAAACCCTGGGGACAAAGAGATTCCCAGTCAGAGCCCTGTGGAACTCACAGGTAAAGGCTGTGGCTGCTCACCAGACTGCTTCCATGGGTGGGAATCCCATCTTGATCCACAAAACAGAGCCTTTGCTTTCAGGAAAGAAGGCCTGGGAGGGGAAAGCAGAGTCTAGCTGTGCCCTTTAGGAGGGAGCTGATCTTGTTTCGCTGTGGTTTGTCCAGAGGAGCTCGAGCCTTCTTCTCCCAGGGTGGCATTTTCCTCATTCATTTGTTCTCTGTTTAGCCCTGCATTTTTACGTGCTGGCTGCAGGTCAGCCCCTGCTCAGCCAGCAGCTGCACTGGCCAGTTCAGAGCCACTAAGCTCAACTAAAATGTTCGCTTCTCTCTTCACGCCTAGGTTTCCCAGATTTTCAGCAGTAAATCTGGAAAACACATCTAATCCCACTGAAGCATTCTCCAGCCTTTCTGACATGAAGGATTGTGTGGTGGCCATGGTGATTTGTGTGCAGCACTGGAGTCCCTGGGACACAAACCAGTGATTAGGAGCTCTGTGATTTGGGGGGAAAGAGGAGAGGTTGTTTGCTATTTCTGGGTTAGGGAAGGAAGGCAGTTAAACTTTGTATTAATGAACTGACTAGAGGAAACAGACCCAAATCCAAAAATCCTGCCAAATATTAACTTTTTGTTGACGGTAGAATTTGTTCAGTTTGTACACCTGCTATGGAAGTGCTATTTATCAGAGGCTGGATCATTTCCAGAAATGAATATAAGCCTCTGGCCAGTAATAGACAGAATAATACAGAAACACAAACAAAATCACAAGCAAGCCTGTCCTTAATGATTTATTCACATTTTCACTCACATGGAAAGCAAATGTTTTGATTAATTTGCTGAAAGTTTACTTCTCTTGGTTTCCTTAACATTTTTCTTTATTATTGGATTTACATCTTAATACAAATAGTCTGCTATATATTTAGATATGTTGTTTAGTTTATAACAGTATAATTGGAAAGGAAGATGAAATTGAAGATAGCTACTGAGATACAAAAAATTAAAGGTCAAAAAATACTGAGATACAAAAAATTCAGATCCCTGCTGCCTCTTAACTCTGAAATGTGGAAAAACCAAAATTTCATCATAATATTTGTTTCTTTGCTGTAGGGATGAAGGTGCTGACAGAAAGGTTGATGATGGCTGAGTAAACTTAAAAAAAGAAAAAAGAGAAAGAGACAAATACTGGTGATTCCTTAAGATGGAAGGAAAGGGGATGTGTCCTGGTGTTGAACAGTACCTTTCTGTCCACAGATGTGGTACAGGATGGAAGAATCTGGCTCCAGAATGGTCTTGCCAAATACACCCAAAAGGCATCTGAGGTGTTTGCCGTGACTCTTCGTGAAATTGGACTCCCTTGCAGAGCTGGTGCAGAAAACTGGGAAGGTTCTGTGCAGAAGCAACTGCATAGGTATTCCTTGCTAGGCTCTTTTAATTTATGTGTTCTGAGCTGCTGGATCCACTTTGGAACAGAGGAAGACCTTAGATTGGAATTACTTGAGATCTTAAGAGCTGTTTCCACCGAATCTGTGCAGCCGTGTGTTTTCCATACTGGAATGAGGACGGTGGCCGCTGGGCACTCACCTTTGGGAAGAGGCACGGGGCATCCAGGCTTCCCTCTGCTGCCCAGGACCCCTGGGCCATGCCCACCACCTGCTCCCATCCCCGGGAGGCAGCGCTGATTCCAATAAACCAGGCACATCTGACTCCGCTGTTTGCCGTCGGGAAAGCTGGATCCCATTTTCCATGGGCTCGCTCCTCCTTCCACCCCCGCTCCCTCCTCCATCCCCCAGAGGAGGACAGCGCTGCCATCCGGCACGGCGATCACTGCAAGTGGCCAGTTCAGGACAACTGGAAAGGAATTTGAGCCATTACTGGAATTCTAATCTCAGACTCTTCTAGAAAAGAGCTTAACAGCTTTTTGCTTGTCCTCTTGGGTCTGATGCTTGACAGGAAATGAGTTTGAAGGGTTCAGGAGCAGGTCACAGAACTCGCCTTGCTGCCAGCTGCTCTGCCGACCTTAGCAGTGTGTTTGCAGAAATCTGATACACTTGCTTGTTATTAAAGCCTTTTCTCTGAGAAAAGTTACTTCCAAAGCCAGGTCCTACCAGACGTATTTCTAGAATATTGCATCCTCGCCTCTCTGAATTCTTCTCCACTGACACTTGCTATGACCTAAGACTCCAGCCATGTAAAAAATGCTGTTTTGTAATTCAAGGCAGAGTGAACAATTGTGTTTGCAGGCATGTTTATGTTTGTCTTTTGCAGCGCTTACTTTGTTTGTCCTTTACGTGCCCATCTGTGGGATCTCAAAGAAACTCCGTTCCCCAATCTTGCATAATTAATCAAATATACCTCATAGAGTTCATAAAATACCTCAAATCTGGTCTCAGGAAAGCAATTGTAATGGATGGGCTGACTGTTTCCTGTGTAGCAGCTGAGAAGTATATTCCCAAGCAAATTTAAAAATAAGGCAGCCTCCATGCATTCTTGGAATCCTATTGGCAAGTCGGAGCTGTTCAGACTAGTACGAAGTTCAAACAGGCCATGGAGACTGATGGCATGTCCCTCTTTCTTCACTATTTCTGATTTAGAAATCACTTTCCAAATTAAAAATATCAGAGCAGACAGACCTGATCAGGACAGCAGGGAGCTCAATAACAGGGCTGTGCTGGCAGGAATATTGCAAATAAAAAGCTGTGGCAGAAGCACACCACATCAGTCTTGATCACCTGCTTTGAGAGTGCTGCATCTTCCCAAGGGAACAGCTCTGCAGCTTTGTGTGTTTCCTTCCAGGAGGGCATGTCTAGGGAATAATCCTTCCATAGAACCTCTACTTCCAACCCAGCAAGTTTGCTCTTCCCCTCCTCTTCCTCCTGCCCAAGAAGGTTCTTGCAAAAATACTTTAGGAGATGCAACCTAAACAACCCAAATAGGTAAGACTAACTGGCTACATCACTGCATTTTTTATTCTCTTTATTTCTCTCTTATGTCTTCACTTCTGTAGGAACTTGGCTCCTCTGCAGCTTCTGCTGCTTTAATATATTGGTCAGTTTGCACTTTAGTTCAGCCTTCTCAAATGTCTGCTGTCTCTCCAGAACCAGCGTGTCCTGGAAAACAAAATGTGTGCAAATACACTGACAAAAAACAGACACATGGAATACACAAATGTACCATTATTTGACTTAGTTCAACCGGTGAAAAGTCTTCCAGAAATCTTGAACAACAACTGAAAATGGACTTGGAAGCTCCAAAGACCTATCATTCATGGCTAATGAATGGCTAACTACTTCAGCCCTAATAATTTGTGGTTTCTGCCTCAGTTTGAAAATTAATGTGCAGGCCAGCCCACTATTAATGCAGAGCTAAATAGTTAACCTCTGATTCCATGGTGTGATTGCCAGGCCTGGTAGCACTGAGCAAAAGTCAGATACACTGTTTGCTCCAGTGCTACCTATGTACAGCACTCTCCAGAATGGAAAAGTCAGGAATTAATAACAAGATTCTGACTCAGAATGTTTCTGGTCTCCTTGTCTTCCTTAGGGGTTCTTGAGAGTCCTGCTGCCTGTCCTTAGCTGCACTATTTGAGAGGAGCTACTTCTGTCTTAAGAGGAGCTCTCACTTAAAGAAAGAGTGGGAACACAGCAAAAACTTTTCTATTACTCTCTAGAGCAGTGACTGCTGTGAGAATGGCCAAGTAGAACGGGTCAAGAATGCACAAATAATGCCAGTGGAAGGAGCTGAAACTCATTGCTCCTGTATCCTGTGAGGATACAGTCAGGGTTTGCTGGGCAAGAGCTGGGAAGGGGCAGGGGGGAAGAAACCCACTGTGTTAAAGCAGCAACAAAACCTATCAAAGCTGCAGCACTCTGTGAATTCATCCTTCCCTAAAACCAGAGCCAGCTCCCTTGCTGTCCGTGGAGGAGCTGGAGCTGCATAGAGTTCCACTATGAGAGCACTTGGATTTAAAAGCAGGGAAGAGACACCTTAGCAGGAGCACTCTGTGTTCCCTGCTCCTGGTGCAGACCGTGCTGCATCACCCCTCAGCTCAAACCCCAACCCTCCAGCAGGGCCAAGAGCAGCTCAGGATCCCCTGGCATCCCAGCACTCACTGCCATGGCACAACTGAGCTTTTGGAGCACAGGGCATGTGGGCACAAAGAATCACTTGTCTTTTGGATATTTATGAGCTGCTGTCCCTCTCTGGGGTGTAACAACTCTAAACACATCTCTCCTGATGCTGTGGGTGCATCAGGAGAGGTGTGTTTAGAATGTGCAAGATGAGAAGATTGTGGGCAGGGTGGGTAGGGATTAGGCTCCCTGATAGTGGAGTACACATGACATGCCTCAAGAAACCAGCTCTGTCAATTGTTTTTCTGGATGAGATGGAACCTGAGACCAACCTTAGCAGCACGAGTCAGTACTAACTTTAGAGTAAGAACAGAACATGGATTTTTTTCTTTTTTTTCCCCCTTTTTTAATTGCTGAAAGAGACCTTGTTGAGATAGGCCTAATTAAATTATTTCCTTCTATAAGCATCACTATTCCTAAGACCAGTTTTGAGTACAGACATGGGAAGCAGTTTGTGCTCCACATTAATTATGAATATTTCAGGTTTGAAGAAATTAACATGTCTGTTAGTACAGCAGTGATGGAGTTGTACAATATCTCTGTTGTAGGGCTGGTTATATCTGGAAGAGCACCTGTTCCAAAGAAGAGAAATGTTTATTTTCCAAAATAACAAAATCATCAAAATTATCTTAATTAATTTTAATGACAACAAGAAGTTAGTTCAGTCCTGGAAAGGTTAAAGCCAGGAATGTTTGTCAAGGAGCTTCAGAGCACAGGCAGCTGTTGACCCAGTGGAGTCACCTGCATGAACTGCTGAACATTTCTTCACTGCATACACTGTGGCTCTGGGGGATTCTTTTGCTTATATTTTTGTGTCTTTGTTTTCTTAAAGAAGAACATTCCATTTTACTCTAATGGAAGCTGAAAAACCAGTATTTTTCTTGACTCGGCCTTTGTTTCAGAAAGTTCCTATCAGAAAAAATAAAAAACCAAAGCAAAAACGTGACCCAAAAGATAATGACTGCAAGAATCATTAATTTCCCCCTTCTGGACAGAGGCCTGAATAAAAACTTGCTTGTAAAATCAGAGTTTCAGGGGAAACTCCAATTTAAAGAGTCATCATTCACTCACAAGCCAAACAACTGTAAATGATAAATTAAGAGCAGTTTAAGTCAAATCTGCATATGGATTCTTTTTTTTTTTTTTTTTTTTTTTTTTGTCATGTACTATCAGCTTTTCTCAGTTGCAGGTTTTCCTCACTGTTGTACAAGAAATAACATAAAAATTCAAGGCAAGAATGAGCCTGAGTGCACACAGTGAAGGTTCAAATGTGCAAGTTCAAATGTGCAGGTTCACTGGGCTAGAGAGAAGGAGCAGAGAGCAATACTATTTTCTTTTATCACCTCTGGTCACCCTGGGCATGCCAGCAGTAAATGAGTGGAAAAAATGTTGAAAACAAATGTTGTTTTCTTAAATTGATGCTACTCACAGCAATCCACCTTTGTGTGCTGTGGCTAGATGCATTGAGTTTTAGCTGCCTCGTGGGCTCTGTGATTACCTTAAAGGAAAGTGCTGATTAAATATATATTTTCTGAAATAAATTTGATCCTTCATGCTCAGCCACTTTAGGAATCATCTCATGTGGCCTGATTGAAAAAATCCAGTGAGCCTGGAGTAGGATTCATTTAATTGACTTCCATAAGCTCTGGATCAGACTCATGGGGAATGAAGAGTGACTTTCCCCTAATCTCTTAAGTTCTTCTCCTCTCCTGTTCCAAAGCAATTACAAAACTGGTGAAATGGAAGGAATGGTTTCTCTTGGTCTTGTGTTCTTCATCAGTCTTCAGGTTTATTTTAGGCTATAAATTGCCCTAATCATGGATGCTTTCTTGTTTTTGTCCTACAATGTTTAGCTGCAGAAGGCCATGTTTACTGCCTTTCTGCAGCTGCTCTTGTGCTGAGATTGTTTATCTGCATAGTGCCTGTCTGCTGTGGCTTCTTAGGTATTTCACAATCTGAAAACCTCCAAACTCTTCAGTAGTTGATAAGAGAACTGAAGCATGATGTTCTCAGAAACAAAATCTATCAGACTGAAAAAGCTGAGGGTTTTTTTTTCCTCCTTTTGTGAAAGCATCTCTGAGGGCCAGCATAATGAAAGCCATTTTTTGTGGCTGTGCTCTCTTGTGGTGCTGCATGTCCCATTTCCCTGCTGCCAGAGCACAGCTGTGTGTAGCCAACATTTTGCTGAAGGGTTTGCATGAGGCTGGCAGCAAGATACAGTGGTTTTGTGGAGTTGACTTGTACATCCACAGCCATTGTGCAGGGAATGCTGCCATTCTGCAGCCAAAGCAGATTTAGCTGCAAATCACTACAGATGTCCAGCACTGCAGTGTAAACCAAAGAAGTGTTGGGCTCTTGAGCCAGGCTTTCCCAGCGCTGCCACCACCGTGTAAAATCCTGGGACTTTACATACTGTGTGTTGTGGCATCCAACTGGAAGAAGATGGAATTTTGAGGCTTGGAGTTGAAATTTAAATTCCCATGATTCTTCTTGTCCTCACATCCATCTTGTTTTTTGCAGCCGAGCCAGCACCAGTTCGAAAACATTGGCAAGCACCGAGATGTTCGTGGGGATGAATATAAACAGGCTGTTGCAAGCATGTCTGAGGACATGCAAAGTTGTCAGGACCAGGGCAGCGAGGGCAGCCAAGGAGGAGTCTGGCACCAGGCACACAGGATGTCACCCCTGCCCCCAGCAGACAGCCTTGCTCCATGGAGTGTGCTCTGTCTGGGCAGTCAGTGATGCCTGGCTGGTTTTGTAGATTTGGGACTGCAAATGGGTAAAATCCCTTGTGCCCAAAGCCCTCTGCAGGGCTGAACAAGCCACAATAGGTACTTGTGAGTCTGTGCCTTTGGGAGCCCTCGGGGTGTTTGATTTAGCTGATTCTGTTCATACACTTGCAGCCCCTGGAGCAATCCATAAAGAAGAGCCCACCAAGCCTGCCCAGCTGAAGGGTGCCCTGTTAAGGCACGGAAAGGCATGAAAAGCCCCTTGTGCCAGACTTCCCTCAGCCTCTCTTGTGACTCTTGGCCTTGCAGGCCATGTCCCTCAGTGCCACTGCAGAGGAGAGACTCCTTTGTGTGCCTGCTGTCCCCATGTCACCAGCGAGCTCTGGTGTGACTGCAGGACCTCTTCTGTACAACTCATCATGAAAGGAAGGGCTGCAGCCCTGTGGGACATGTGGGAGGAGGAGGCTGATAACCTTGAAGGCAGACTTGCCCTTACTCCAACCACTAAAACAAATGCTGCCACATCTGGGCTGTAGTCATTCGTGCCCCTGCTTTGAGGATTAGGAGTGCTGATGGAAAAATGTGTGCTGTGCTTTGTTTGGAAGCCATCCTGCATGTTCAGGTTGTGATGTATAGCCCCCATCCTCCCCTGAAGTGAGTGGCTGGAGTGGTGAACATGCAGAAATGCTTTGTATGGGGGAGAGTTCAGGCTCTGTACCGAAAGAGGAGATTTCTAACAATAAACACATTTTGTGTGGGAGTGTGGTGAGTTGTTTGTTTGCTTGATTGTTCACAGGTTTTTTAAAACAATTTTTGGTGAAAGATCCTAAGTATGCATCCTCAGTGCACACTGCTCACTGAATGCTTGAGATAAGCTGTCCTGTGGGTAGGATTCAGGAAAAGGGGCTCTCCCAGTGCTCAGAACTGTCCTTGCCATCACTTCATGCAGAAATGAATGCTGATGAGTGCAGTGTGCCCCACAAAAGTGTGGCTGCAGAAGCAGGGGCTTGCAGAGGATGACAACAGCCTGGCATCTGTGGTGAGTCTTAGAGCCTGAGTCCCTGTCTGGGTCAAGCAGTCTGACCCTTCCACCTCTGCAGCAGCTGCATCTGCAAGGCCACTTCTCTGTCCCCTGTTTTCACTTCAGAAACCCTTTCCTCCACTGCTCTGTCTCTTTATTTGCCTCCTGGGATGCCCTTGCGAGCATTTTGAGCATTTTGAACATGTCGTCATCTCTGGACCTCTTCTTTTTCCTACGTAGATTGGACAAGTATTTGCTTAACGACAATAGCAGCCCTGTCCTTAGCTGCCATGAGTTGTCAGCTGTTGGGGGGAAGGAGAAAACGAGCTATTGTAAGAATGATTCTTTCATGCCAACTGGAACAAAGAGCTTGGGTTGCTCCCCCTTCCCCCTTTGTTTTAGCTTTCTGGTTCTTCCCAGTCTTGGAGACAGCAAGACATTTTCCAAATGTTTTTTGCCTTTAAAGAATGAGGGGCATCAGTCTACCTTAAAGAGAGGACTTTGGTAAAATTCAGCACAAATCTGCATCTGTTCTTCAGAGCTCGTTGTGGCAAAGGGAAACAGTTTTGCCTGCAGAGGCATGGTGGTCTTTGTTTGCACTTTGGTACTGGCTGTCCTCACTTAAGCAGGTATCTCTTTTCCAAAAGGCATGGGACAAACAGAGTCCTGCGCTGGAGTGGAAGGACACCACTGGCTCTGAATGGTACTGCCTGTTATGAGTCACTTTGAGAACTGCACTGCTGTGCAATTCTCTTCCCTAAATTAGATTTCCTTAAGGTTGCTTTTGCTGTTTGGTTCTCTTACCTTTCCCAACCACTGCAGTCAGCACGGATTGCACAACAGTGAAGTGACCCAACAGCCCAGGGAGAGGTATGTGAAACCCTACTTGTGCCTTGAATCATTTGTGTTTTTGCAGTCTCTGGCTGTTTTTTTGCAATCCTCATCTGCTGCTTTGCCAGTGCAGTGGGAGCTTGTCCTCCTGCCCAGTTACTGCAGTGCTCCAGCCCTCAGTTAGGTGGTGGGGAGGGTGGGGGGCAGAGGAAGTGTTAAAAGGAAGGTGGTGTGAGCAGCTGGATTGTGCTGGATGAGAGCAAGTGAAGTGGTCATTCCCATCATTAGGAGGAATCCAGAGAGCCTGAACATTTTCCAGTCTGGCCTCCACTTGGAGCAAGTTAGAGATACCACCTTTAGTTAAAGCATGAACACCTGCAACGAAGCTGCTTAAATGACACAGCTGGTAAGGCAAGAGAGCTCTGACCCAGCTGAAACATTCCCATTTTCAGCTCAGTGTGCATCCTGTTCCACTGCTCAGCACCTCTGCTCTGGCTGAACGTGCTGAGGCTTTTCCTGCTACACTGGTCCTGCTTGGCTCCCCAGTCCCCTGCAGCCCACAAAGGGTTGTACTGGAGGAAAGGGTTTTACAGCTCAGGAAGCAGGAAGGTTTGGGTTTCTGTGAGCACTGGGGTCACCTGAGGCTCTGTTCATCCTGCTGGCACTGTCATCAGAGTGTCTGATTTTGTGTATTTGTTCCTCACAGTGGCTGGTGCCTAGCAAAAATCACACAGGTTTTTGGGGTGGGAACCAGCCTCCAGCTTCACTGCAAGAAAAGTGAGCTCCCATCTCCTTGTGCACAACTGTGAGAAAGATCCTCAGCAGCAGCAACAGAATTTGAATTCACAAACAGCTTTTGGGTGTTTGAGGTATTTGTTATATTTCTTTGGGGTTGGTTTCTAATCTAAAGAGAAAGAGCATGGTAAATGACAGCTGCAGGTAAGTCCTAACACGTGATACAGTGTAGGTTATACAGTCTGCTGGTAGAATCCTGGCATGGGGTTATGCTGAGGATTTGTCAGAGACTCATCATGGTTTAGACTTTATCCACTACAGGTTTAGGTCTGATTCCTAAAACTGTAACATGTACATGTCATCCTTTCCCTCCCTGAAGCCTCATTAAATGTATGCTTTGGTAAATTGCTTTATGTTTCTGATACAGTTGACTGACCCCTAGTGCTTAATGGAATTTAACAGGAGAGCTGGAGCTGCAGAGGGGTGATGGATATCATCAAACTCTAGGACAGCCTGAGAGATGCATCCAGTGTGAACTCAAAATGTGTGCACGTACGAGGGACAAATGGACTCAGCAACAGAAACAGCTCCCTAATGCCATACAAGTTACTATGTCACAAGAGCATTAATCAATAAGCTCACTCCGGGAATCATTCTGAGGCTGAAGGGCAATCCAATCAACAGCAGAAGGATATTGGTGCTGCCAGAAACAAAGCTGCAAACAGCACAGGAATTCAAGAAAATGCATTCAATGCTGTATTTGTAATGGATTTACATATTTATATAACTGCAGAGTGAATTTCTTTTATTCCCACTGCTTATGATACAAGGAAATCTGGGAAGGTAATATTTTCCACTGATGGTGATAATAAATGTGATCTGTATTAAGTAGTTAAAAATTATTTGAGCCAAAATTCCATAAAAATTGGCAAGTCATGTATGGGCAGTTTTTCCTGAAAACTGGCAAGAAACTGAGCTCAAGGAGTGTTGATGGAAATCTGCATGTTTATCTATGCTTCTAATGCTGTTGGAAAAAGCCAAGAGGTTTTATACTGGCTTATGTAAAAATATGTAAAATGATGAAACCCTACAGGAAACAGAAATTATTTCCCCACACCTTTACGTTGCTCAATGCAGCTGCTGTGCCACCCAGCTCGTCACTGGGGCCAGGGGGCACAGCCACTGTGTCACCCCTGGGTTCCTCTGTGCCAGGGACGGGCAGGGGGCTCTGGTTGCCTCTGCTCTGCTCTGCCAGCCCCTGGCACCTGGGAAATCCTCCTCAAGGACTCTCTGGATGCTTTTGAGTTGGTAGACGGGGACATTTCCTCCAAACTTCTGTGAGAATTTTTCTATGGTATTTCTCCCTCATTGTTTGAGAAGGAAGCTTTCAAAATCTTGTATTTATTTGGATATATAATCAAAAGTATACCTTCATATAGATATATTTACAACAATATGTATCTGTAAAACAAAGATATCTCTGACCATACATATTTAGAGATGAGACTGAAGCCAAATCTACCTTTTAAGCCGCAGATTGGCCCTGTCCCTTTGCAGTCAGCAGACAGGCAGCAGAGGCAGCTGCAGAGATAAGGGACGGGGTGATTAAACCCTCCTGATCTGGACTCCCACCGACTTCCAGCTCCAGATCTGAGCCTGGTGGCACAGGCAGTGTGCAGCAGCAGTGCAGATAGCTGAACCACTCCAGCAATCACAGCTGAGCCCTGGAAAATGGAAGGGGTGAGTCACATGAGGGAGATGAAAGCCAACACTAAGTACTGTGATTATTCTATCAAAACGAGTGCTATAAACATGCAGTTAAAAAAAATACATATATATCCCTAGCTAAACAATGCCATCAGGTGACATTAACTGGTGACACTTTCTAATCTGGGATTCTGAGCTGCCTGCCTTGGTGTAAGCTTTGCTTTGCTTTGCTTTGTAGCACAGGGAGTAGAGGGGAAGCTGTGCTCGTCAGGCTGGGCCACTCAGCCCAAAACAGGATGGGGTTTTGGGGCCTTGATGGGCCGTTTCTGTGATGCTTGGGATGGCAGCTTGAAACCTGTTGGTGCATTCCTGCACACACCGCACTGCGTGGCTCCAGCTGTGCTGTCACTGTCACTGTCACTGTCACAGGCAAAGCCAGGCTCCTGCGTGGCTTGGCTCAGCAGTGTGGCTCACAGTTACAGCCACTGCAAAGCCACAAACTCCAGTTGCTGCAGGGCTGTGATGGGTGGAGGAAAGCCCCAGTCCTGTGCTGTGTGGCTGCCCTTGCAGCTGCTGTGCAGCTCCCCTGCAGGACAGGTCTGTCTGTAACCAGAGACCCTGGCTGTGCCTTTCAGACAGCTCCAGAAGGGGAAAGGAGAGGTTTTGCTCACACCACTGGCTCTCTTCAGGAGAGTTAAACCACAAAAAGTCCTTTTAAATGTCAGGATGATGTAAGGTACCTGTGTCCCACCCTTCTTGGGTGTTCTTGGCTCCACTGTCCCTGACCCCAGTAATTTCAGTACTATTTGTTTTGAGTAATTTTGGTTTTGCTGCTGCATGTCCCTGTGAATAAGAAACAATGTTTCTATTGGCAGCAGCCAGTTCTCCATCCACCCATGTCTCCTCCTCAAGCACAATAAAAGTGCAGCACAGGCTCTCAGCCTCTGACCTTTCCAGTGAGTGTGCACTTTGTCACCCAAGTGGACTGGGAGCAGCATTCCATCTTGGAATGTTTATCCATGCCAATGGCAGAAGGTGCAAGGTTTGTGCCCAGCCTTTGAAGCTACCTCAGGACCTGGATTTGGAGGTTTGGTTGGTGCCACTTGTAAATCCAGCTCCAGCTTCTGTAACTTGAGAGCTGACTGTGTGAAGTCACTGGGAGCTCTGCCATGCTTATTTGGGCATGACAGCTTCACACTCATAATTTCCTGGGTTTGGGATTCAGTGTTTCTATCCCAACCAACTTTAAGCAGGGAGAAGCGGATTATTAATAAGGTTAGCTCTCCAGGGCTTGGTGTTTTTTTTCTTTGCATGTTGCCATTTCTGGGAACTCCACACTGCAAAGCTTTGGACCAAAGGTCTTCTCAGGTTTTAAAAAGCTAGAAGGGTTCCTGCAAGTCTGTGGGAGGCATCTTTCTGGCATCCTCATGTGCTTGGCTGCAGTCTTCAAGCCTCCTGGGAAAGGAGTGAGAGCCCAGCCTTCTGCATGCAGTGTCAGAATGCCTGCTAGCTTTAAGGTTAAGGGGGTTTTTTAATGGCTAAAATGTTTTCTCCCAAGAAGAATGTCTGCTGCAAATGAGAGGACTGCACTTCCCATAAGCTCCTCCAAAGCCTGATGGAAGTTCCCTACTAGATCTGTAAGCACACCCTATCAAGTTCTAAGAAAATATCTCTGAGTTCAGATTTCAGGACCATTTGTTCACCATAATTTGTTTACGCTTCACTGAAATGTTGGATTGCTAAATTCATAACATCTGCTGATGCCACTGGCTGCAAAAGGTAGAAGCTGTCACTTACTAGGAGTGTGAATAGACATGTTGGATGACTCTGTGGGATGCCTAGTTTATTTTCCTTTGGTACTGCTCAACAGGCATGGTTTTCATCTTGCAATGCTCCTAGAACCAAAAGCAAGACCAGCCCCTGCACCTCCCTCCCTCCTCCTTCCTGGCCTGGAAAGGGAAGTGTAGTGCTGCTGTTCACAGGGGAGCACAGCTCTGTGGTAACAGGGGTGCAGGGGAATTAAGGGAATTAAAGGTCCTTCTGGACTGCGTGTGTGCCCCATGGCACCTTCAATCCCAAACTCTGGTTTCCTTCTCCTAGATGGGATACTCCCAGTCCATGCTGGAGTAGCTGCTTCTTGGTGCATGACTGCAGCAAGATAATTATCTTCTAATGTGAGATTCTTGCTTGGGCTGTGCCCTGAACAGAGATTATTATTATTCCAAAGCAGAGAAATATGTATGAAGTATATACAAAAAACATACATACCTGAACAGAAAAGTACTGATGCTGTTTGCAAGTGCAATGAAGTGAGGCTGGAGGAATTGCTTTGTTGTTGTATGATTACCTGGGTCTTGTTTCCCTTTTTTTTCCCTCCCCTTAAGAAAGGCAGTAAGAGCCTACATTAGAGAAAAGAACCCTCTGAACTTCTTGTCAGGGTCACATAGTGGTTACATGATAAAAAAGGAATGTATATCCTTGAGCAGACCATGACTTGCTTGACCTGGTGAAATGTTAGGGCTTGTGATCCCATGAGAATCAGACAAATTTTGGAATTTGGACTTTTTCCTATGCATCCACATTATTTCAGTCAGATGTTCCCTTCACAGTGCTATGTGATCCTGCACAAATCCCTAAATTTCTCTAGCTCTTCACTCTTCTGCTGGGTGAAATGCAGCAAAGGTTCATTAATTGCTGCCTTGCAAGGTTTCAGAGTGGCTGGTTTGTAGTGTGTGCTGTGATGCCCTGATGAAAGCTGTCGTGTAAACTCTGATAGTGCAGCATGCCCACACTGAAAAGCATGCAGTCTGGAGAGTTAGACTTACTTTCTTCCCACTTGCAGAGAAGACAAGTCTTTCAACATGTTTTGGTTGTGGATTTTGATCTTTAACCTCGATACTTAGGATGGTTGGAAGAGGGAGAGGGTTGGCAAGTGTCTTTCTGGTGGAGATTAACCAGACCAGGAGCAGTGGAGCAGCTGGGGGGGATCCCAGCTCCTTCCTGCACAGCACACCTAGCCCAAGAGTAAAGCCTGTGTCATGTCAGCAAGAAAAGATCTGCCTCCACTTGGCAACAAAGGCTGTAGCACTCAACTTGCTTTCTTGCTGTTCTTTCTCTCAGCACTGCTGGTATTTTCCTCACCTTCCTATGACAGCTTTCTTCTCCAGGCACAGGGGGGGTCACCACTGTGTTCTCTTAACAAACTGGAGATGAGGAAGTGATGCTAAAAGTTCATCCTTTAACAGCAATTAAAAATCCTTCTTTACCCCCTTGTGAGAGGGGAGAAAATGTGGAGACATTCTGGGGTTTTGTTTTGACCTCGATTTGCCAAGGTGTAGAAACTACATGAAACATCCCAGGGTTTTAGTTTCATTTGTTCTGTCCTCTGGTTTCATCATTTTGGAAATGTAAACAATGCACAGAGGATCTTGTTGCAACATCTTCCAATAAGAGCAGCATAAAATCACCCTGGCTACGTGACTCTCTTAGATCTGCCTGCAATATTCCTTCTGATGAAGTAATTCAAAAGTGTATGGGCAAAGCAAGAGGTTCCTGATCTCTGCTGGTGCCATAGTGGCATCTACTGTAGGAAAGACCAAGCCTTGGCCCATTTCTGCAGTGGTCACCTGCACTCCTGCAGCTGGAATGTCCAGGCAGAGTTTTGAAAGCAGCTGATGCCTTTGTAGCCCTGTGGGAAGGGCTGCTCCTCTCCTTGGTGGCCCCAGGGCAGGGACAGGGTGCACAGCAGGGTACATCCCTGCCAGGCTGGCTCCTGGATGTGCAGAGGAATGCTCCCCGGGCATGCTGTGAATGATTCACACCTACATCCCCCAAAGGCTCTTTCTTGGTGAGGTTTTGCCTGTGTCTGAGCAATTTCCTGGGCAAAGCCCTTCAACTGTAAATCTGGTACATTGTCTTTGCACCAGCAGTGTCATAAACCAGTGACAGCTCTCACAATTAATGCCAGCACATGACTGGCCCGCTTCAGTCTAAAATAAGTAATTCCATGGTCTTGTGAGGGTGAATATGAGGAAAGAGATTCCGAAATACTGAATACTTGAGGGGATTAACAAAAAACGCAAACGTTTGTCTTTCAGGTTAATAGCCTGTGTGGATGCTGTCATTCTGCCCCTGGGAACCTGTGGGTTGGCATCAAGGCTGTCTCTGAGCGTGTTGAGAGCAGTTAAAGTATTATTAATACAGGGCACATTCCATGGATGTGCAGTTCTGAGGTGCTGAGGACACCCTTGTTAAAATCTTGGCAGATCATCACAAGCATCTCCCTTGCTTTTGGCCTGAGGGAGGTGTTCCTTTATGAGCTGCATTAGTCAGGAAAAAAATGGGAAGGTTTCAAAACAAAACCAAAGTTCAAACTCTGAAAAAAAAAAAACCCCAAAACTTTTTAAACCAGGATCTTGTTCTGGGGCATGTAGTTGCAGGCATGAGCAAAGGCACAGTGATGCTGAGGAAGGTGTAAGCTTTGCTGAGAAGGGAGCTCTCAATTCCAACATGGCTGACAAGAGCTGACTCCTCTGTTAAAGACCTGCACTCTGCCAGGAAGTTTTCCAGCTGAAGTGGACATGTTCCTACCACTGAGATAAAACAGCTTACTGAACTTCAATGAACTTGCAGAAAGTATCTGAATTTTTTTGCTCTAAAAGCCTTTTCACCATGCAAGTGAATGGAATGCGTGGGACTTATGACTAATGGCAAGAAACTTCAGAGCAAAATGAGGCCATCACACAGTCAGAAGTCACAAGTCTGTTCCTCAGCACCTGGCCTGCCCAGAAGGCTGCTCAGGGGCTATCCTCTGGCTGAGGAACCTGCTGAGATGTGTTCCTGTAACAGGTACCAGTCCTGCCCTCGGGGGCTGCAGGAACACATCAGGAGCAGTGTCCTGTGCAGTCTTCCTCTCCCTGTCCCCTCCTGCCAGCACAGGTGGATGTTAATCCTCTGGAAAGGGTACAGACAGGACAGCAATTTAGAAAGCATTGTCCAGTTACACTAAAACTTTATCTCTGTTGTGTATTTATTTTGAGCAAGAGTGATGGAGGCTGGTTTAAATAAAAGCATGCTTTAAGTTCCTCTGTACTTTGTAATAAGTGCTTTCAACCCCAGCTCTCGTGTATGGAAAAGGAAATCTAAATAAATTGTAATTATAGCATAAAGTTAGCTTTTCTCCCCACTTCAAAGCTTGGAATATGGTTGTTTTTACAGTTTGTAAAAATTCATAATGTTGTCAGGCTTGGTGAAGCAATATTCACTTCTGTGTAGCTGAGGACCTTCATTCCACACAGTTTTCTTCAGAGGACAGGATTCCTGACCACTGCCAGGACTGTAAAGACTCAAGTGGTCCTTGGAGTGCTCACCAGTTCAGGCAGGGCTGAAATTTGAATATTGGCGTGGGTTTTATGCCAAAACTTCCTGGTGGTGACTGGGACAGCAGCAGAACCTGAGCAGGAGGCTCAGTGACACCCACTGGAGCTGTGCTGTGGGGCAGCCCATGGAGGCCACCCTGAGGTTCTACCAAAGGCACAGCCAAGCAGGCAGGGTGCAGAAACAGAAGGAATAGCTACAGCAGCACCAGGCCACGAAGGGGTGTTGAGGGGTGGACTTGGGTTCACGTGCCTGTGCAGATGCTGGGGTTTGCCTGCTTCCACCATGCCAAGCTGGAAGTGAGAAGATGTAATGCTCCATCTCAGGAAATATCCAGCCTCCTGGAAATATTTATAGCTGTTAAAGAACAAGCCAAAAGTATTGGTGTGCTTTGCATGACTGTATTTCTATTCATATTTCCAAAAATGCCTACCTCTTGATTTACCTTCTGCAGGCTGCTAGAAAGTGCCAGGGAAGGGCCTTAATTCATAAATTACATATTATATATATGTATATATGTAATAGAAATACATATAAATACAACATTGCTGATGCTGTATCTGCCATCTGATTTTGAAAAAAACAGCACAAACAGAGGAGAAAATGTTTCCTATTTTAAATCTCTTTGATTACTTGCCTGTGAACAGTTGATGAATCCAGTTGGCCTGCTGTAAATCTGGGAGGGATTCTTTGGACAAAGTACCTAGTGTATTTTGAACTGTTTTAGCTGAAAACAACTCATCTTTTTAAATTATCTCTTTGAAAAGATGTCCACTGGCTAAATTCAGAAAAAATTTACATGCATGTTGGGAGGTGTTAAGAGCAGCCTGAAAAAAACACTGTTTGCTCTGAAAACTTTCATCAGGGTAAAGGGAAATTATTTGGGGGTTGATATTGACCTGATAGTTATTTCTGGAGGGCAAATAAAGTGGGGAAAAAATCAATTCTGCCCCACAGCCTGTGCTGGTGAGTAGAGGATAGTCATGCTCAGAAAAAGCACAGAACAGGGTAGTTCTTGTTTTCTCTGATGCATTTGCAGGGGAGCTTGGTGGCTCACCACATGAAGTCTGAAAAGCTTGGTCATCACCCCCATTCTCTTCCCTGGCCCTCCATGTGGGTGGAATGCTGTGCTCCCAACCATTGTCCAGCACCCCATGAACGCCCTGGGCCGGGGGGAAGGTAAGAGCTGCCCTGCATGGCAAGCAGTGCCACGTTTGCAGCTTTCCAACCTGCCAGGACAGTCAGTGGCAGCACAAGGGGGTCCCCAGCCAAGCCTGGCTGAAGGGAAGACCCTGGGCTGGCAGGAAGGGATGTGCAAGGAGCAGTTGTCCAACCAAGGCAGTGTCCCACAGGAAGTCTGGGGCACACTCAGAGTGGATTTTTCCAGCCTCTGCCAAAGGCAGGCCCCAGGGACCTCGCTGTGTCTCCTGGGGTTTTGCTCAGACAGTGGAGTGGATTTTCAGGGCTCTGCTGGAGCAGAGCTAAGCCCAACAGCTCACAGCTGTTTGACCATCGTAGAAAGCCTAACTACGGAGAGGAATTTTTCCTTGTTGATTTGTATGATTTTCTTTGGAGAGCAATGGTCCTTTGGGCTCTCTGCTTTTTCACTCATCTGTTTAAAAAGCCCCATTTTGGGACATCCCAATCCCTTCAGCCAAGAAAAGCTGGATGCTGCTCCTGGCTTGCTCAGAAATGGTTGCTCAAGAGCAAAATGAAGCATTCCTGTCAGGAATTGGATGCACAACATCCAATGTGCTCCTGGGGTCAGAGGAATAGGTCCTAGGCTCGTGGAGAAATCCTCCTCATGGCAGTGCATGACGTCAGTGCAGAAAAGGCCCATCCAGCTCTGCATTCCGACAGCAAACACAGCAGCCAGGTGACATGTCCAGCCACAGGCGAGCTTAATAAACTTCCTGCTCAGCTGGAGGACAGGAGAAATAGTTCCATGATGTCTGCTTAACAAAGCCAAATTGCACACCTCTCTGTAATGCAGAGCTGCTCTGGTTAAGGGACTGTCAACATTTCCCATCTGGATGGATGATTTAGCTGCTTCCCTTCTCATCAGAGAGTTTGACTTACCCAGTGCTGCTACAAGACTGTTTTTACGGAATATAATTTTCATCCACTGGCTATGTCATCCTTGGGCTTGAAAAAGGAGTTTTAAGCAGTATTAGAGTAGAAGGATAATGAATGTTTAAACACATAATTTTGCAAACCCCTGGAGAATAAGAGGAAACTTAGAGGCAGACACACACAATCTGGAGATGGCAAACGCTCTCCCCTCCTTGCCTTTAGTTTTAGAAGGATCCATGGGGTTGAACTATCACTTATTAATGTCTGCCCCCCCAGCTTTGTGCTCCACGCCGGATGCGCAGTGTTTGTAAAGAAAGCAAACTTATTGCACTGCGTAATAAGATTTGAATGCAAACATTTAATTAACATTATCTGTTCAGAAGCATTGTTTAAACACCAGTTAACCTTTCTGTGCCAAAGCTGGATGAAACTTTGAAATGGAGGCTGGGTTTTCTGACTGACCAGTGCCATGGATTGATGTGCTGTTGATACAACCGCTTTCTCAGGTTTCACGTATGGAAGTCTGTGATGGAGCAGTAACTTCATTAATTTGGCCCTTACTGATTCAGTTGAATGCTAATATTTTGACCTTATTCCCTAGGAAATATTCTTCCTGCTGCACAGACTTGGAAAGCGTGGCCATCCCTACGTTCTGAGCCACATTTATGACAAACTTTCAGAAAGATAATATTTCACACGCGAGTGTTGGTTGTTAACACTTTCTGTATTACCAGAAAAGGTGAGTCCTCATTGCTCTATAGCTTTTGAGTGTTCCTTTGTATTTTTCAGCATCCTGAGGTGTACACTTCTGCCTGCCCTCTAACCCAGGAGGGACAAGAATGTGAGTCCTGTGTGTGGCTGATCTCACTTGGGCTTCACACAGTTGTGAACCTCACGCCCCAGCACAGAGAATAAAGATGCAGGGGTACTTACAAAAAAACCCCTTAAATACCAAGGTGTTTAAGCAAAATGCTCCTTTAATGGCTTTGTGCATCCAAAGCCCCATGGTGGATCCAGCAGGCTCTGTTAAGGAGTGTGGAGAAGCTGAACATTGGTTACGCATTGACTGACCCACATAGTCTAACTCAGTGATGACTGAGGTGGAATCTGCCTGGTTATCTCAAGGAGGAGGAAGAAACTGAGCTAGGAATTATGTTTTGTGAAAATACAATACAAATTCCTAACCCAGTTTTCAGCTGGGAGAACATGTTATTGTTCAACAATTGATACCACTTCATGGAAGCTTATTTTCTGTGCCTTAAGGGAAATTCAATTAAGTGAACTTCTATTTTAGAACACTGCTCTTTCCTGTCACTGATGAAGCAATAACAGTTGCAGAACATGGGATTTTCTGGGAGTATTGATTGTTACTCTCATTTATATTAATTTTTCAGCCTCTGTTTGAATCTTATCTATAATACCCTCAGAGAAAACCCACTAGAGACCTAACTGATTTCACTGGTGCCTCCAGGCTGCTGTGTGCTTGCTGCCACAAGGCAAGGAGAAAGGCATGTCCCACAGCTGCAGGAGGCAGCGCTAGAGGTGCTGTGGCCCCAGTGAATGGGGCTGTACATGACAGCAGCTGAGGTTTGTGCCATGCTCTACCCGTAGGCTCTCGATGACATCCAGAGGAGCCTGTTCCTCCACATAGTGAACTGCTTCTGTCACTATCCAGCCCAGAAACCAAAATGTTCACAAGTGGTGCAAGTCCATTGTCTAGTCTTTGCATTTGCTGAGCTGTAATGAGCATGGAAAGGCAGAGATTTGAATCTCACACGACAAGAAGTGTCAGGATTGGGGATTACTTCTCTGTGAAATAATTTTGGTGATGGGATGCTGCCAGGATGCCTGATTCTGCATTCCTCAGACACCCCAGATTCCCACAAACTGCAAGAGAGATTGTGTAGGCAAGGAATGCAGCATGAACTTGTACACTTTCCAGAGATATCTTAACACCTTAGTGGGATGGTCTCAAGAGCCTGCTGTGCCAAAAAGGTGACCCTTCTAGGACTGGGGCCATTTCTAGAATGCTGGGCTTTAGTGAAGGGCACATTTTTATAACTGTCTCCTATAAAAGGCTAAATACCAGGTTAATTAGGCTTGACCGTGCTGACAGACTCTTAATTAAATCACTGTGAACAATATCAGTGTTGCATAATTCTATTTCCATCAAGATCGCCAGAAATGAAGATATTTTCGTTGTTCCTTGTAAGAGAGGAAGGTCTGGCAGCTTGTTGCCATTTCCAGTACTGCTGGTTCATTATTTTGTCCATAATTCTGATCTTTCTACTCCATTCCCATCTCTCTTTGGTTCTCTGTTCTGCTTGCTTAGCACTGACATGTTGGCTCATTCCATATCATGCTGTACTGTGCCTTTCCTGTAACCTTCTGTCCCTCCATCCAGCCACAGATACAAATGTGCAGTCCATCAGCAGGGATGGGTCCTGCCAAACATCACCTACCATGAGCTTGTATCTGGTGTCCATCACCTGTTTTTTGGGGTTTTTTCGGTGACTGAGTCCCTGGGCAGAAGTCATTTAAGCAGAATGGAAATCCAGCCTGAGCCAGGGCTGCTTGGGGATGTTGGCAATCCATGTAATTCCTGAGTGCTGATTAATTGCTGGGTCTGTAAGGGTTAAAGGGAATGCAATGCCTGGTCTTGCTGCCAGTCTCCTGTCTGTCTGTCTGTCTGTAAAAGGGGGCCACTCCATGCCAGCCTTTGAGTCATGCCAGGAGCACAAGCCAGGGCAAAGCCCTCTGCTTGCTGCACAAACCCTGGGAGCAGCTCCCTGCTCTCTCCTTTTCGGTTCCTGGGCTTCAAACAGCAGAGCTGAAGGCAAGAAATGCCCATGTGAGTTTTGGAGCTTCAGCCTGCTGAGCTCCTAGCCAGGGGACAGCAGCAGGGGATGCCTGTTGTCCCCTCCTGTCACCAGGTATCTGGGGAGCCCCTGCTTTCTCAGCAGGGAGCAGGCAGAACAAGCCTGGCTTCGTGTGGCCTTGTGCCACCTGTGGGGCACCTCAGGAACAGGAAATTCCCAGCTGCTCCCCAAGACTGGGGAGCAAATCTGGAAATGGTGCAAGGGGAACTTAACCTGGATGTGATAACTGGGATCTGGCCTGAAATCTCCTCTTCAGCTCCAGAAAGAGCTTGCTGTCTCTGTCTAAATGTTTTTGTCTATCTGTGCTTAAAAGCTTTAAATAATGTCACGAAACTACTCACACATCCCACACTGCAAAACATATAAACAGTGAGAGGAGCTGAATGTGTTTAACAAGCTGGAGCACAACCAAAAAGGACTTAAAGCCTGTGATCAACTTGGTAGCACACAGGAGCCACCAGAGGGTGATCACAAGGGTTGACTCAAGTTCTGCTCCCTCTTCTGCTTTCCCATCCCATTGTACATCTGTGATCTCCAAGTTATTCATTCCCTGATGACCTTAGGCTTGATCAAGCCTTCAGCTCTTGTTGCTGCCATTTCAGGGAACACGTGGATCAAGTTCTCAGGATCTTGAAAGAGCCACCATGTATTGAAATCCCATTTCATAGGCTGCAGTTCATCTTGTCTGTTCTCTCCCTCTTGCCCTCTTGCTTTGTGCTCACACTCAGCCCTTGCGATGTAGAGTGCAAATAAAGAGGTTTTGTGGGAGACTACCAGAAGATTGCAATCTTCTTATCTCTCATTCCAGACTTATCCTGAAATGACTCCTTCTTTCTTCTCTTTTTATTTCACAATATAAGCATTTCACAGAGGAGGTGACATCTTTCAGTGCTTTAGCATTTCATCTCCCTATGTCTTCGCATTTTTTTCCACTTTCTCATCTGCATGTTACCAACCTAATTATGCTGCACAAAGACTTTAAAAAGGCAAACTCTAACAAAGGCTTGTGAGGATGATTCTTGGCAGCTGGTCATTGTTTTGCCTTGGGCCCATAACTTTGCTTGCCACTCTCCACTGGGCACTGAAGCTGTTCTTGTGTTTAAAGATAATTGCTCCGAGCAAGATTATATCATATTTTCTGTCTATGCTTTCAGGAGGGTTTAATGCTGTATAATCTGCTCATTATAACCACATCTCCAGACAATAGCAGGCTGCAAATACAGTGTGATAAAGTGTTAGCAAGTCTTGTTCGTGTTCACTCCCTGTCATTATATTTAGGGTCTAATGGTTCAAGAGCACACAGAAATTTTGTAAAAATGGGGCTCAAATTAACGGTTGCAGATGTACCCAGTTTCCTTCACTCAGAGCAGATGACATGGACTTCAGAAGAGGTGCATGATGTTTTTATGAATCAGTCTGTCAAAGCAGCATAAGAGCTTAAATAAGATCTTGCCATCCAATGATGCACATTGATGAATCATGTTGATGTGACTGAACCAACCTTCAGTAAAGACATTAGAGAAAAACTGCAGCAGCTACCATGTTCTCCAGGGAATTCCAGGTAAATTTCTGAAGCTCAGCATGTTCTGTCTTTTGTGGCCCATTTTGCACAAGCAGTACCATGACATTCATTCCTTTTGCAGCAGAGCAATTTCTTGTGATTTACTTGCTTTTCTCTGAGCATGGCTGGTAGCTTAAGTAGTCAAATTCCATTCAAGACTGAGGAGAAGTGACTTTGCCTCAGTTTCCTGTCTTGTTAAAGATATATCCAATGTTTAAAGACTTGGGAAGTTGTGTTTCTTGAAAGACCGGTTCCTTTGAATTCCTGCATACATATTTAATTTCTGAGTGCCACATGTCAGTTAAGTCCTGAAAACATGGTGAAGACACATTATTTCCACATGGGTCAGAACCATCTTTTGCAAGACTAGAAAGGATCTGATCTTGTCTCAAATTGTACTCCTGGTTCCTAGAAATACTCTTGCTAGGAGATAAGGAGTATGATGTAACCATGGACATCCCCTGGGTATTCTGGATTGAATGAAATCCTCCTTCTCGACCATAAGAGTGGTCCTAGAATAAAAATTCCAGATGGGCTAATCATAACACAAACATTTACTGAGGTTTAAAGCTGGGACATCTGGGAGAACAGCTATGGAGCAAAATGCTGAAAAGAAAAGGTGCATTCATCCTAACTGGGACAGCTTTTACCCCAGAGTGGCCAGGGGAAGTGCTGTGTTCATTTGGCCAACAATAATTAATGGCAGGAATTCCCAGCCAGGCCACCCCTGGACTTGAAGGTGAGCTCATGAAGGTACTTACTGGGGGTGAGGAGGGGTCTCTTGGGGTGCCTTGTCCCTGGAGAAGGGCACTGTGAAAATATCTGGTGCTTGGGTGAGGCTTTATAGTGACATTCCCTGCTTGTCTTCATTAATGTTTAAATTTATCATGTGGGGAATAGAGCCGACTTTGAGTTTGCTCTATGTGCCATCTACAGGTAGGGGTGTGAGAGAGGCTTCTCCTCCTGCTGAAACCATCCTCATGCTTTGTGTTTAATGTAAACAGTGTGTTTGGAAATGTATTGTCTGTGGCAGACCTGACATCACAACCAAATTCTTTAAAATAAAATGTTTAGGGGGAATTGTGTGTCAGCTGCCTAGCGCTGAAATGTATGGAATGGAATTAGGCAAACCTTTTCTTAATTAAAAAAATGAAAACGGATTCTGAACTTTATCTAAGGGTCACTTTGGGATGATTTTTAGACAGAAAAAATCTTGGCTTTCTGGCAGGACAGCTGTGAGGGAGTGTTCTATTCATTAGAACACAATTTGTCCAAGAAAATATGTTCCAAGTCCTAATCAATTTAGATGAAAACTTGCTGGACAGGGTTCAAGCAGGCCAGTTATGAGTCTTATAAAGCCAAACCCACATGTCTCAGTGGGCAGGAGGCAAGATAATCTTAGCTTACAATGGAATGTTTAAATGTATACAGCTAAGACACTGACATAGGCACAAGGGTTGGTTCTTTTGTGATGGGTTTTTTTTTTTAACCCATCACAAAGATGGGTTAGAATTTTTAAGAAGAACTGGAAATTTTAAAGAGAGGAAATATCCCTTTAAGATATAATCACTTATGCTGAATAGACTGTGGCCAGGTCCATCCTTTCTTGAGCATCTATAGAAAGATTTTTGGAAAAGACCAGCTTCCAAAGCACTGGGAACAGAGGTGTGCCTCCGAATAAAGGTCCTTGGCATCACAGGCTCCTGAGGACTCTTATAATTCCCAGCTGTATGTAGATTGATTTTTTTTTTTAATGAGCTGCTTCAGCAGTGGAAATGGAGCAGTTTGGAGAAGCTGTTGCACAGTGAGCCCCTGGGAAGGTGACAGCATGCACAGCATTGTGCTGCTGTTAAATGCAGGCTCTTTATGATGACACATCACTACCGAGCACAGAAAACCACAGCTCAACACACCCCCCTCCCTCCTGGGGTTAATGGTGACTATTTTAGGGTTTGATTTTCTGTCATTCAGCTAATTTCTGCATTCTTGCAGCTGGTAGCTTTAAAACAATGTATTTGCAGATCCTTGCAGATTCCCATAAGGTTGAGATATATGGCCTGAGCAGTCTTTAGCCTGGGGAAATATTTCATTTCTTAATCTGAAATGGTTTTCTAACTTGCAGAGTCTTAGCTAAGTTAAACTCCATAACAAACATGAATCAAGGGTGCCTTTCACTGTAACTTTCAATGCCTGGTAGAAAGCCACAGCAACAAGTTGGTCTCTGAAGTGCCAGTTCACATTCACCTCTTGGCTAGTGGGTCCTCTGCTCTCCTGCACCCGTCGCTGGAAAGGGACAAACACAACATTTCTCTTCTCTCCTGACTCTCTTCTGGCACTGGAAGGCCTTCACTGACTTCAGGGGGGAAAAAAATTCTTTCTAGCTGTACGTGGCCCTGTCTACACCACAGGGCAGCCCCTCAATCCCAAACTTGTTACTCACCAGGGCCTGAGACCTGAGCCAAGAGCTGTCTTTTCTCATCACGACTCCTGTAATATCAGGGGGCAGTGAAACACCCCTTCTGCCAGTCCTTCTCCTGGTCCTTTATCCAACACCACCACTCTGCACCTGCATCCCCCCTCTTGACTCAGAGAGGGATTTACCAGTGTGCCTGGGGCTGGATGTGAAGGGGAAGGATCATACAGTATTGTTAAGCAACTTGTGGTTGAAGTCACAAACTCTGGAGACTTCTTGACTACTGTAAACGCCAGCGGCTCGTTGTCCCACAGCCTCTTCCTTCCTTCACGCCCCACTCTGCCAAGTCAGCCACCTGAGACTCTGCTTATTGCTCTTGTTTTCCCTGGCTCTTCTCACTTGTTTACTTTAAAATCTCTTTCCCTCCCCTTCCCTTCATTTGAATTTCTTGCAGGAGGGTCTTGTAAGGACACCTACTTTAATCAGAATTTCCTGTGAATTAATAGGCAGCGCTTTTTTTGAGTTTTACATGTTTTGAAATAAAAATGTGATCATTTCTTCATTGCCCCTTCCCCGAACTCTGCTTTCAACAAACCCTCTTCTTACAGAAAGCCGTGGTTTTAGAAGCCCAGTTTAAAAGGCAGACTCTGTCCCACAGAGGAGGAGGAGGAGGGGTACTTTGGATGCAGCAGGACAGCCTGTCACCCAAGGGAAAACAGCCGACACGCTGCTGAGGCTGGCCGCATATTTCTGTTTCAGAAAGCACTCCAGACTCAAACCACCTGTGAGTGAGTCTGGCTGGCTGATTTAGTAGGGCCTAGTGCAGGGTGTCCTGTCAAAAGCCACGCTTATTTTCACAAAGGCAAATGAATCAGGTTTTATGTGGCAGGGTGACAGCTCGCCGGGGCAGGCTCATTAAAAATTTCTACAACAAACCGTAAGCGAGAGGTGCAACATTTCCTTCTCCAAACCCGGAGAACAGACAGGCGTCCTATGGAAAAGTGAGTCATAATCTCTGTGGTACATTCTGTTCATTCTGTTATAATAAACATGAGTGTTTGTTTGCTGAGTCCATCAGCATGCAGACCCAAACTTGATTAGGAGGACGAGCTCCTCTGCCGCTGCGGGCTCGCGTGTGCGCTGCTCTTTGCTGGCTTCGTTGTATAACAGCACCAGTCATGTCAGCCTGCCATTCCAAGAGGAAATAACAGCACTTCCCTCATTTCTTTCAAATCCATCCCAAATTTCTATAAAAGACATCAAAGCAATTACTCTGATGCTTCCCGTGCTTTCCAAATGACTCATCTTATAAAGAAACTGCTGGAAAATGAGGCGCAACCAAGGTTCCTTAATTCCAGGGTTTGTAACTTTTAAGAATCTCATGGAAACAAGTCAAAATAAGAAGCCACAAACCCACCTTGTCATAAAACCCTTCTCCATGTTTTATATATTTCTCTGCTACCAGTTGGAGTTGGTTTTACAAGCTACACTGCCAGGAGATAAAGCAGGTTGTGAGTCCAGCTCTGTGACTGCAGAAGGTGAATTAGCTGGCCAAGTGTGTTCATTGCTACTGCTGTTGGAAGATGACTTTTAAACAGGATGATGCTTGGCTGTATCTAGAGCTAGCAGTGAAGTAAGGGATTGTCTGCTGGAAACAAGGGGACTTCTGGGAAGGAATTTTCTATGCAGCATGAGGAGCATTTTGGAAATCTGACTCTTGCCCTGTTATAAGAACAAGCAAGGTGTCCAAAATTTTAAATGCTCACTGCATTTCTAAGAACTGTAGATGGGATTGGAGGGATTGCTTCTGACTTCAGTGGGAAGACAGTTGGAGATTGGACATGGGTTAGAAATTTGTTGGGCTATAGCTTGAAGCATTTCAGCTATTTCCATGTAATCACTTGCTAATTACAATTGTTTGTCTAATGCAGTGCTCCAGAAAGTGAGGTTACTGTCCTGAACAATCTGAAAGGAAGGGCTGGGGACAATGAGCATCCTCTGCCTGGCTCTGACAGGTAGGCATTCCCATCTTCTGGAGTGCATGGAGGTACCCTTCAGAGTGCTCATTTTGCTGACTTTTTTCTTCCACCTTTACCCACACATGGAAGGAACAGTGGCACTGCCATTGCAGACTCTCTCATGCAAGAGGACCACACTCCAAAAAGCTTTGGGGTACCAAACAGCATAAAACTGCAGGTAAAATGGCCACTTCACTCCTCAACTTGAACCTACCAGGGGCACTCATGTTGGAAGTAAAACCTCTTTTGCCTTTTTGCTCTGCCAAATATCTGGTGTGGGGTTTATCTTTTTGGGGTGTTTTCTGCCTCAATAATATTTTTTTTTAATTTCTGTGCAAATTATCCAATCACTGAAGTCCATTCATCCTTTCCAGTCCTGTATTACAGGTCTTTTTAGCAGTTGAGGAAAACCCTGCATTGTCCCTCCTCAAAGTCTCTTCATGCCACTGTTGAGGAGGGGAAGTGCTTCAGAGGCATGTGAGATGCTCTCAGCATGCACAAGCCAGCTCCAGGAGCCACTCCAGGTTCCCAAAAAGAACCCAGAGAGGTCTCCCATCCCACAGGGAAGCAGCATCCAAAGGCTCCCCTGTGCAGTGTCCCAGCTTCTCTATGTGAGTCATGCATCACAGGAGGGCTTCTCCTGACCATAAATGGGATGTTTAATAAACCTGAGGTTTCTAATCTTTAGCTGTTCACAAAAACATGAAATACACAGTCTAGCAGGAGCAGCTACATGCTGGGAGAAAAAAATACATAGCAGTGTACTTGATCAGGAGTCAGGATGTCTCCGTGGGTTCTCTGGCAGGAATGAGTGGTTGGCATAGTATTTTTCTAGGTAAAATACAAGAGGTTTACCCAGTAATATAACCTGTTGAGTCTAGAGCAGCCTGACCTCTCGTAACACCCCCTGCATGTCCATGCCTGTGTTGCAGGTGGAAACACCATGTTTAAGAAGTGAGGAATGACTTAGAAGTCTTCACAACCTAAACTATTCTGTGATTCTGAGATCACTGAGTTGAGCTGACTTGATTTCTCCTTTCTGTCCCTATCAGTGACTGTCTTCTTTCTGTTGTGGAAATTGTCAATCTGTGACCACACCGCTGAAGGGATTATTTTATTTTTTTTTAAACCTGCTGGTTAGGGGTTTTTAACAGTATTTTTTAATATTTTATGTGTGTTTGTGCTTAGACAAAAGCAGGGGCTGTTGGAAGCTGCAGGTCTTTGCTGTGCTGGCTCCTGGTGAGGCATGGATGCATAAAGCTGTTTGGTATGTGCTGCTGCAAGAAATACATGTGCAAGCACGATGAGGTATCTGTGGGTGCAGGAGCATCTCCCCAGGAACTCTAATGTTTGCTTTGCTGACAGTATCATTCCACTGAGCAGGTCTCAGTTGCTTTCTACCTCAGCTTGTTTATCTGTAAAATGGAAATGGGGAACTTCCTAGAGAACCCAGAGCCATATTTTTAATTATTCATAGCTTTTGCATATCCTTGAGGCGAGTATAAGCTGTAAATCTCTGAAGCTGCATACCAACATTTCTGTGGTTTGAGCATCAGGGGAGCCCCTTTTCCACAGACACTGCTGTATTCTCCTGGCTGTGTGTTTCATGGCAAGCCAGTGTTCAGCCCATGGCATGCAGACCAAGCACTGGGACCCCGACCCCTTTCTGTGTGCAGAGCCAGGTGTTTTCCTGCAGAGCCTGTCCTGCTGGGGCTGAGGGCTGGAGCTGGGAAGGTGCCTGTGGTGTGCACTGTGCATTTGAGGTGCCGAAAGTGGCGTGCAGCACGCCTGGGCTCCACAATTTGTGGGGGCATGGGGCAGTGGCCCCCTCCCAGCAACAGCACAACCCTTTCCCAAGCTCCAGCCACACTCTGCACCCAGGGCCAAGCCCTGCCAGGGCTGTGGGCACACGCAGTGCATCCCAAACAGGATGGAAGGTTGCTCAGGTCGCCCTGTGCCTCTTGGTAAGCGGCCCCATGCTTTACCATCAGCTCCCTGGAGACTGTGACATTTGAGCTTGCACTGGCTGCCCCAGCACGGGGAGGTCAAACAAATTGAATTTCTCTTCTAATTAGCTGTCTATGGCTTTGATCCATTGGAGACCTTGTGCGTTTTAGCTGGAAGAAGGCACGCCACGTTCCAGCCCCCTCCCGCAGCCGGGGAAGCGGCGATGCCCCGGCGAACGCGTGCGCTCGGAGCGGCGCTCAGCTGGAGAGCCACCACTGCAGCCTGGCCTCTGCGGAGAAGGATCCCTGCTTCCCTGGGCCTCCCCCTCACAGAAGTTAATTCCTTCCTATTGTCTTTGCGAGTTCTAACAGAACGGTAAGCTGCAGCAAAGAGAGGGGATATGTTCAATTTGAGCAGCGAGATTAAGATGTTGCGAATAAAGCCGTATTTATTAATAATTACCTCTCTGCCATGACTTTAAATTCAAGCAGCTGGACAGCCTCTGCTCTTTATTAATTTCCTTGGATCCTTGGCACGAAGCCCTCAATTCCTGTGATGTAATGGTATAAAAAGTTGGCTCCTGACCAAGCTCCCACCCACAAGTTCTAAATTTGGAGCATGGCAGATTTCTGCAGATTCCAGAGGCAGGCTATGCTCAAGACGTGCTGATGCCTTCAGTCCCATCCTATTGCACCAAACAACAAGGTTGTGTGCTTTTTATAACGGGGATCATAAATATGACTCAGATGCACATGTTGTCTATGTAAGCACTTGGGGTTGGCTATCACTTTATGGCACTGGGAAGAAGCCAAGCCAAATAAAAATTGTTTTGAGTAAATATTACATTTCTAGAGCATGAATAAGTTTTCTCTGCAGCCAACGTGTCACTAATGGGAATAAAGAAGAAGACGGGGTGGGGGGAAGTAGTAACTAAATCACCCCTCTGAACACAGACAGTCTGCAGCAAGACCTGTTGTTTGGACTCGTCTGGGGTGTGATATCCCAGATAATTCGTAGCAGGTCTCAGCAAGGCCACGAGAGATGGAAATAAAAATAGCTGTATAGCTCAGCGCCGTCCTGCTGCGCTGCTCTCGTTTGGGTGGGATCTCCAGGAGTGATATGTAAAGCAGGCAAGCAGAGAACCCAGTGTCCTCCTCTCCCCTGCTCCCAAGTGTGCAGAGGCTCAAGCATGTGGATTGCTCCATGGAGATCGGTGTTGCTACTCACATGCTCAGCACTAAGCATGTGCACATGTCTGCCCAGGATCCGGGCCAGAAGGAAGGATGAGTTTTTCATCCTGCAGTTTTGGGACCCCGGGGTATGTCTGCACTGCAGAACAGGGGGAAGCAGAAAATAAACCCACGTGCAGCTCTGCATCCAGAAGGAAGCAGCTCCCTGGCAGCTCTGTGGGGCAGGGATGTGCCATCCCACCACGGGCACAGCGCTGGTTCCTCACAGCTGCTGGTTCTGCTCCAGCTCCTCCAGCAAGCTGATAAGTCTCAGCATCCCCCAAAATCCCAATTACTCCTGCCCTTGAGCAGTATGCAGGGAACAGCTTATGAAGTCCTTCATGTACCTGAAATGCAGAGGGATTTAAAAAAAAAACAAAAACAAAAACAAAACTCTTTCTGCAAGAACTTTTCAGGAAACATTCCCTGATAAAAGGAATCCTCAAGTCTTGAAAAATAATAGCCAGAGAGAAATAACAAGTGAGAGTCTAGCTTTGAAAATCATTAATGTTTTTCCCATTTTCCTGATGGGCATGTGCATTCCTTCCTGTTGCACCTGTGAGCTTCTACATGTCAGATAAATGCTTTCCTGAGCTTTGCTGTCTTCTTTTTTATAGGCTTCTTTCAGATAGCAGGCAGAAAACCTGGCTTTAAAAGAGGAGCTCAGACAGGAAGCAGCAATGTTCCAGGAGGATTTCTGAGTCAAGCAGGAGAGCAACTGGCTTCTTGAAGTGTGAATTTCAAAGATCCCTAAAACCCTTGCCTGCACAGTTGGAGCAGGTGAGTGGGGAGGCGTCGAGAGCCCTCGACATTCCCATGTCCCAGCCGTCCCTATCAGAAGCTTCTGAAGAGCTTCTCTGTGCAGTGGGCTGGACTGGGGCTTGCAGCTAGAATGTTTGAAGGGCTGTGAGCCCTGCAATAACCACAGCAGCCCTGACGTCAGCAGACCTGTACCTCCAGGGATTAGTGCTGAGAAATCAGGGCCGGTTTGCCCAGCTAGGGCGGTTTTGACTGTTTGAAGGATCTGGGTGATAAGTCCTTTTTCCATGCCTTGAATGTTGCCAGTGGTCATTTTCTGCCAGAAGAGCAGCCCAAACATTTGTACATGGGGCTGGCTCTCTCCTCTTTGTAATGCATTTTACAATTTGGAGAAACTTTTGTAACACAAGAAAGTGTTTTTACATATTAGAGCTTCTAAATTGTTAGAACAGTTGGAAAATCCTAATTGCCTTTAAAAATCAAAGAAAAAAAATTCAGCAAAGAAAATATTTTGGATTGCAGAATTAACAAAACTGAGAGCTGAAGTTTAGTTTCCTGGACCAAAAATTTATTCAGGGAATCCTGTCGTACTTGTGACTTTAAAACAAATACTTGAACCTTCAGCAAGGGATTTGCACCTACCCCCAAACTTGCTCTGAGATGCAGAGCTTAAGCTTTGAAAACTCTCCAGAGATGCATTGTTGAGGTTGGTTGTGTTTAGATTTACCCCAGCCTGTTGTCAGGGCTCCACATGCACAGGGGAGGGAAAAACCTACCTGGAATTGATTCAGCAGCTTGAACAAGAGATGACAAAAGAGGGCTTGGCTGGAGTGCTGGCCTAATTTCCATGAAACTTTGGGGGCAGCTGAGTGGTGATTTAACTCCAGTTAATTAGAGGCTAAGGGCTGCTTCAATTTGTGGTTGTTACCCAAGAGCGCCAAGGAGGTTTTCTGGCTGCCAGGGATCAGGAATAAAGGTGGAGGAGCTGGAGGTGACACTGCAAGGGGCTGGTGCCACAGAGCTCTGGTGGTGCCCTGGTTTAAGTTGGGCTTTCCAGGCCTCACTCAGCAATCTCTGATTTGCACCTGGTGAACACAGGTTCAGAGTATCCCTTGAAGAACCCTCCTTTCAGGGACAGTTTACTGTTTTGCAGATGTCTGTGCGCTTTTCTAATGGGTAAAGATCACCCATCTTTCATCAGTGCACAAGGCAGAGGCACAAGGAGGTTAAGGGACCTGACGAAGGTGATAGCAAGTCAAATTGTTTGGAATTTTGTAGCTCTGAAAGATCATCTTTCTAAAACAGGAAACCCTCTCAGGAGTAGTAGGTTTTCATTAAAACAACAGTTCGAACCTGTCGATCTTGATCTATCAGGAAAAAGAGGAATGTAGAAAATGTGAGAGTTAGCTTAGCCTCCCTTAAACTAAACCACCAGGTTCACGTTCCTATGGAGAAACAAATACCCTGCAGGCATCGTGGTGTCTTTGATTTATTTTTGGAAGTTGAAAACTCCCCCTCTTGGTGTCTGAGCTGAGAAAAAAACAAGGATTTTTTTGAGCTAACAAAAGGTTTCTGGAGGAAAAAAAACCCTCCAGTCCCACTTCTCAAGGGCTTATGACACGAGCAGTTGAGCTAAGGTAATCCAACTTAGCCTCCCCTACATTTCAAAAGTGGGTTAAAGTTCCTAAGTCATTGAGGGAAAATGTTACTCAACAGAGTAATGACTCTCTAATTGGCGTGTCAGGCCTCGGCAGCGGCGGGTGCAGACCCTGCTTTCAGTGCCCGAGCAGCTCGGGGTGGCCAGCGTGTCCCCAGGAGGGAGGGGACATGGTGGCTGCCCAGCCTGGGCTGACAGCCCCGCTCAGCATCCGCCCGCTCCTCTCCCTCCTTCCTCCGGGGGCGGCCGCAGCCCCGGGCAGAGTTTGCCCGCTGTGGGCTGTGGGGCTGTGGCTCAGCAGCAGCAGCATCGCTGCGGTGCTGCACGTACGCGGAGCCGCGGCGGAACCCCCGCGCCGAGCCGCACCCCCGGCCCTGCCTGCCGGGCGGCACCGCACATGTCGTCCAGCAGCAGCCGGGCTGCGCTCCGCGGCTCTCCGGGGCCGTGCGGCGGTGTCCGGCTGCCATCTGCTGTCCGGCGCCCGGGGGGGCCGCGCATCCCCCGCGCATCCCCCGCGCATCCCCCGCGCATCCCCCGCCACCGCGGCCCGAGTGCCATCCCCTGGGCCGCGGCCAAGCCGTGAGCAAATGCTGCCCAGACTCCCAGGGCCCCCGCCACGGTATCTCCCGCATTCCTGCGGCAGATTTGGTATTCCTTATTGTTCTCCCCGTCTCTGGGGAGCAGCTGCCGCTGCCTGGCCGGCCTGCCGGGGCAGGAGCTGGCGGAGCCCTGGGCTGCGGGTCCCACGGCTCGCCGGGGGCTTTGGAAAAATCGTGTCAGTCTTCTCACCCCGCTTCGGCACGTAGGGACTTGGGGCTCATCAGGAGGGGCGAGATGAAAATGAGAAAAGAATGGAAAGCTGGAAGAGCAGCGAGTGGTTGTGCGGCTCCGCTGCCCTGGAGTGCTGTGGGCTCAGCAAGGCTCCCCGGCCCAGGCTGCCCGGGCTCAGCCTCCTCAGCCGGGAGCTTTCCGTGCCAGCCGGCAGCACACAGCACCTGGAGCTTGCTGGCAGCCCCGGGACTCTCGGAGCGGGGCGAGGGGCAGAGGCAGAGCTGCCTTGAGCTGGGCACGGCTGGTCCCTGCTCTGCACCCAGGGCACGACTGTCCTGAGGAACCAGGCCCAGCCTGGCCCTATCCAGCACCTGGTGGCGCTTCCTTGTCCCCGTCCCCTCTGAGTGGTTCTCATACCCCTTCCTTGAAGTATGATTTCAAGGAATGCACCCTCTGGATTTTCTCCTGCTGGCAGGAAGGGTTTGCTGGCTGGAGGTGGCTGAGACTGGCTGTAGGCTTGGCACTTGCCATCTGCAATGGTGACAGCGAGGAGCGTGGGCTGGAGCACGGCCGGGCCACTCTCTTTTGCCACATGGCCATGCACAGCTACCCTGTGAGAGCAGGCTGGGGCAGTTGGTTATTTCGGGCAAGCCATCTCCCCAGGAAGCTCCCTGGGCCAGCAGACACCCCCTTGGATATCGTGCAGCAGCCACAGGCAGGCAGTGGCCATGCTAAGCAAACCAGCAAACACAGAAGGTGCCACCTCCATCCCCACAGGGAGCAGTGCCACCACACTCAGCTTTTGGGAGGATGAGCAGGCTGTGCTCTGTTCCCATCATTTCCCACCTCCTGTCCAGGAATAAGCAGTCCATAGCCACACGGATCTTCCTGGCAGGGAGGAAAGCCTGGCTGGAAAATGGGGCATGTTCTATCCTCACAGAGAGATGTGGTGGTTCACCTCATGGCTTGGAGAGACTAAACAGCCCTAACCATCACTGGCAAAGGAGATGTTTCACAGAACACAACCTTGCACTGCTCCAAATGCAAAAATTCAGCCCTAGTGTGAGAGGGACTTTCTGAAAATGTCTAAGCAAAGTCTGACCACAAATAAGGTTGTTTTTTTTTTTAAAAAAATGTGGTTCGTTTTGGTTGTTTTTTTCTTTTTTTTACTCAGGACTGAAGAATCAGCACCCCAGAGGACCTGCATGTTCCCAGCACTTTTTTTCACTCAGGACTGAAGAATCAGCACCCCAGAGGACCTGCATGTTCCCAGCATGTTCCCTTGAGTCATGGCTGAGCTGCACAAGCCTCTTCAGAGTGAGAAGGCTGATCTCCCTGCCGGGGTAGGCATTGAAACAGCTAATTTGTGTCAACAACCAGTCCAGGCTGCTTTTGAAACTGTCTCATGTCTATGCCTGGGCTTTCAATCCCATCTGAGATATCAAGGTGTGCTCAGAAATAAAGTAACAAGAGGAGTGACAGCCGGTGAGTGTTTGCATGAGGACATTGTTGTGCCTGGATCCTGTTAAAGGCCTTTGTGTGCTGCAGCCACAGCAAGCAGCTCTATTAATTAGCAATTACTTTAATGACTGTGTGCAAATCTGGTGCTAGATCAAGCCCCTTTGGTAGGCAGAAGAGTGATGCAAGCTATGAGCATGCTGAGTAGGGTAGAAAGGGGTTTTTTGTGGTTTTATTCATTAAGGGATTGATAGCCTATTCAGTAAAGGCTTATGGGGGAAAGTGGGTGTATCATTTGTGCAATTTCTTTTTTCCTTGTTATCAATATTCTGCCCAGTCTGCCATGGGCTTTCCTCTGACCCTGCTGCTCATATACTTTTATATTTCCTCTGTCAATTAGGCTAAAATATGAGAAAAAAGACAAGAGAAGGGCTCTTGTTAAGTGGTTCTTCCAGGGCTGTGCACACAGGTGTTAAAATCTGCCTCATTAAATCTCCCTCTCAAGGCCTTTCAGGATGTTTCTGATTTAACTGTTTTGCATCATGCCATTCCAATCTTAATTTCTTCTGGAGGTGAGATGCAGCTACATTTGCCAAACATCATTTCACCTTATGTGTTAAAACAACCGCCGGCCTTTCCCTTTTTTTTGAAGGATGGTACTTTTGGCACACCCAGGAAGCCAGGAAGCCATAACACTTTTCTGCACTTTTGAATCCTGCCATTTAGAGGTAGCTGGAGTTCACAGTGAGAATAAATGTGTGGAAGCCACAGTAATCTCTAAATTCACGAAGTTTCTGTTTGCATTTTATTTTATAATGTATATATATATTTTAATTTATTTTTATATTTATATTATTTATTATATATGTATATAATTTATTTATTCGATATAGATATAGATATAATTTATTTTGCATTTATTTTTTTAATTTTATTTTGGCCCTCACGGCCACATGAGCTGATGTCCTCTCCTCACGCACGCCCACCCCGCTCGTGGCTGGAAGGGGCGAGCCCCAGTCCTGCTCCCAAAAGAGGAGTACGTGATGCTGAGCACGTCCTCGGCAGCCTCGGGGCTGTACACGGCACCTGGGCAAAGGCTGTGAGCAGGGAAATCTCCTCCCTCGCACGTTTTTCCTCGTTCTGCATTTAGGAAAGCCGCATGTCAGCCCCAGCTGCGCCCGCAGATGCGAGATTGCGGGATGCTGTATCCCACTGCGCACATTGTCCTGCGGAGCGCCGCGGTTTGTTCGGGAAATGTGTCTGAATTAGCTCACAGGGCCGTGGTAACAAAACAATTCCATTTTTCCCTAGGCTGACGGGATGTCTGCGGGCACACTGAGCTAGCAGAGGAGCTCCGGGCTCCTGGAGCAGGGGCAGGAGGCGGTGGCGGTGCCGCACAGCGCTTTTCCCTGGCACCAGCGAGGGAGCGGCAGGGTGGCTGTCCCGGGACACCGCCACAGCCGGGAACACCGCAGCATCACCGGCGAGGGCTGGCTCACCACGAGGTGGCAGCCGGAGCCCGGCGATGAGGCAGCCCCGGCCCGGCCCGGAGCGCTCCTGCCCCGCCGTGCCCAGCTCCGTGTCCCGGCGTGGGCAGCCGGCCGGGGGGAACGGGGCTGCCACTGACCACAAAAGATTTGTTAAACAAACAAAAAAACCCCCAACAAACAACAAAAACACACACACAAAAAGAACAAAGGCATAGAGACACACAATTATCAAGTAACCAGCAAGCAATGGCAGACAAGGAAAGCCCCTTAAAATCTTAAGTGTGGAAGGAATTTGCCATTCTCAGAGGACAAGCGTATGGCACACCTGCCGCCCTTCAGCACCACTTCCTTTGGGAACAAATCGTGACCTCTCGCCCCGAGGCGGCTGAAAGGCCTTGTGGGTATCACCTTTCCTGGCCCTGCACCGGTTTGCTCAAAAATTGTTTATGTAACTGCTTCGCATATTCGAGATAAAAATCAGAGCAGTTATTTTCCATTTGCTGTCACTGACCGGGATGTTGCAGCTCCTGTTCCAGGTGTCCTGCCTGACTGAGACACAGCATCACAGGATGGCTAGGGTTGGAAGGGACCTTCATCATCACCTGCTTCCAATCCCCCTGCCATTAACAGGGGATCCTGCTTCCAATCTGCTTCCAATCCCCCTGCCATTAACAGGGCCAAACAGGTGCTTCTTTTGGACCTTAATGATCACCTGCTTTCAATCCCCCACCTGTCACAGGATACAGATTCTCTCCTAAGACACTGTTTCTTTCCCCTCAGAGGCTTTGCTTTTGCTGATGCTCATGCAGGACGGTGAAACTGGAGTAACATGAGCTGCTGGAAGCCAGCCTGTTACAGTTTGGGGATGTGTGATCCAGTGAGCACGGCTCATAAATCAGCTCCATAAAATGGTCACAGGGAAAAGAAAACAAAAACAAACAAAAACCCTAAACCAAACTCCATCCTGTTTTTAGAGGGAACGGCACAGTACTGGGCTTGTGGTTTGCAGGACTGTTCCAGCAGCAGCAGGTAAATAAAACCTCAATCTGGCAGACAGAACAAGTGGGCTGAGCCCTCCAGTGCATCTGCTGAGGGTTCAGGAACAGCAGGCACAGCTTTCCCCAGCCTCCGTGTAAGCCTGAGGTGTAGTTAGGGCTTCCTTGGGCAGACCGGTGGCATCCCCAAACCCACAGTTCAGCGGGGATATCCTGACCATGGGCAGGCTGTTGGTTTGTGGGAACAGGAGAGCAGTACCCCGGCCCCACCGGAGATGATGGCACAGCAGGATGCAGATTTCCGTGCTCCGGGGTGGCTCATAGCCCTGTGCTCCCTTGGGATGCTGCTCAGTGGCGCTCTAAGGGGCTCATTCTCAAGTGGTATTTTTGCTCAGCATGCAAATGGTTTAATTTTTAAACCAACCACTCCCCCCAGCTTTACTGAGCAAAGCTTCACACAAAGATTTTTTAATTTGCCAGAGCAAGCAGAGACGACGAAACTAAAAGGAACGTTATCTCATTTCCTCTTCGGCCAGACAGACAGACAGATAGGGCTGACGCATGGTGAGGGGCTGCTCTGTGTCTGCCTCAACAGCTCCCTGCTGAGCCTGCTCTGCCCTTGCCCCATCTTGCAGCACGGAGTACTGAATATGAACATTTAGGAGCAGGAGTGCTGCTAAAACAAAATTTGTGTTATCATGTGACCTCTACCTTTATTATGTCTTTAACATCCCATTGATCCAATCATTAAACTTCCTCCACACAACAGTCACTGGATTTTGAATTCCAACAGGCCAAAAGAAACCCAATAAAAGGCAATAAAACATCCATTAATTCCAAAATGTAAATGACTTTATATTACTTTATTAAACAGCAATTTCTAAAGAACAGTAAAAAATACGAAAACATGCATCATTTGGTGTTCTTAAAAAAATGTTGTCCAAAACAGACTGTTAGAAAAATTAAACAAGTTTAGCCCCAATACCTCTTCTGCTCTCCACATAAGATGTTTGGTAGTTACAAATACTGTTCCAGCTCCTTTAGCGAAGTTTAACCTTGTGTACATTAGTAATTCTATTACAGGTGGTTGGGTTTTTTATTCACATTGCTTCTGTAAAAGTGATCAATTAAAGAAATGCACTGTTATCAAGTTTAAGGAACTACTGTTTTCCTGTACAGTGAGTATAAATACAAAGATCCTGGATTTTCCTGCCATTCTAATCAGCACTCCATTTAATGAAACATTAAAGATTTCAATTAGTATAAAAATATAACCAGAAAATAAATGTCTGAGAAGATTCAGTATTTGAGTGAGTCTTAGTTAATAGGCAAATAAAATGCTATTTATGACTTCCAAATCTGGACACCACTTCTGTACAGCTTCTGCTCTTCCAAGACCCAAGTATCAATCACAGTGCTGCACACCAAGGCACTGCTTATCCTCCTGAAAAATTCACTTCTTATTTACCACAAATAATTTAACATGTAGCTGAACTAACAAGCAGGTGAGGGATGGATGGCCAGGGTACAGTCAAAGCTGCTCACAAGCCACACCAGCGGGCACCTGCTCCTCCAGCGGGGATCTCAAAATGTCTGTACAAGTTGGCAGGAATCCTGTTTTACAGAGAAATGCTGGTGTGGGAGATCTGCAAAGCAAAATCACAGCTTGTTCCTTTTCCCTACAGAAACAGAAATAACTGGCTTTGCCCCAGGAGAGAATGGTAAGGCACAACAGCAGGCTCTTTGGGAAGCCTTGGTACTAGAAAGACTCAATTTATTTTATTGACAGGAATTACTTTTTTTTTTTAAGCAGTATCACTACACATTTACCATTTTTATATTTTAAAAAATTTCTTCTTACATTTTTTTAATCTGGCCTCCAATTACAAGTAAGTCAGAAGTGCTACATCTAAAAATGGTGGGATGTTACAATCAGATTTCTGGCACAAACACAGCCTTGACACAGAGGCTATTTGCCCTGTGTGTGCTACCACCTTCCATTGATCTGCTTCAGAAATCTGTGAGCCAAAACTTCATCTTTTATACTAAGAGGAGAACTCTCAAGGCTTAATTTAGCACTTCTCAAGTATGAGACAGTACAAAACCAGTCTTGCACAACTACTTTTTTCAAATGTCTTACAGCAGTGTTTTCTACATGCCTATCTCCAGTTCTTTTATTTGGATTCCTGTAAAGAGAAGGAAACAGGACACCACATCCAAGCAGGCAGCAGGCACCCACTGATGGCAGCCCCCCCTTGCCAAGGGAATGCGTGTGAGCATTAAGCAGTGTGCAGAGAGCAACAGAGGAACAGCAAAAGTGAAAGGAGGAAGGAAAGGTAATGCTCCATCTCAGAGCTGGACACAACCTCCAGGACTGATTTATCCTGGGCTGAAATGTTACTAAACTGAAGCAGCAGAACAACTGCTTTCCTCACCTCTGGAATGAAGGTGATGCTGCCTGATTGGTTAGCTGCTGTCAGATTGTTACAGGCTAATACAGGAACAACTCTGACACAAGCTATGTTTCAATATAAACTTTCAGTTGCAAACTCTTGGAAAAGTGAGGGAAAACAGCACATCCTGTCAGATCCACCCACTGGAATGGCTGAGCTCTGAGCAGACCCTCCAGCGTGGCAAACAGCATTTCATGAGCAGAAAGGCCCAACCTGCTGAGCAAACTAAACTTTGTAAGCAAGAGGCTGCTCTGTGCAAAGCAGAACGAGGGAGGTGGGCTCCTGTTCTGGGCCACGTTGTCAGCTGCCACTGTCACTCTGAAGTGGCTTTCTTCCCTTTCCAGCTCCTTTGTCTCTCCTCCAGTTCAGCTTCAGTGAAGGCGGCTGGGCCCCAGTTTGTGATTAAGTGAGGATTCTTGGAGCCTGGAAGACAGAGAGCAATACCTGAGACAGGCAGTTCTGACAAGGACATCACACTCCCACAATGCAGTGTTCAGGCTGATCCTTGCTTTGGTTTAAACATAAAAGAAACAAACAAAAATGATAATAAAATCATTATAGTAGGGCCAATAGAGGGAAAGACTTGGAAGCTCCTATCAGCAGTTGTCACAAAGTTGTCGGTGATACTTACAGGCTGCTGTGAAACCAGTAAACTACAGGAAGAGGCAGACTTCAGTAAGCCACCAAGTGATATAAGTGCATGAGACAGAATATATACACATTTTTGCAACTCTTCTGTTGGTAACTCACCTGGCTCTATTAGTCGAATCAATCCCTCATGATGAGCTACTTTATCTTTCCAACTCTTGGTGTTGTTAGCTGCTGTTTCCAACTTCTTCTTCACCTCCTGAAATAGGACAGAGCCCACTTGAAAACAACAGCTTTACTCTGTTTTTATATAAAGATACAACACCTTTTAAACCAAAAGCCAGAACCATGCTAATTCCCCCAGCCCTCTATTTAATGTGGAACCATCCTAAGTAATTTAGTCACCACCAACAACCCCCCCCAAAAAAAGGCTGTCAAACCAGAATCCCAAAATAACAAGGTTTTACAATATTCTGTAGCTGTGTAATGAAGCTAGTCTTCATTCTTCAGCCTAGACCTGTCTTTTGGGCAATTCCAAATGGAAGGACAGAATTTAATTATTTCTAAAATAATTGGTTTGTGGATTTTTTTTTTTGTGGTTTTATATGTCTATTGTATTCAGCAATTCCTCTGGAGTAGTAAATGATGCTTCCCATACAAAAAGCCCGAGATGTCACCTAAAAAAAGAGTCAAGTACTGGCCAGAAGCAATCTTGTGATGATGTGAGATGTAACACCACCCTGGGAAGTTGTAAAGTGGCCACAACAACCCCAGCTGGGCCCTTGCTTGTAGTGAGTGCAGCATTTGTGTTCTGTGCCAGGCAGACAGGCTTGTCCTTCAGAGCTCACCCCATAAACACCCTCCCCTGCTGAACACAAACCCAGCCAGGCTTTCTTTCCTGACCTAAATAAATGCAGGATCAACACCTCTCTAGCCCTGGAAAGTGTGCAGCACTTCAGCCTCTGTACTTGCTGGATTCTGGCTCTTATTTCTTCCATGAACAGTTACTGACCTTCCCCAAAAACACCCAGTAGAGCAGAGAGCAGGCCTGGCTTTTGGGACACAAGGCTCAGCTAATTCCTTAACTTCCTTATTATTATCCTTAACTTCCATTCAGTGCTTAAACACATTTTTGAGGAGTAGGTGCCTACACATTGACTTTTCATCTGTAGAAGACAACACCGTGCCATGACATCACCAAACCCCTGCAAGAATTACTACCTCAGGAGCAAAATGCACCCAGTTATGGCAGCAGTGGGACTGCACATGAAGTGAGACTGCAGTAGAAAACAAATGTACACAGAGTATTTCAGGATGTGACTGAGCCGGCCTACATGCAAATTGTGACAAAAATAAATAAAAGAGGTTCAGAGGTGTGTCTGAAACAGATCCTCTTCTTCAAGTATATCTTCTGGTCTAGAACCAGAGTAAAAACTAGAAAAAAAAACCCACCAAACAAAACAACAACCAACCCAACTATCCTACCTCTTATAACTTTAGTGCCATACTAACCCTTAAAGAAGCATAACACAGAAGAACTTCAAATTGAATCTATGCATAAGGATGAGAGGCTGATGACCAGAGCAGCTCACCTCATACTGCTCAAGGGCCTCCTTCCTTTCCAACTCAAGTTGTTTCAGTTGCTCCATGGCCACTTGAAGAGCCTGTTCCTTCATCATTCTCTGGTTTTCCAGCTCTTGCTTCTCTGCTTCTGTCATCTGAATGGTCTGTTGCTGCTGCAAATGCCATTTTTCCAGTTCAGCTCTCTTTGCTGTCTCCTCTTCCAGCAATCTGCAATGGGGATTGTGATGTTAGCTGCACTTTAACCTAAGTCGTACCCATGCAGGGAAGCCTAATTAATGAATTTTTTCTTTCCTATTTTTTTAAGGGGAAAGAGAATATTGTTTTTAAAAAAGCTTGGGAAGCAGGGAAAAAGTTATTGTTTGTTGGCTTGCCTTTAGTCATGCCAGCAGTGCAAGCAGTCTGACTGTTACAAAGGGCTATTCAGAAAATGTAGTCAATAATGCAAATACACAACACAGAGGCCCAGAAGAAACAGGCATGCATAAGTTATCTTCATTGTCTTAAGAGGACTGAGTGTATGAAGGGAAAAAAACACATTCCACAAAGTCCCTGTAAGAGGAAATTTAACCCCTTATCATTACAGTTTAAACCTGTGATAAAATACAGCAGAAAGTAATTTTTACATATATTGCTTTATAAAATAAACAGCTGAAAAGCCTGTACAGAGTGATCTCAGTTTTTCACATGCTGACATGCACAGCATCTGATGGAAAAATAACTGCACCTGCTTCTCCAAAACTGCTGACCTTGCCCTCTGCTAAAGGCTAATCAGACATATTTTAAAAATCATAAACAGCAGCTTCAGCCTTCGTATCTTAAGATAAAATCTGTCCTGTGTTTGGACTTGAAGGTAGCTCCCCATTCCAAGAGGCAAGCAGTCACTGTAGCAGGGCACAGGTACTCACTGTGGGCAGGGGAACTGAAACACTTCTCCACCTGGTCAAAGCCATACCTGGCCTGAAGTTTCCTCACAGTCTCTTCATCCTGACGTGCCTGTTTCTCATCCTCCAGTGCCTCCTGTAGCTGTTTGTACATTTCTTCCAGTTCACGTACTCTTTGTAAATACTGTTCCAGTTCAGATGATTTCTGAGCAACCTGCTCTTCCATTTTTTGTCTTACCTAGCAGCATAAATTTGGGACACATGAGCTACCATTCAACTCAGGTTTCCAATTTTTAAAGAATTGCCAGCTTTCCCTTGGGCCATGTTTTTAGAGGCAAACCTTTTCCTGCTGACTGCAGAGCAGAACAGATAAAATTGAGGCTAGATCTGCAGATGTGGAACTAAGAGCATTTTAAAACATAAATAATAACACAGGCTACTTATATTGATCTACTTCCTGCAGCACAGGGTTTCAAACCTCATTTCAGTCAGCTTGATCTTGTTGCATAGTTTACAGACACACAACTGAAGGAAGAGAAATGTTGTAGAGAGGCCAGGCATGAAGGTCAGGCTGTTTAAAGGCAGCGTTTTCACTCCCTCCTTGGCAGCAGTGTATCTCACACACTTATGTCTCTGGCTGATGGCACAGGATGGATAAAGGGGGGTGGAATGTCCTGCCCCATTGGTCTGCAGGCTGCTCCCCTCAGCTGACCCAAATCCCAGTGACCCAGAAAAGGATTGTATTCAGGAACTCATGCTCAGCCCATAAGGCAGCACTGTGTGCATTAATATCCTGAGATGTCCCATTACATCACTTTTTCTACTTCTTTTCCCCAACTAACAGAACAACCTGACACAGCCCCTGAAGATGGAAAATCAGTTCTTTGGGGAATCCTCAGTGCAGCTGAATAGTAACAGTATTGTAAAGCAACAGTATTTCTTTATTTTTATATTTGTCTGTGTGTATAACTGTAAAAGAACACACAGCATAAAAAAGCTGTTCTAGGAACACATAAAATGCATTTTGATTATGCCTGACTCATTTTTCTTATTCATACAGCAAGTATAGAACTCAGGTTCTCCATCTCTGAAAACTGCAAGGAGAACTTCAGTCTGCATTTATCCTTCAAACAGTCTATTTTTCTCCCAATTTTCCAATCATATTTAAACTTTGAATACTGCATGAATTGTAACCAAGCTGTTCCAGTATTTGAATTCACCAGTAAAAATACTTTAATCCTACATCTCAAACAAATGCAACACAGATTCCATCCTCCAGCCTCCTGCAGAACCTGTGGAATTCTTCCAGTGGCTGCCTGGGAGGGAAGCCCTTGCTGAACACATGGCTCCCTATATGTAATAGCAGCAAAACCCCTCGTGCACTTCTCACCATTTTTTCTCTCTCCAGCTCCAAACTGAAGCGATCTTGTAATTCAACTTGAGTCTGAAGCCTTTTCTTCTCCTCCTCAGCAGCACGAGCAGCTGCTGCTTCCAATTGCTGGAAGAGAAGGGTGGAGGGTAGGGGGAAGAAAAGAAGGAAGAAAACAATTTGTCAAAATTAAATTATTTTGAGGGAATGGAACTTTATTTGGTTGAAAAAAAAATAGAAGAAGCCTTCAAAAGCATCAAAGCACCAGTTTGGATTTTTTAATGCCTGACATTGTTCACAGCCTTTAAATATAATTTACAGTCTTGATTGTTTGCAAGACAATTTTACATTTACCAATGAAAAGGCAATTACCTGACTATCTCCAAGTTTCCTCTGAGTCCTGCTTTGCTCAAGTGAGAGAAATCACTGTATTTCCCCCTCTACCTCAATAGGATAGAAAACTATCATGAAAAACCACATTTCAGGCAGGACTGCATAGGACTTCCAATAGGGAAAACATGCTAGCAAACAGGGAGTTCACACAGAAACAGAAATGGGAAGCAGTGAATTGCCATGGGAAAGCAGAAGTGTCAGGAACTTGGACTAGAATAAGTGATTGTGCTATTGTGAATCATCCCTCTAACATCCCCTAAACTGCCAAGTAAGGTAAATAAAATCCTGATCCATAATCATCACTTGAATTTAGGAGGAACATTAGCTAGGGCCTTTCCACCTCTTGCATCTTATTTTACTTTTGTTGCATCTTGATTTTACAAATAAAGACAAATGGTCCCAGTTTTTCCTTTCATCAGGATTTCCATCCTTGCAAGGTTAGAAATCTTCAGGCACCAGCCTAAACTTTACCAGGAGTGAAAACAAAAGCATTTTTTCACAAAAATTTTCTAAGAAACTTATCTGATGCTTTTTTTTTTTAAATATGCTGGGCTGTGGAAATTGCTTCCACAGACCTTTAGTACGAGCAGAGAACAACATAAAGATGTCAGGGTCCTGTTGGAGCAAGCCCAGAGGAGGTGACACTGGGGACAGGCTGTGCAGAGAAGCTGTGGATCCCTTCATCCCTGAAAGTGTTCAAGACCAGGCTGGATGGGCCTTGGAGCAACCTGGTGTAGTGGAAAGTGTCCCTGCCCACAGCAGGGGGACTGGGACTGGATGATCTTTAAGGTCCCTTCCAAACCACACCTTTCTGTGATTCTGTCAGGCACCTGAAGGTACCACATTTAAACCATGCTCCCTCACCAACCTAGATGAACTAAAGAGAAACCCCAATGATTAAAACTGCCAAGCACAACTTTCACTCTTTTACATGCTTGCAGTACCACTGTGGTCTCAAATAGATGGGAAGAAGTGAAGAAGAACGTTCAGGTTTCTGGGTTTATGTTGCAGAACCCAGCACAGAACTGCTCTCCTTTGCAAGGCTTAAATGATGCCAGTGTTTTATAATGCAGCATTCTTCCTCTGCCAGGACATTAAAAAGCATGTCATTGTAGACAATATCCAAGATGCCTATTTAAGTGAAATCTCCTCTCGATTTCCTTCCCCACTCTGAAATTAAACAAACATTGCCAATACTGAGCTGAGAGGGTGAAAGTGCAGAGTCACAGGCAAGGGTGGGTGCAGGCTATGGCCAGAGACCTCAACAAGAAAATGATCTTTGTCCACTCAGTATCAGCAACTTCCTGCTTCATTGACCAAAGCTGCTCCTGGCAGGTAATGTTACTGGGAACTGTGCACTTCAGGGAAAAGCCACAAGTGTTGGAGGGAGGAGAGAACAGCAACACACCATTCCAGCAGGCACAGACAGCACAGAGTCTCCAAAGCCCATGCAAGACCCCAGTTGAAACAGAAAGGGTTCACATGTCCTGTGCATGCTCTCACACAAGGAAGAACTTACCTTCCTGTCTGTTCAATAAGCACGTCAAGATTCCAGTAAAAAATATGAAAAAAATCTCTTTTAGACAAAAACATTTATTCTTTTGGCATACTCTACTGCAGGAGCTACCAGAATACAAACCAGTCCCAGAGTGCACTTTGGCAGATGCTATTGAACAGAAGGAGCGCACGTGTCCTGTGCATGCTCTCACACAAGGAAAAACTTACCTTCCTGTCTGTTCAATGTGCACATGTCAAAATTCCAGTAAAAAATATGAAAAAAAAAAATCTATTTTAGACAAAAGCATTTATTCTTTTATCCTGCAGGAGCTACCAGAATACAAACCAGTCCCAGAGTGCACTTTGGCAGATGCTGCATAAATGGTGGCTCATTGCCATTAGCAGCAACTCAACCTCTGAGCTTCCCAGAACAATCCAGTTTCCTGAAGCATTTACAAAGCCTTTTCCTTGAAGAACAGTTTTCTAACTAATCAAACCCTTTCAGTTCCTCCAACAATGTACCTCCTCCCTAGTTCTACCCAGGCAAAGTGCAGTAGCTCATGTCAGAGCCTAAGACACCTTCCTTGAGCAATCATTTTAATCCAGCCCACTTCAAAAGATACTTCTGGCCACAACTCTCTTTAGTTTACCCACTGTGACTTTTATGAAACTCCCTGGAGCCTTCCAAGATCCTACTGCTCTTTGGGGTTGCTGTCATGTTGTCTTCCCCCCTAAATATTTTCCCATAAAGTAAACAATGCAGAAATCCAACTTTATGGTTTCTGTTAATGGGTACATTACTTACCAGCAGAAGGTAACATAGGCTATCCTATATTGTCTATTTTGAATTCTGAATCTTAAACACATGGTAGACTTAAACATATGTAGACATGGTGTGTCTACACATGGTAGACAAATTTAATTGCAAAAATTAAATTTAAAAATGGTTTTCCATTGTCAGATTCCATTTAAGGCAAACAGAATAATACCTACATCACAACTGTCAGTGCAAGACTAATTTTTAAAAAGACAAATTTCTCCTTGCCATGAATTGTGACAATGACAAGACTTCTTTTTTAAAAGTGGGTTTTTAAAATTTTATTTGCTTTCTAGACTCAAAACTGGAAATGCCCGCACAATATTTATAGCTGCAAAGATCACTGAAGTTTTTCCTAAGGGCTAAAACTGGTGGGTTTTATTTACAAAATACTCAAGCAATGATGCGGATTTGTTCTAAATGGAAATGCAAAAATCTTCCATTAATTTAGGGAGGTAGTGGAGACATGTAGAGTAAACAAAGGAAGACCTGGACTGCTTTAGCAGCAGGGACTCAGCAGCCAAAATGTAAGACAGCAAGTGGGGAGGGCTTGAATTTGAATATTGGGTTCTAAGGTGTTCTCAAGGCACACTCCACACTAAAAGTAAGAAAAGCCACATATTTTGTTTTTAAAGACAGAAATTATAGAAATTCATCTGTGGGCAGAGAAGAGCTCCCATAAACATACAAATAACAAAACTTGGCTAAACTGTAGAAGAAAATCTTCATGGAAACCCTAGGTTTGACAGACGTCAAGGAAAACAAAAAACCCAAAACAACTGAAAATATTGGTCTCTCCTGTCCCCAGACACCATGCACAGAGCTGGCAGGTTCTTCTCCACCAGCCTGACAATCCCCTGCCCAGTACAAGGGTTTGGAACAAGCACAGTCCCTCTGGAGGAGCCTGCTCCATGCGCCTGAAGAGCAAGGAGACGCCCAGCTCCACTGCACGAAGCCCAGCCCAGCCACAGGCACCGAGCTTGGGGCTGGCAGCTCCCACCTTGCGCACGGCCTCCAGCTCCTTCTGCTTGTTCTCGTTGGCCGCCTGCAGCTCCTTCATCTGCCGCTCCAGCTCCTCCTGCTCCGCCAGCAGCTTCTGCCGCAGCTCCTTCCGCTTCTGCCGCGCCTCCTTGTGCGGAGGAGCGCTCCCCGCCCGCAGCAGGCTCACCGTGCTCTGGATGGCTGCAGGGACACGAGGGGACACCGTGAAGGGGAGCGCTGAACTTTCTGGGTAGACTTTGTGAGCAGATTTGCTGTGCTGGCTGTTGGGTCGCAGATTTTTGAATGAATTTTTAAATCAGAAAGCGCTGTATGCAGTTGTCCTAATTCTCATCAGGCTGGCTGTGTTGACAGCACAGCTTTGTGTTGACAGAAGTGAAAGACTCTAGAATAAGTGATTATAAGCCCTACTGGCTGCGTGCCACAAGGATAAGGTCTAATGCAATTGACATAATGTAATTCCACTGCATTATGTAAATTCCAATATTGATTTGTAACAGGCTATGGACATATGAGTCACTCATACACCCAGGCGCAAGAAAACCCCAACACTTGAGGATTTCTTACTACCTAGACTCACTGACTAACCAAGGAGTGAGGTGTTACCTATCTTCCCTAGAGCCACCCTTAAACCCTAAATTCTTACAGACACTCCAAGGGAGTATCTATAAACTCTTCCAGTTTACTGGAAAAACTTTCTCCCAGCAAGACAGTCACTCTCATTCACTTATATGCAGTGACAAAATATTTAAGACAGCAAAGCTGAGGAGTGGCAGATGATTTTGGTATTTTATTCACATACCACAACCATGAGAAAAAAGTCTCCTTTTGAATCATTCATCATACTTTGGTGCAATGAACACATGCTGCAGGTAAAGAGGGAAGTGCAAATGAAAGCCCACAGCTTCAAATATTTAATTGCTGCACATTCTTCAATGGCATTGGCAACAACAGCTTTGCAAGGGCTTCTACCTCACTCTGCAGATGGATGTACCCATCACATACCTGGGACGGTCTCACAGGAGGAACACCTTTACCATGGGAATAGAAAAGCAAGCCCTAACTCCCAGCTTTATGCTCAGTTCACCAAACCACACTACTTTAAGCAGAACTGTACAACCAAAGGCAGTATTTTACAGTGCCACAACGCACAAGCTTTCCCTTTCTCCCCAAAAGCAATGGTTTACAACGCTCCCTCCCTTCTCCGTCCCTAGAAGTACAGTCAATATAGACAAGAACAATAATAACCATTTCATTTTGGTTATGGCTGCCTGAATTGAGGCACCTACATGACAAAAACTAATTTCCCTTATGTGGATCCTTAGTTCTTCCTGAGTCTCACACCCCTTAAAGATCCATGTGCCCAAAACAGAGATAACCAAAAATCACAAGACCAAGAATTTCAAATTTGAGCAAAGCACTGCTGCAAGAATTCCACTAACCTTAACTTTCACATAACTAGCATTTTCAAAACCTCACCTTGAATCCATTCCTGCTTCTTCTTTTTATCAGAGGCACTGATCTCAAAGGTTTTATCAAGACATTTTATGAGAAAAAGACATTTCTTTCCATCTTTGTCAGGCAAGGCCTAGAATGGGTAACAATAAAGATTAGCTTTGCAAACACTGAAATCTAAGTTATAAAGTCAAGCAGCATCTATGCACTTACGTGTCACAGAGGTACAAATACCAGCACTAAGAGCCTTTATTAAAAGGGTGTTTATGAAATGGTGTCATATGAAGTAAAAAAGTTCTCTTAAAAGACACCAGGAGTCAATCCCACATACAAAAAAGGATTAATCCTGATCTTTAGAGACATACATTGTTTTTGGAGTGGTTTTACCTCTACACAACAGTTGCCATCCAGTATGATGTCTCCCTTCTTGTCCTTTAAATCTTCACTTACATAGTAGGAAATAACATTGGGTTTTAGCACAAACCATCGTTCCATCCAATTTTTCCGTTTGTGACCTTTTTTCAGCATGTAGCCCTGTTAAAAGCAACAGAGCAGCTGAAATGCCGTCCACTGCTGAACCACCTGGTCTGTTGGTTATGTAAAGGTGTGAAGACTCAACAGAGCACACAAAAGTTACCTCATAGCCCCAAATACTTTTAAAGTCAGCCAGTATTTCAGCTGCACCTTCCATTTCTGTAATCATATTTCCCAAATACTTACATACTTTTGTGTGACATTTAACTTCCAAAAAAAATCAAATCACAGACGAAACTGAAACACCAACACCAATATAAGCTATGAACAAGCCATATAGAAAGTATACTCTGTATCCAGAGTATTCAAGATTAAGAGGATGAAGAAGTTGGAAAGAAGACCACAGAACATTTTTCTGTAATGGCTTTCATCTATAACTGTTTTTGATACACGCAAATGTGCTTGCATTAAATAAATATATATGTATGTAAAGAAATGTGCTGTGGCATATTGAATCCAAAGATATCTTTCTCTACAAGTCTGAGGGGAAAGAAAACATTCAGAACCGTTGAAGAAGCTTTTTTATTTAAAAAACAAACCAAACCAAACAAAAACCCAAGCCACCCCCTACACACACAGCTTATCTGTGCTCAGCTTTTCCAGTCAGGAGCCAAGGCCGTGCCTATTCCCAGGTGCCATCCCACTCCCCTGCTCCAAAGCAGGAATGCACAGCTTTGTTTGCCGCCCCCATGCTCGGGGCTGAGCTCTGGGTGCTTGCAAGGCCATGTGAAGGACTCCTGCAGCTTCAATCTTTCATGCTTTTCAGTCTAAGTCATAGCCAGGGTTTTTTTTCTTCCTAACTTACCAAATTTGCTTTCAAAGACAAGTCAGACTAATACTTTCCCCTCCAATTTCTGCACCATCTTTACCTGTTACTTCAGTATCAGCTGCCTCTCACCTTCCAAGAACCCACTGAGAGCTCTTGAAAAGCGGGAGCTTTTTCACACCAATCATCACACAAAGGACACATCTTTCAGAACACTAAATATCACAAATTTCACTATTGCTGCTACCCTCTGTACCCCTTAGAGATGCAGGATGTGTTCAATAAAAAGGGTAGCACAACGCTTGGTTATGTGACCATGTGCCATTAATTAATACTGTGAAGTAATGATGTGATTACTGCAATAAACAGGACAATTCTGTGAATCAAAAAGGTATCAGGACACTGAGACCACACAGAACTCTGCTCTCCACCAGCCCAATAACTGTCCAAACTGCCCAGGAGGCACAGGGCCAAATCTTGACACAAACTATTTTTAAGTGTCAAGGAACCAACCATTCAAAGGCACTCAGACATCCTTGAGAAAGAAGCCCAGGCACCAAGAGAGGAAAGAAAGGAGACACAAAACAAAACAAAACAAAAAGGTGTGGGGGAAGACACTCAATGCAATATCAAAACTGAAATCAGATTTCCTCACAAGTTTCAAGTAGAATTGAAATGACACTGGTTAATTTATTTTCATGGTATCAAACAGCAGAATTACTTCATTTTGCCCAGAAATCAGATTTCCTCACAAGTTTCAAGGAGGATTGAACTGACACTGTTAATTTATTTTCATGGTATCAAACAGCAGAATTACTTCATTTTGCCCTCAACTGACTTTACGTGTGTGTGTCCCCAGCCCTCACCTCCAACAGGCAACCAGCAGTTAACAAAAATAGACTTATGCATTGTTCTGTGGGTATTCTGAAAGAATTTCCTGTGCCAAGACCTTCTGATGGTTTCTTCAGAACAGCTTAGGAAAGCCTGCCAAGAAAACCTTTTTTTCTCTCCTAACCAAGAAATCAAAGATGAAAAAAAAATTCTCTTGTCTGGTAAAAGTCAATTTTAAAGAACTCTCTAGGTAAACTCTGCTGTGACCCCTGTGGTACTTCCAATTTCCATGAAAGAAAATGCAGTTTTTAAAGGCATTCCTAAACTGATAATCCAGTCACCGGAAATCTGAAGAAGTTTGGTAAGAATACAAAGGCCAGGGTGATTTCTGGAGTCTGAGTGCAGGTAAATAAGTTGTCAGTCATGCAGCCTGCTAAGCAGAACAAGAAGGGACAGTCCTCTGGAGCTCTTCCACACCTTTTTTCCCTGTTGCAGTGGGGCACTTGAGAAGCCAAAATACCCTGGTCCAGACCCCCTTGTCTGAATACAGAGGTGGTGCCCAGCACAGCTGCATTTCCTACAGCATAACTGAAACTACAGAAAAGCATTTCCAAAGACTGAAGAGCTGTCACCAGAACTGAGAGCATGATGCAGCTATTCTGTGAACTAACAAGCAGCTGGTACTAGTGTAAAGAAGGCCATATTTCAAGTCAGAGCCCACTTCTTTCTCTTTCTAAAAGCAAGCTCTCCCAAGAAGCAACTCATTCATAATACTGCTACAATTACAACAATCTGAATAGCAGCACAATTTCTTTTATAAAAATAAACTCATATTAAAGAACCCTTACAGACAATTTACCTAATTTCCTCCTGCTCATCATTCAATAGGGTAAAGAAATTTGAGGGTAAAGAAATTGACCATATTCTAATTAAAGCAATAAAACATTCTACTTTAAAACATTAGTTCTCTGTGGTTCTTACCTGCTTGAGTACATCCAGGATGAGCTCATTAAAGACTTCATTGATTGCCATGGACACAGTCTGCCTGTCCATTCCTTTACTGAACTGCCCACTCCCGATGAGGTCGATGAGCTCCCACGCAGAGAGACCCTCTCGGCTGGTGTTGAGAGCAATCTTGTAATGGTCAAACTGCTCCTGCTGCCAGCCTGCTCCCATTGCTTCCGTGATTTTTTTAAGTAAATATTCAATCTGGGCAGAAACACAAGCAGAAATCCATCATTTGCAGCAGGCATGGAAATCAGGCGTTTCAGAGCTGTAAAGGAAGTTTCTCCAGAGACTCCCATTACAGCGAGTTTCCTATGCTCACATGGAGGCCCCTAAACGTAGGTGGTTCAATTAACAGAGGTTTTAAGCTCCTGTCTCAGCTGAATTCTTCACTGCCAAGCCCATCCCTCAGCTACTCTCTTCACATGAAAACAAAGAATTGAACCTGACAGCCTAATTTAATATTTCAGATTCCTACAGAACACATGGGACCCTCCCTGCAATGCCTTCCAAACTGTGAATGACTGAAGTGTGAGAAAGCAAGAAGTTTCAGAAAGTATTTTGTAAGCAAAAAGCAAACAAATAAAAAAAAATAAAGAAAGAAGGCTGCTTGGACTAGAAGTGAAATGAAAAACGACCAAGGTATGATCTACACCTGACCCCTCTTCTCTAGCTCTCAAGCACTCCATCCCTGGACACAATCCTGACAGCATCAAAAGAAGTAAAAGAATAAATCTTTCGCATCTGCTTCTGTTTCCCAAATAAATTCTCCTTGTCCTTTAATCTTTCATCACTCTGTAAGCATTACCATGCACAGAATAGCAACACCAGTAACACTAGTCAAAACAAACACAAGAATGAAAAAGAAACAAAGAAGGCTGGGGCTCTTTAGTCTGTTTTTTTTTATGTTAGTTTTAATTTTATCAATGTTAATTTGCACTATTTTAAAGTAAACCCATCTATACTATCTACATCTGCAGTATTTTAAAGTAAACCCAGCTTTGAGGACATGCTAAATGCTTTTAATGACTCTCTAAATGAAGTAATAGGTGAGGGCCTTCCTGCTATGCCTCAGAGTTACCTTTTAGCTGGTCTAATAGGCTTTTTCTCTCTGTGCAAGAGATTTGGGAGTAAAAAGAAATAAAGAAGTGTTTTTGTCCCCCACACATTTCACCACAAGGACTCTCAGGCTAAATATATTGTGGCTGCTGTTTCTCTCTCCTACAACAGCCACAGCCACATCCCTTCCTTTGCCCCATATCTGTGGTCAGGAAACACAAATGTGCAGTGGAACAGTAAATCCCAAATCCACCCTGCAGAGGGATGTGCTCTTCCCACTATTTCAGCTCAGTGACTCTTGGTGTCACAGCCCCTACTCCAGGGCTGTGTGGGCAATGCTGCAGAAAAAGCAGAAGATGCAAAGCAGCACCAGGAGGAAAGTTCCTGCTCCCCTGAATGAACTGGAAGTGCACACACCTCCAAGTTTTGGCTGTCACATCCTCCTCAAGTCTCTCTTAGGAGAAGACAGCTCAGGCAGGCACAGAATATGCCTTCAGAAATTGTAGAGAGCATTGTTTTTCATGTCAGCGTTACCACGTAAGACACTTCAGCAAGATTTAGCTCCTTGTGCAGTTCTCACTAGCAAAGATACGGTCTAACGGGCATTCAAATTCATGTCTTCAAAATAAGCTTTGCTGATTTTCACTCTCCAAAATCCTTATGTTAAAAAGACAATTCAAGGCTTTCAAGCATTGACTACCATAAATCCTCAGTATTCAGTTAAAGGCAGGAAGCAGCTTACTTCCTACTGCAGACATGTTTTATAGAAAAAAAAAATCAACCCAAAAAAAGCCTCCACAGAGTGCAGGAACAGGAGCACTGAAAAGCTGTTTCCAACCTCCTACAACCTTGATTTTTTCACCCATGTTCAAAACACATTCTGCCACTCGGCTCATTCCCTTTGAACAGCATCAATTCTGAACTATGATCTTGGACTTTAACTGGAAGGAAAGCTAAAATAACTCAGACTTAATTAGGTAGATAATATATCAGCCAAAATGCTACAAAGTAATAGCAATAAAAAATGAACTCTAACTATAAAATTCATTGTTCCACAATTTCATAACCTCTCGCACTGCCTGAGGCATGGCAACTTAAGGCATCAAGCTCTCAAATTCCTTTGGTTAATTATCTAAAAGCATCAGGTCTCACTTGCAGACAAAGGAACACACACAAAAAGAGCACACCTGAATAAATCTTTTTCCCATTTTTGCTCAAGCCATAAAAATAAAATGTGGATCAAACTAATGGTCTGGAAATGATGCAATGCAAAACTCTTGGCTAGTACATGTTATCATAGAATACACTAAAAATAAGTCAACACATTGTTTCCTTTAGTGTAATTTGTACACATTTAATCTTATTTTGATTCATAGATTAGGTTTAACCATTTAAGTCTGTCAACCCCCATCTACAAGTCACTTATATGACTACAAATATCCTACAACCTTCCTAAAGTACATAAAATACTCATTATTTTAAAGTACATTAACTCTTCTTAACTGAAAAATGACCTGTGCATGTTACAATTCAATTTCTAAAATTTAAGAAAAAATTAAAGGTTTATCTTGAATTCAGTCACATACATGGCTAACCAAAGTTCCCAGAAAAAGTTTATCTGATCTATCTGCTCAACAGTAACAGTGACTTTTTCACAGTATGAATATGGAAGTATGAGGTAAATACAAAGAAATAAGTTACACCAGTGTGAAAGCAAATGGCAACCACTCCTTAGGTGCTCAAATGAGGAACCCCTGAGAGCAAATGACATTTCCCCTCCTCCACAGAGACATGTCAACCCAGCAAATAACTGACAAATGAAGTCTCATGTCTCAAATATAAACTACTCTTGTGGCTAAAAAGCAAAAGTGAAATGATGTTTGCTGCTATTCTGACAGGACCTTGCTTTCAGGTCAAAAGTAGGCAAAACACAGGTGCAAAACTACCAGGGAGTTGTTAACACTGCATACACCAGTAGGGACCAATGGCTCCACACTACCAAAACCAGTTTCCATCTCAAAGTTTCCAGCCAGAATTTTACCAAGAGAAATCAAAAATAATAACAAAGAACAGAGCTCTAACATGAGTCTGTTTGGGACCTTCTTTCAGAGGGCACTTTCTTTTCTCCATGTTTCAGTGTCTATTTGTTTTCCTCTTCCAGGTATTTCTGCTTCTATGGGGAATGAAGCATCATAGATTTTTCACAAATATTTTTTATATACTAGTGGGTCTCTTAGAATGAGAAAAATAATGCCAAGGAGGTCTTCATGCCCAGCAGAGCACAGCAGACAAGGCTATTCTGGTTCACACTATTCAAATAAGGTTTGTGATATTAACAGAGCAGATGTTAAAAGTCTACTCACATTGCACAAAATTCTGTGGGAGTAGGTGTTACTGGGCCACAGCCATGAGAGCACTCATATCCCCTCTCACAGTCATCATCAACTCCTTTTCTTCATCCAATCAGAACATCACTTACATTTAAGTGCAATATTTGTTTCTTCCTTTCCACCAGCAAAACCATGTTCATTATCCAGTGTAAGCCACTACCTTGTTTCTTTTTTTTCAAAATTAAATCAGTGCTAAGTGAAGTGCAGTAAAGGTCAACTGAAGAAACAACCCTGCTGTGTGAGCTGAAAACTATTTCATGCAGCAACCAAGGAAGAAGGCAGTGAAATGGGAAGAACTGATGCCAGTCTTCTAACCAAGAGACTAAAAATCTTCCTAACCACTGTCATCAACTTTTAGAGATCATGGGTCAATTAAAACCCTACACAAGCAGCTTTCATTCTCTTTCCATCAGTTTCAATGTAATTTCTGAAGGGCCAAGGGTCAATTCCCAGTATTTCATTCACTGTTTCAGTTTCTGGTACTAGAATGCAGAACAAGGAAGCGAACATGGTCATAAAAACACACTCCAGAAGAATCACCAGATTGTCACCTCCCCAGGCTAAGAAAACATCACCTCATTTTGACATGCACAAAAAGCCACACAAGGCTTAGTCCTCTCAGGAGGATTAGAAATGCCGTCTGTTAATAAATTTGAAGACTAGAGGACAAGTGAAAAATTACTGTACAAATCTTTCCTCATCAAGCCAAAAGCAGCAAATACGTTTGGCTTACTTGAAACAAACTGTGAAGATGGGATTACAACATGAGTATGCAGCTTGCAGTGTGTGTATCTCTGAGTTTCACCACAAAGAACAGCCCAGAAACACAACTAACCACACACCACAGCTCTCAGGCGATAAAGCATTCCCAAGGCTGCAGTCACATGTCCAGAAATAAGAAAGGGGAAGTGCTTGAAAACCTTTTTATAAAACAGAAAATGTCTGGTTAAAAAATACCAAGACGTACAAATGAGTCTGTAACAACTGAGAGGTGACTTGAAAGAAAAGCTCATTACAAAACAAATATTTCTCCTCTTATGGATTCAGTTCTCTCCACCTTTTTTCCTTCATTTCCTTCTCATGGAAGAGGTAATGCCTGCAAGAGCTGAAGGAAACATACACTTGGATGTCTGCATCTCAGATGATCTAATGGAAAATATGGTTGTGGGGAAGGGAAGGAGCTCCCAGACAGTCCCTGCTTTCTGCCTTGGCACATGAGCACCTCTGCAAAATAAACATTCATGGATCTCTGTTCCTTCCCAGCTCTTCCAAGTGCTCTCAGCTGCCCACCAGTAGGCAGCAGAAGGAACACTGGAGTGCAAAGCCATCCCCAGCGGTGCCCAGTGCTCCCTGTAACCCTGTCTCTGTGTCTGTGTCTCCTGTCTCTGCTCACCTGACTCTCCCTGTAACACAGAGGGATCCTCTCAGGCTTGAAGTCACATTCCAAAATTGCACACCCCAACCCAATCTCTTCCCCACAAGATTTTACAAACCTTATCTCCCTCAAGTGCAGGGCTGGCATCCCTCCTTCCAGGGCAGGTGAGGAGCACAGGCCAGTCACTGCCTCTGGCTTTCTGGCCTCTGCTGAACAAGCAACTTCTGGCCCTTGCATCACCTCTCCACTGCTTTCAGATTCTCTCCTGGTAACTCCTTTCCTCACTTTGCTCCTTCTAAAGCTCTTCTCAGCCCTGCATCTCTGAATTCTTTCCGAAATAGCCTCTTTTCCCTTCTCTGGATGAGCTGCAGTCATTTGCTGCCCATTGAACCCTGGGGCAGGGAATCAAGACTTTCACTTTGTAGCTGGGGGTAACAGCCCTGCCACATTCAGCTGTCCAAAAGGAAAGGCCCAGCACAGCAGCACCAGTGCAAAAGTACATGACACAGGCAAGAAGGAAAGACAGTAGCTTCAATATTTAGTCAGCACAGTGCAAATAAGGTGAAGCTGCACTCAAGCAGGAGGCTTTTCCAGATATGAGATATGAAATCTATGAAATGACTGCAGAAACCACTTATCTCATTTTAAAAATTGCAAAAAGCAAAAAAAAAGAGGAAATTCAGACTCCCAAGCATGTCTCAAAGAGCAGCTGCTCCAAGGAGGAAGAAAAGGCATCCTTACAGCCACATCAAGTTGTGTTAATATATTCACTAGAGACCAAAGAAGTCGTGTAATTTTCAAGACAGGATGCAAAAATATTCAAGGCATCACCCCTCCAAACTGAAAGCATGTGGCAAATTTCTCGGTTACTTATAAAGTGGAAAATAAACAAACAAACAAAAAAAAAACCAAAACAAAAGCCAACAATGTGGGAGGGAGGGAGGGAGGAGGGGGAACAGCTGGATCCCACACAAACAGCTGGATCTCCGAGCCAGAACTGCAGTAGATGGTGTGTTGCAATATTCTCAGCCAAGGATTAGAGCAGCGGTCGGGCAGGGCAGGAGAGCCTGCTCCCTGGGTGGGAAGTGCAGTCACACACGAGAGGTTTACACTGCACTCAGCAAAACATCGACAGCACAAACAGCAGGGCTTCCATCCCCCTTCTCCTCTCCTTCACTTCGTAAAAATCCCCTCACTGTACACATGACCTGCAAGGCATTTTGTCAAAAAGGCAGATACAAAACATCTGAGAATAAGCAAAACTGGCTGAAACTGAGACTTTGCATTTTTACTTTGGGAATTTTGTGCAGTGAGTAGATGAGTAAATGGGAAATTTTCCAGAAATACAGAGAACCTAATGCAGGACCAGTGCAAAGCAGAAAGGAGTGTGTTCAACAGAGAGCATTCCTCCAGTGCCTGATTACATTACCTGTGTGGTCTGAGGGAAGGTGGAGTGAATACAGGCATTGTATATGATAAGAACAGAGCAGCCTTTCTTTGTCAGTCAGGCTCTGTAAGCTTTCTTTAAACAAATTGCACAATTTAAATCTTGCTGTAATCAAGGAGATGCAGACACAGATCCACAATCAGAATTTTTAAAACAATCCAAGTAGAAGAGCAGTACAGGCTAACCTGGACATTCAGGATGGGAAGGAAAGCAAACAACAGCACATACAAAATCTGGAAATCAGGAAATTCTCAACTCAGTGCTGACTCTGCAGCACATCTGCCAACACTCAGACATGTTGCCACTACCTGGCAGCAGCCACAGAAGGCAGCACCAGTCTGGGGCTTCCTTGGTGGAGAAGGAGTAGGGAGCAATGCCCCAGAGCTGGCAGGGCTGAAGCTTTTAACCATGCCAGCAGTTCAGGAGATGGGAAATGTCTGCCACAGATAAGCCAGGTTGCACAGCAGAGAACACACTGACAAACCAGAGACATGGATTTGAGTCCCAGTTTTGGCATTTTTTAGTGGCTCTGACCTACCAAGCCAAATATAGCCCCACTAAGAAAGGAGCTGTCTTAGCTTTTATAGCCATGATCCCTGTTTCCCAGAACCAAGAGAAACAAATGGGACAGCAAGCAAGAAAACTTTCTCATGGGAACACAGCATTCCAGGTAGGGCCCTGGCATGGGCCAGTCTGGCAAAACCAGAAATGTGCAGAATGAAAGTGTCCTGCTAAAAAGTGAGTGAGAAAGCAAAACTGAGGAGTTTTTTTTTTATAGGAGAGCTATCTGTACTTGAGGGTTGGGCACAACACGCTGCTAAAAAGTGAGTGAGAAAGTAAAACTGAGGAGTTTTTTTTTTTTATAGGAGAGCTATCTGTACTTGAGGGTTGGGCACAACACCTTGGAGTCCAACAGTTATGATGTTAGTGGCACGTTAATCAGACTGTTTTGATCCCTGGCTGTTCAACAACTTGCACATATTTATTATTCCATCCTCCAGTGCTGAACTGCAAACCACTGGGATTTGCATACACAGTTTTGCAAGGGATTATTTATGCTGACAGTTCTGCTTCCTTCCCCACCCATCCCAAAGGGGAAAACAGTGGAGATACCAAAATCTTGCTTTAGGGTTAAAATACCTATTTGAGTGCTGCCAATACTTGTTCACAAACTGAAAGTATAAAGAGATCTCTCTGGTATTTTTCCTTCAGACAATTCAAGCAAGAGTGTTCAGGGACTGGCTGGTCTTATCAGAAACAGACACCATCAGAAAATTTTGTACTGTCCTTTCCATCAGGAGGGTGACATGAAGGTGTCTTGCAAGATAACAGAAGAGTCATCTTGCAAGTCACAGTAACACAGAACAGATGAGGGCATTTTTTTTTCAGAATCACATAGACCTTGTAAAATTGTAACCACCTCTAAGCAAGTGCAGTGATTAAAGATCACACCCATGTTTATCCTGTTTAGTCCAGGCTGTTTAATTGACAGACACAGAGAGCTATCAATATCTCAAGTATCCTGTGGAAATCCCCATATATGCACCCTGGAAGACACAGAAATGCATCTGAGGCCTTACAATACTAAAAGAGGGGAATAAAAATTTTAAATTAAACAATATTTCCTCTTAAATCTCTAGAGTACCACACTTAACACAGTTCAACTGAGACATTCGGCAAACTGGTATTAAAGACCTTAAGTTTTTGTTCCTTACCTCCTCAGGTACAATGATTAAAGGGTATTTGTCCTCTGACAAGAAGTTAAAAATAACCCACACTTTAAATGCATCTTCATCACTAATCAGCAAAGGACTTTTAGAGAGGTTCTTTTTAGCACAGAGAGTCCAGCACATCCTGTTGAATTCAACTTTGTCAAAGTTCCCTTGAACCTAAAGAGAAGAAATGGAAGAACAACAAAGAAATTGATATGCACAAATGGCACAGAATAGCAGATAAACAATGTTTGTCAGGTTTCATCATACAAAAAGCAGCAAGAAAATTGTAATTTGCATGGAACACCAAAGCCCAAAAAAGAGCACTGTAACAACCTGGTCTGACTTCCTGCATGGGGTAAAATAAGGAATTCCTCCTAGCAAAACTGACTTCCAACCCCCAATTTCTGGTTGAGTTAATTACACTCTGACTCCATGGAAAGGAGGTTACAGTGAACTCTGTGTTTCCTCTACCACATCAGCTTCCAAACCATCTCCACAACTTAGTTCCAGCTGCCCTCCTTTTGCACTGACTTACTGAGATTTTATATAGCAAATTTGGAAACCAGCATAGCCAAATCCACATGTGGATATGCTAAAAGCAATACTGAAGCAGCAGCTGGGAAGGACCTTCAGTGTGTTTTGTACTTCACATTACTCAAACTAACTCTTGAAGAGTATTCATAAATATGGAATAATTTTTTCCTCCAATGCTAAACCACTTGAAATTTTTGCTTTCCCTTGGGTTTGCAAACCTTCACCTCACCGATACAAAAATTCCTCTTGTTTTCACTATCTTTTATCATATCTAGCACCCGCATCTACAGATCTGTGAATTATTAATATAGGCAAGACCTCTAATTTACTGTTCTATTTTTAAACCCTTGTTTAAGTTACACATTAAACCTATTTATTATCTCCCCATAACTTAGCAATGCTATTTCTTTACCAATGTGTTACTGATTAAGGCATGTTTGGCACTGTAATGGAAGCCCCTTTGAGATTTTGGAAGACACATCTAAGGAACAGGTTCTTGTACCTCTTGTGGTGGTGAGACCAGTAATGGTCAATGATTTTTCTAATGGTAAGCCAAACCACAGATCTCAGGTGCTTGAAGAACACCAATGCAAACTGTCTGATTTCCTACCCAGTCTGGTGAGCAGTCAAATACAGTGACCACACCACACTGGCCCAGTCAGTGACAGACATGGGAAGTTGATGAATTGATGTGGGTGGAGGGGAAAAAGAGCGGGAAAAAGATAAAAAAAGAAAAACAGAAGTAAACAAGAAACCAACCTGATGACAAGAACAGTCTCCAGGCATAAGAGTGAGACTATCAACAAAAATCATAGACTTTGCATGCTTGCAGAGGCCATCCATGTGAGTGGAGATGCAAGAGGCTACAGCTGTCCTTTGAATGAGGTGGCAAATGTAGGAGCCAGAGCTGCTCCAGCCACAAGTTCAGCATTTGTCTTGTTTGCACAAGAAACACAGATTCTGAATAAAACACTGACTGAATGAACAAACACCCTCTGGACAAAGGGCTGGAAGTCAGGATTCCTTCTTCATTCTATTCATCAGCACTTCACTCCTTGGCTACTCTTGCCTATGCTTTTTCTGTGTCCTCTCCACCTTGCCCAATGAACCAGGACTTCTTTCCTAAAAGTGCTTTTCCCACCCTGACAGTGAGGAGTTCCACCTTGGAAATGTCCTGGTGGTGCATGGGTCGTGCTACCACAGCAAAGCAGGACTGCAGTCCCTCAGACACTCCTGCCAAAGCCCAGTCACCTGCAGCACGTCCCTGCCACCAGGACTGTGCAGGAGGTTTCAGAACCATTTTACCACAGGGGAAGAGGTCCCACAGTGCCAGCAATCCCACTTTAGACATGTAAGCAATTTTTTCTGAATCTAGACTTGGTTCTGAAATGGACTTTGGGGGCCCACGTGTCATCCAGAACAGAGACACTGTTTAGGAATTATTCAGGACAATAATTACATCAGCACTTGAACCCTGGCTCTCCAAAATAACAGTTCCAAAAATATAACAAGCATTGGTACTGTAACTTGCATTCATGAAGTTGCCTGGAAGATGAGATAACCTGAGGTTTGAACAATGTCCTTCTTTGTCTCTCCCCACCAGGAATCTTCCCTGCTCTAAATAAGGCCTCCTGTAAAATACCACCACTGCCTTCACTGAAAGAGAAACATTTCCAATTGGTATTTAAAGGTAGACACTGTAAATAACAGAACATGCTAAAATATAGTTAAGGAACCAAGTAAAAAAAATTATGAAGACAACTATATTGCCAAATCACAGCTCCCTCCAGAGACATTTACAGAACAAGACAGATTTTGTTTCTGATGCAAGATAACTCTAGATACATCTATCTGCTGAGTAACAAGATGCATAACACTGGAAATCATCAATCAGACAATACTAATTATTCAAATAATTTATTGAAATTACCTATGTGGATAAAGGAAATTAGTCGTAGCAAATGTATCTCACTTAGCTACCTTGTCTTTGTACACAATTGTCCCTTTCTTGATGATTCACTGGTTCTATATAAGGAAGCTTTATTGGTAAATCAGCACACAAAAAAAACAAGTTACAACTGCATTTAAGAGTACAGCACAAGTTATTTCCAAAGGTTACAAAGTCCTCTCAATAAAATTCTAAATCACAGCTATATAACTATTTTAAAAGAAATTTAAGAAATCGTTCATAAAATATTTATTAATATCTTAAAGCAAAATATCTTAAGATCAAAAAACCTTTTTTGAGCCAGTGGCTCTTCTTGAATCAATTAATTCAATGTAAGATGCAGGACTGGAAATTGAGAGAACTTCCTGTGTATCTAGGGTATAAAGCATCAGTCCTCCTTTAGTAGCTGTGCTTACTAGAATATACTAACAGCAATTTTTCTACAATCACCCCATCTAAAATAACAGATTACGCCTTGGAAAAATAAAGAAGGAGTTTCTTGTTTGCTTTTTTTTGTTTGTTTGTTTTAAACAAAGGAGACACGCAATGAATCAGTGACTTCATCCCACTGCATGTTGTCTTTTGGCACTGATGTAAACTCATCTCTAAAAGAAGTCACAGACAAGATTTTTCCTGTTCAAAAAGATAGCCTTCTGTCCAAACAACTTCACTACTTTTCTTATTTACAAGCATTTAGTCAAGATCAAATAACATCAAGCTATAGATAATTTAATCCTCTTCCTTAACACTTTAATCTTTTAAAGTTAACTGATGATATGGATATATCAAGCAATCACTGGAAGCCAGACCAGTATATGAATAAAACAAAACAAGGAATTATACATAGTCATGCTCTTCCCTTTCACACCTACTTACTTACATAGCCAGGTCTGTCATTTTAATATAAAAGTGTTACTTAAATGCCATTTTGCTCTTCATTTCCATAATTGTTCTCCCTAGAAACACCCTTTAACAATAAAGCATTTTTACCTTTGAAAAAGCCATACATATCTCTTTTGGGTTTTCTTTACTTAATGACTTGCTACTGTCTACAAAGAGTATTAACCCACTGTGGTTCAGCCTCTCCCACTGTAATGCTTTCATCAAAATAAATTAAGGCCTTTTCTTTTTTCACATAATTTGGAAAAAAAGACTGCTTGGTCTCCACAGGATCTCAGATAGCCAAGATGAAGCAAAAAGGCTATAACAACTTCTTAGGGACATAGCAGGATTCTTCAGCATCAAACAATCAAGACAATAATGAGGTACTTTTATGTGCATAAAAGGCCAACAACTCCCACACATCAAACAGGACACTCTTGGGTGTCTCTCATACTCGTTGGATGGGAGAGAAACACAGACTGGAGAGGCAGAGAAGCTGATAAACTAGATAGAAGCTGATAAGATAGATAGAAGCTGCCAGACTGCATTACATGTATCACATTTTCCATCACTATTAAATGAAGGAGCAGAAATCAGCAAATGGGGCTGAAGAGTTTGCATCATCTGGAATTGCTGCACCAGACTTCATGGCAGTATATCAGTTCAGGACTTCTTCACATAACAAAAGAGAGCAAACAACTCTGTATCTCTGCAGCCACAACATCAAAGTCTGAGGGTTTCTGGGCCTGGCCCTCAAGTGTACTAAAAATCAGTGGTGTTGAAGCTGATGTTTCCACTATCACATGAGCTGCTTTTGCTGTCTAGCCCAGTACATGAACAGAAGACAGAAAAAAAGCAGGAAGATCATTGTTTGGGGCTTCCTAACTTTCCAACACAGTGATTAGAGGAGAGGAGAGGAGAGCCCTGCTGGCTTTCCAGAGTTTCTCCTGAAACAAGGCACAACAGAAGACTGAAAAATGCTCAGACATGAAAGGAAAGAACTTTCAAGACAAAACTTCACAACATGCCCTAATGTCACCCACTGTAACTCTCTGTAACTCATTAAAACATTGAAGATATTTTTACCATTTCTGTTTGCAAAGGAGTCTGTGACTATATTTTGTTATAGCTGCAGTACAAAGTGGGACAACCTACAGCTCCCAGACACTTTCAGATAAATTCAAGCTGAGGTGCTTTGTTGTCACAGCACATGTCACAGTTGAGATGGCCACAATACCCAGAGTATCTCCATACAATTTCAGAAGGCTTCAAGCCTCTGCCCTTCTTGTCCTCCAGCCCAACCTTTCATACCCCTCATGTTGATGCACTGCACCCGTGTGCCCTCTGCTCCCTTTGGGGTTGGTCAGTAACACCTCAGCTCCCCATGGCTCGTGACCTTCAACACTGCTCACTCCCCATCCCCACAAACTGTGTGCCTATATGTTATTAATATGAGCACAGTTCTGCATGAGCACAGCTTAGGCAACGGCCAGATGTAAAAGGAAATACAAACCAAGGACAGAAGATGTAGAGAGCAGTGCACCCTTCCAGTTTTAGGCACAGGCTCTCCAGAGTAGCCACACTGTGAGGACCCCACAGACACATTCCCAACCAATGTCTTCACACCAGCAGCAGCCTCCTTCAGGCACAGGTACCAAAAAGACACTCTAACAACAAAAGCTGATACAAGAAAGCACAGAACATGAGAAGTCAAAACTTACCTTTTCCAAGATGAATTTGTTTAGATAAGGCATGTAACCCTGATTGGAAACTGGTCCTTCGTCATCGTCCCTGAAGTGCTCTTCCAAGGCCACTGGATCATGGGGAACGTTTAACACTGTGCACAAGTTGTGAGAAAGGACCTAAGGACAGAAGAGAAACCAGTGACACTGCTGTCAGCCTTAACCATGGTGTGTTCCCTCCAGAGCAGACCTGTGACTCCAAAACCATGTGCAAAGTGACACTTTGATGTCACCACAAGTTCTGCCCCACAAAGTTCTGCAAAACATAACTAAAAAAATCCTGATTTGATGGTTTCAGAGAGTTGATTGTTACAGAAGCAATGTGAACACAGAGAGATCCAGCCCCAGAGAGCTACAAATGCAGCTACACAAGCTCCCCTTTGTACATATATCCCCATGCAGCTGAAAACCAGGAGAGGCATTCAGGAACACCAAAATAATATTTGCAGAGTGAAGTCAGATAGCTATCAAAACAACCACAAACACCTAGCCTTTGAAATTATAAATATTTATTTCTACTGAAAATGAGTAACAAAGAAAACAACTCAATACATAGTTTTAGTTTACAAAGAAAAGACTATTCAGATTAAAGCATGAACTATGGATTTTTCTCATCTGCTTGCTTTTGGGCTGCTTCTCAACATTGACCCCATGTTTCAGTTGGCAAAGGAAAGTAATGTTACAGAAAGAGGAAGGGTTTAGGTGTGCTTCTCAAATTTTTATTTTAAAAAGCTATTTGCATGAAGTATGTCACGAACTTGACAACCACTAACACTCATGTCTGTTCTTGAGAAATGACCTTCAAGAAGAGACTACACACTTGACTAATTTTAAGGAAGTACTGAATTACTAAAAACTAACTAGCCAGCACATCTCAACTTCTTCAGCTGAGCTTTGCAAATACAGACCAACACCTCATTACCAACAGGAAGGCAAAGCCTGGGTAGGAGTGACTCCTGTGCCACCAGCACTTCTCAAAAAACAGCAAAACAGTTTAAAAACCCATCCCTTCCTCTGGGTGTTCACACTGTCTGGGGTCAGGTCACACCTGTAACAGGCTGCCCACATTACCCCTTGGCAGGATGCAGAGCTGAGCCTCTGAAGATTGTGTACCACCAACATGAACTGGGTTAAGGATTTAGTATTACACGCCCTGCCACAGTTTGCGTGGAAAAAAATGTTAAAAAGGCAAAAAATACAGCTAAAAAAAAAATTACACAAAGGTAAAACAGATCACATCTTTTCAAAAGGTATGCTGCCAGTGCTTTTTATTTTTTTTAAATCAACAACTACATGGGACAAAGTGCAACTGAATTTTGTGGTTTTTATACAGAATTTTAAAAAACAGACCAAAATGATGCAAAGAGAAAACAGGAAAAAAAAAAAAACAAAAAAAGTGCAGAAAACTTATAAGCATGTCTATTTAGGTGGATAGACATGAAAGATGGTCAAAGATGAAGTAGTTGTAAAAGAAGAAGTGAAAGTCTGAAGTTGTCAAAGCCTAGGAAATCAAACCAAAGCTACACACTTAAAATGTCTGGGCTTTCCCCCACCCACCTACCCCCAAGAAAAAAGAAAATGTACATTCACCATTCTGATGCATGATAAGGAAACAGCAGAATCTCTGTGTTAGCTAGCAGAAAATATTACAAAGATCGTTTGAGATGTATATTCAGTTCAGAGACATTTCCATGAGAAATACATATTTTCACAGATGTATGCTAACACTAAGGCATTAGTGCTAATAAGGTCTAGAAATTCATGAAGAGTTAAACCACAGCATCAGTCATAGCACAACAAAAGCTGCACTTCCCAAAGCAGCAAAAGAGCATTTACAAGTTACCACATTTCACACCACTATCAACAGTATATTTCACTTCAAACCATCCTTGTCTCTAACCAGATCAAGTATTTGAGTTCACGTGATTTACATGTGGGGTTGGGGGAATGTAATATCATGTGTGTTTCCCCTTCTACTTAAGGCTTCTGCTGTTATTTATAGAAGCCTGAGGGATTATTGAATTTCTGAGAGAGAGAGAGATGATCACTGTTTTCCAACCACACTGGAGTTGCTAATACTATAACTTAAAAAATACTCAGTTAATACAAATATTCTCAAAGCATGACTGATTTCAGCTTACTACCAAAGTAAATGAAAAAGTCTTGATAAAATACTTTCTTATCATGTGCTTTCTACATATTTGTCTTCTCCTTTTTTTGGTGTTCTTGCTGCGCTTGGGCTGTCAGAAACCTAGGTGCTTTCCACACCAAGTGACCCAACTTACCAGGAAAGAATTCCACTTTCAATGATTTTCTAAGATCTGCCTTATCTGTGATCTCTCCGGTGCCCAGTGCTCTCTTTTCATAACTCAGGAAATTCCTTGGCGCCTGCCAAAGCCTGCCGCTCTCGAACGCGGCCAAGCGCCAGCTCAATTCTTCACGTGCAGGGTAAGCAAGAAAAACTCTGCCCTGAGGTCTCGTTTGGTTTGGTTTTGCTCTCTCAAATCACACTATCCAGACCAGAAGATACTCTATGTTAATTAACAACTAAAAAAAAAAAACCCAACAAGTAGCTGAGCACTAGACTAACTGGGGTACAAAAGAATCACCTTGCCTTGCAGAAGCTACACCAGCCATGAGGAAGTTTTGCAGCAGTCAGGATTATTCCCCCAGTGCCCACAGGGTTGCCAGGCAGCTTTCTCCTTCCTCATTTGTCATGCTCTGGATGCCACGTTGAACAATTTACCTTCATGCCAAAACCAACTCCTGCCCCAGCCCTCATCTCTGCTGCAGCACATGGGCACAGTGGGGGTCCCCAAATTGGGGTCTGAGACAGCACAGGCAGCCTGCAGGGGTTCACAACACCAATGCACTCCAGGTACAACAACTCCTTCACTTCCAAGGAAAAGTTCTGTAAGAAAGATGCCTCGTAGCATCCCATCTTTCCCTGGGAACACTGAAGGTGCTCTGCTCCGAATAGAAACACAAGCAAGCTGAACACCAAAGGTCATCACAGACTTTGGATTTACTTTATTTATGCTGCTTCATGCTGCTTTATCTTCAGGTCTACTCTGCCAGAGCTGCTCCTCTCTTGAGTTCCCATTTTCCAAAACTTTCAGCACGTGTTGAATTGTTACCATCTGAGTAGTTTCATTTAACCATGTCCCATAAAAATGATCTGCATTTCTACAGGGAGAGGGAGGATCTGTAAACTACTTACTGCTCAGTGACAAAAATTTGGCCCAGATGACAGTGGGAGCATTACCAGGGCAGACTAATCCTGCAGCAGCTATTGTCAGCTTCTTGGTAATTTTCTCTTTTTCTTTTCCATCTTTCAGGGGGGTCTTCCCACTCCCCGTCTCTTTTTCAGATTTGAAAATGTTGGCATCCCAGATCCCGACAGCTCCATTCAGTGGCTTCGTGTGAATTCTTTCCAAGACATTCTTGGCTCATCTCTCCCTAACATCCATGTCAGCAGCCAGCCAGCCAGCCAAAATAAGGCTACTCACAAGCCCTTTCCCTTTTTCTTTTATGACCAGTGTTAAAAGTAGCATCATATAGCCCTTGTCACAAGCACCAGGTCTTTTCATCCAGGGCACACCATACGTACACCATATCCTGCATCATCACACCCCCAAGGTCCAGCTTCCTTACACTCAGGTAGCACAAATCCCGTCTGCAACCTCATTATTTAACATCAGGGTTACTGCAGCAGCCTCTTTCCCAGCTGGATAAGGGTATTCCAGCCCAGCCTCCACCAGCCCAGGCTCCTGACACTTGTGCCCTTTGCCCACATCAGCTCCCATTCCTTCATTCGCTCCTTTCACCCCTGGGCACTTGCACACCCCTCATCACTATTTTCAATAACCTTACCCTTCCTTTTGCCTTCATTATCTGCACAATCCCCCCGGGCCTCCAGTCACATCCAGGTGTCAGCCTGCATCTGCCCAGGTAGCCAAGGGAACTGCCTTTCTGTCCTGGGGCTCCCAGCCCTTAGGAAGAGCTCTTTGTAAACATACTCCATGTACTGCACCTTTCTTTGACATCTGCCCTGAAACCAGTTGAGCAAACAGAATCACAGAATCCATCAGGCTGAAAAAGACCTCTGAGATCATCAAGCCCACCCTACAACTGAACACCACCATGCCAACCAGACCAACCATGTCCAGCCTTTCCTTAAGCACCTCCAGGGACTCCATCACCTCCCTGGACAGCCCATTCCAACATCTCATCAGCCCCCCTTTGAAAATATTTTTCCTAATGTCCAACCTGAACCTCTCCTGTGGTGCAGCTTAAGCTTTTGTTCTCTTGCTGATTGCCTGGAAGAAGAGACCTATCCCCACCTGGCTACAAGCTCTCTTCAGGCAGTTGTGGGGTGGTAAGATCACTGTTGAGCCTTCTTTTCTCCAGGCTACACACCCCCAGCTCCCTCAGCTGCTCCTCACAGGACCTGTGCTCGAGACACCTCACCACCTTTGCTGCCCCTCTCTGGACTTGCTCCAGCACCTCAATTTCCTTCCTAAACTGAGGGGCCCACAACTGGACACAGCACTTGACGTGTAGCCTCACCAGTGCCCAGTACAGGGGACAATCCCTGCCCTGGTGCTGCTGGCCACATTATTGCTGATCCAGGCCAGGATGCCACTGGCTGCCTTGGCCACCTGGGCACAGGCTGGCTCAAGGTTAAACAGGCTGCTGATCCACTGGGAGCTGCTCCTCTCATGACAGCCTCCTGGCCCTGTCATTTCCTCAAGCTCCCTGTTTTAGTCTACAGGCTGCCTGGGCTTTCCTGGCACAACAGCATCCCTCCCTCACGCCTCACTGACAGCACTGCTCATGGTGCTAATACAGACACTGTGAGCCCCACTGACAGCCCCAGAGCAGGACCTGTCCCCCACTGTGAGTCACAGTGACTAATTTCCTACTGCCCTGCATGGCTGCACAAAGCCGATTGTCCGGACAGGGTCCTGCCCACTCAGCGCAGGCTCCCACCCCTGCCCCTGCCTCACTGCATTGTTCAAGGTCTTCCTCTGTGGTCAGACCATCCCTCTCACCCCTGATTACACCATTCTTCCTCTTCCCACAGGCCACCAACTTCTCATCTAGGCGAAAAGCAAAGCAAAGGCAAGAGGTATGACAAGCCTGTAACACCCCAGATATGGGAACAGACCCGTATGAATTTCCTAAGCCTGACAAGTAGTTTTGGTCACCCAAAGTTATAATTCAGGCCTGAGTGAGATGTGCACATGTGGCTCACCATGCACATTCTGCAGACAGCACCCAGGAGTCCAAGACCCCAAGATTTAAAAAATAATTATAATTCAGGCCTGAGTGAGACAGTATTTGCACATGTGGCTCACCATGCACATTCTGCAGACAGCACCCAGGAGTCCAAGACCCCAAGATTTAAAAAATACACCCCAATGCAGCATGGAAAACAAGAACACCAAAATAAATCCTAAGCAGAGACAAATCACAAAGCAACAAGTGGAAGAGACAAAAATGCCTAATCAGAGACAAGTCACAAAGCAACAAGTGGAAGAGTTTCCAGAGCGGGTGTAAAAACTAATTGATGGATTTTTCCAAGATACACACACTGCAAGCAATTTTCCTGGCTGTCAAGTGGAACCATATGTAAAACTACAGTGTTTCTAGATCCAGTTAAAAATTGGATTTAATGCTGGTACCCTTACAGAAACTTCAAAAACAAGTTAATTTTAAAATTGCAGGTTGTAAGAAAGATTAAATTGAATCTAAGTGTAGGAAAGGAAGCAATTTGGATGTAGCTCGTGCTGGAATCACAGCAGCAGCTGTAACTGTGTACACAGAACTTACACCTGAGCCTTGCTGTATCAGTGTTTGAACGTGCCAAAAAACACACTGGCAAAACAATGGCTGTGTCCAGCTTTAAAGCTGTAATTTAAGAACAGAATACACAAATGTTTCTGCTGATGTAGAAAAAGAGACTAAGAGCTGCAGCCAGCATACCAGTAGAACTTCTGAAGACTACCAGTTGACAAAACAGTAGAAAAACCCAAACAAACAAACCAATCAATGCATACTGTAAGCAGACAATAATCAAAATTACACCAAGGACTGATTTGACTGTCTCCTCTCTCAACAGCTCAGAACATATACAAAAGATACAAATGGGTTAAAGACATCTCATAACATCCTTATTATTCCAAGCAAGTCCCATTTTTGCCCTCAAGCATTTGCTGTTTCTCCGGACTACAAAACAGACCAAACTGACTCACCTCCATCCATCTGCTCTAGATCTACTGAAAACAAATGTGTGATGCAAACACTTCGCAGTAGGGCCTCAATTGCAGAACACACACATATTTATTTTTCTCATAGTATTTAAGTTAATTATTTATTTTTATGGAAGGATCAAAAGTCACTTCTAGGCAGAGTAACTAAAAATCACTTCCTTTAACAACCAAATATATTAGCCTTAGGAACTTCCCTGCAATGTGATGGCACCACCTTATACTGGATCACACAAACCAAGGACACATGGCCAGTAGGTTTTCTTACTGAGAAGGGAAGAGTTCAGCAGGTTACCACATTGCCATTCTCACAAAACAAAAAGGTTTTTATCAGTTTTAAAAACAGCCATTCCACTCAATTATTAAGCATATTTTTCTAATGTCACAGATCTCTACTAACCTGTTGCTCTCCAAGCATCATCAGCACTCTATTTTACAGGAGTGCTGTATCTTCCTCATGATGATGAGAAACACTTCATTGGGAAATACCTTCTAAGGACAACACAGTCCTATCTCTGTCATACAGGAACTTCTCTTTTGCTGTCCTGTCTGCCCTTTTTAACCATGTGGGGCTACTGCCACCCTGCACACCTTTTCTCCCCAGCAGGACCATTCAGTTTGACACCATATTCAGCATTTGCCACAAAAAGTCTATGTAAGAACACCCTCTACTCCCTCCTGAAAACTAATTCTTGGTGGCCACAGGAGAAGGTGGCAACCTCATTTCAGACTTGTTTCTGCACTGCCAGATCCTCAACCTGACGCTTCCCACAGGAGCCTTTCTGTCACACACAGAACTGCACAAACACACAAAACCCTGCATTTTTTGATGGCACTGTACCAGCCCACCAGCACACTGGCAGCTTCTTCGGCCATTTCATTCAGCCCAGAACCTGAGTGTAGGAATGCGCCCTTTGCTGACGGAGTGACAAAATTATATTTTGTCTCCTTAAAAAGGAAAAAAAAACCTCAGTAGTTTCTCTCGTCCATTAGGTAAAAAGACACCTCATAGGACCTTAGGGACTTCACCTCAAACTTATGGATAGCCAATTACACAGAAGCCAAAAAGTCCTGCCTAAGCAATTTACTAGAAAAAGAAGACAACAAAGGAACTAATCACTTTTGTGAGGTGTTTCACCAGGAGCACGAGCCTCTTACACTTAGCTCGGTTTTTCTCTGAGCTTTGTTATTATTATTTGTAAAGAGCTTTGTTATTTTGCCTTTTATTAAAACTTTTCTGTTTCCAAGACTGCCACAGAAGCCATCCTGCTGATTTTATACTATCTGAAGTAGCTGAGCTATCTCGAGTGTGATAGGGATCTCCGAGAGCTTATAAGACCTGGCTCGAAGAGACCATTGTATCACCTCACCCCCACGTGAGGTTCTGCACTGGCCTGCACGATGACATCTGCAGACATGCTCAGGTGAGTGCATGGAGCACACCAGGTGCGGTAGGCAGCATGACAGGAAAACAGGATTCCTATAAAAAGCAGGATGATTTTTTAAAAAAGCTTCTCTGCAACCTGTTTCAGTTTGTCCTGCAAGGCTGGAAGACAAAGGCTCACTTTCATTGACACCCCCTGTGAAAAACCCTGGACATGCACACATTTTCAGCTCGAGTTCACAGCCAGGTCTGGCGTCTGGCCCGAATCCTGCCCCGCAGCCACTTCTGGCCGAGCCCGGCCCTATCTCACAGCCCCATCACCCCAGCAGAAGAAAAGGAGAAGAGGAACAGGCTGCTTGCAGCACGCTGCCAGGTCCGGACCCTCATTACATAATGCTAAAAATAAAGTCCACGAGCGAGCAGCCACGCTTGGAAACAGCGCCCACAGCACGGCCACCGTCGCTGGTGGAGTTAATCCCACAAAAGGCACAAACCTCGGCCCATTGCTGCTGCCCACGCAGCCCCAGCACCCAGCACAAGGGCCCACAGTCTCGAATGTCAACAGGTGTTGCGTTCTTATTCAAAATATTTATTTAGCCAGATTCCTGCTATTATTCCCAGGCCAAGACGGTCCCATAAAGCAGGGCCAAGACGGGACTGGATTCAGCGAGCTGCCTGAGAGCTCTTTTAAGAGCACAAACACTACTTCAGCGTATAAGCTAAGGAAAGAATGGCACAGTTGGAGCCTCTTGACTAATTCTCCTGTTTATATCCAAATAAGAGGGCACTGTGGAACCTCTCTCTCCCCTTGGCAAGCTGTGAATTTCACTTGGACGCAGCCAAGCCCTATAGATGGGACCTTGTGGCTACCCCACAAAAGATTTTGGCCAGAAAGGGTAGCAAGGACATGTGGTTGAAAGCGGACCAGAAGCACAACAAGGGTTTGTGCGCTGACATCTCGGGGAGGACGGAGCGGAATGAAAATCAGCCTGCCCGGGCTCCAGGACGGGTCCCCGCGGGACGGAGGTGGCGGGGGCCCGCAGGGACAGCGATGCCGAGGGACGAACGCTGGGGAGAACGCGATTTACAGCGCCGGGAGAGCCCCGAAAGCGAGCACCCGTGTGCCCCAGAGCCGGGGGCCGCGGGCGGGTCCCAGCCCGCGCCCCGTGCCCGCGGTGCCAGCGCTCGGCGCGGACCGGCCCCTCGCACCCCACCGGGCTGGCCGCCCCCCGCTTGCCTTGAGCTGGGACTTGGAGACCTTCCCGCTGCGGTCGAGGTCGAGGGCGGTGAAGGCGTGCCAGATGGACTTGAGCAGCTCCTCCTTGAGCCCCACCCCGGCCCGGCCCCGCTGGCACCGCCCCGGCGGCCGCGCAACGCGGCGGGCCCGGGCCGCGCCCTCACCGCCCCTCAGCGCGTCCTTCTGCGGCCTGCCCGGCGTCCTCTCCTGCCGCAGGTCTGCCTTTTATTCTTATTAGGAAATGCACACGGTTAAATGGACAAGTGCTCGATCTTGTCCCTTTCAGTTTGTTTCTGATGGCTCGCTGTAACGTGGGTGGATAAATTGACGTTTGTCGCTTTAGTGTTCTTCAGCACAGTGAAGACGCTGTTCAGGGTTTTCACCTCAGATGAGATAGTAAATAAAACAGACTTTTCGTTGTGATGTGGTACTGGATAGACAAAATAAGCACTACGTGGTAATACAGGCTGTTGTGAATATATTAGTGAGCCTTATACTGACAGACTTATTCTGTCTTTCCAAATAATTCCCCCCTAGAAAATTGTGAGTTTTCAAGAACAGGAACACAGCTGAGTCTGTGAATGGAGTTTATGAAAGTGTCAGGTCCAATGTTCCCAGCAGGATAAGTAAGGAGAGCAGCTTTCCTCTTGGAATTTTTCTGCCCCAAAAACAGCTTGGAAGGAAGGCTGCACACAGGTGGAGAGAGTGTAGTGCAATCCCAATGCAGGGGGAGAGCTAAAAAACCTCCTGCTCCACTGCCTCCAGGGCAGAACCCAGACAAAATGTGATCAAGAGGAAGGAATTGTGTTGTTGGAAGGTGGTTTTGAGAGTCGTTGGGTGTTTGGTGTAGTTTTTTTGTGCTCAGTCTTCTTTAATGCTGTGGGTTGGCAATAAGCACTGGTGAGGGCAGCAGCTGTGAAGGAACATCAACAGAGATTATTAAAACAAAATCAATTTCTGCATAATTTCTTCTGCATGTTGTAGGAAAAGAAAATTATTGTTTATGATGAATGCGCTGTGATCTCAGTGGTCTTTTTTCCACGTGTGAGTCCCTGTTTTTTGGCTAAGTGGTGTGTTGGTTGGTCTACTTAGCCAAAAATACCTCTTCAGACCGGCTTTGGGGAGAGAAATGGAATGGCCTCTTTGTACCTCTTGATGGATGCCTTCAGCATTTCAGTCTGAACAGCAAATACCATAAATCATGTCAGCAACACAGCCAGGATCCAAACCCCAAATGCACTGAAGCCCTAGGCCCAAACAGGAGCCATGCACTGAGGGCATCTCTGTGTGCTTATTTTGCAGAAAAGGACAATGGGGGAGAAGAAGTGAGGGATGATGGACGTGGTCTTAGAAGGTACAAAACTCTCTAACACTTGCTGACTGGCAGAGGATGAGAAATAGGACTCCTGCATGCACTATTTCCTGCAATTGATAGAAAAATTCACACTTTTCTGTCTCTCTGTAACCCACATACATTGCTCTGAACACTGGGACTGTCATTCACAGATCACAGCCCATGATCACTTGAAGGTTTTATTTTCACGGATTTCACACAGAACCATTAGGATCCCAAGCTCAAGACACATAATAAACATCAGGGGGAAAAAATAGGTTTTGCCCAATTTTAGTCTTCAGTCAATTACATCATTGGAACAAAAATAGCACTCAAAGTGTTCTGGCAGTACAGTTTGACAACTCTTTTGTACCAGGTGGTGCTGATTTATTGTGATTCCAGTAAAAAGGCACTCAGATTCTGAAGTGTCACTTAAAATACCATTTATTGCAGCCAGCATTCTAATGGAGAGAACAGTGTAGATAACCTTACATTCCTTCAGGAACCCTGGGCTGCCCAGCATCAACCAGGTGTGCAGCACGTCACACAGATCCTGCCCATGGAAAATTTACACCATTTTGGTCATTCAGGCTATTACAGCATTTTTGTACAAGGAGATAACCGTGTACATTTTTTCTATGGCCAACATAAAACATGTTCACACCAGAACCCTTTGCTGCCATTTTTAGACAAAGCACAGGGCATGCAGGGGTTGTCATTGCAGGTACCACATAGGACCTGCCCAAAAAAATCCTGTGGGACAATCAGCCAGGGAAATTTGTCCCCTGTGGGCCTGGAGGCTGGGCTGGACAGACAGCACAGCTCAGCACAAGCTCAGCACAAGCTGGGAAGTCACAGGCCTGACTTGCATGGACCACTGATCCTCTGGGTACAGGAGCAGGGCAGGTGAGCAGACAGCAAAGCCCACTGTAGGAAGTCATTCTAATTCTCATAGGTGATAAATCATAAGATTGGTTTTCTGTATGTGATGGAGGCTAGAATCATCCACAGATTTTTATTCTTTAGGGATGTTATAGTCTCCAAGTAGCACAGTGAGTTCCCAAACAGTCTGCCTTATTCACTGAGCATATCCTATCAGCCTTTTTCCCCTGCTTTTTCCTAACCTTTTGCTCCATAATTTATTCAGGACTTTGGAATCCACAAATAATTGTTTATGCTCTTTCCTCAAGATGGATACTCTGAACTACATGATTAACATATAAAATTATTTTGATAAAATTCCCTAATGAATCTGATTTGCTAACATTACAGTTGCTGTTATTGCCAGAAACATCTGCCATCATAAAATACATTGGCATGTCTCCAATTAGAAGACAGCTATTCCACTTTAGAAGGAAAGAGACAACTTTTATACATGCAGATATGTTGCTAGCTGAGCACCCACAAGGTCACCAGCAAACACAGAAGACCCTTCCTAAAGTGCATTAAAATATAGTTAGATTCTGTGAAAAGTCACTAAAGAAAAGCAATTAATGTAGTTCACACATTAATCTTCTAATGGCAGAGACTTAATATCTGCTTTGAACAGAGTTCAGTGATTTTTTGGCAGTTTGAATTTTTGGTAAAAAACAATAGAGTGGAAAAACAAAATCCAAACTAAATGCTTCACAAATTGTAAAAAACAATGAAATCCCACCACACCCACACATCTAAAAACCAACCAACCAACAACAAAAAAAACCAACCAATCAAACAAACAAACAAAAATCTTCCAGAAAACAACCCACTAAAACCCTGTGTGCTGCTTTTCATTTTCTCTTCATTCTTTTTGCTGGCTTCTGTTACTCCTGATTTAAATGACATGCTAAAATCCTTTGCCAGAACAGGATTTGTTTTCCACTCAGAATATAAATAGTCCCATTCAGGTCACTAGGTTAGCAGCCCATACTTAAATGTTTCATTAAAATGAGTGGTTTATAAAGTCTCAGCTGCTCCAGCACTTGGTAGGTTAATCAAGAGGATACTTAGAAGTTGTGCATAAACCTAGCACATTATTTAATATAGCCATACTCATATTTAAATCCTCAGTGTTTTTATGGGATTGAACAAACTGAGAAAAAACAATTTAAGTGAAGATTATATTCAGGCAAATTTACTGTGGAATGAAACCTTTGTTTTTTATGCTTACCCAAAATAGCTTTAACAAAGTTACAGGACTAACTGCATCCACACCCAAAGTGCGAGTTATTTTAAGGAACCCTTCTATTTTGATATGCTAATCTGGATCTTTGCTTATCAAAGACTTTACAATCTGAACCTTTGCAAATAAGATTGACATGTACTCCACTAACCATTAATTAACAGCAATCACACTTATCCAAGAAACCCTTGATAGCACTACATAAACTCTAAATTGCTTTCCTGGTACAAAAGCAAGTTCTGATGCAACTTCACATACTTCTGCTTTTCCTGAAAGTTATCTGAGAGCTCAGCAACTTCATTTAAAGTCTGTGCTTATTGTAATTTTGTTTCCTCACCACAGTTAAAAACATGACTGAGGGGAGGGAAGACTGGCTCGGTCTCACAGAGTGACTCACAGATTCAGGAAGGAGCTTTAGTTAGACCCTGCTGAGGCTCAGCCTTGAGGGGTCAATCACTTTTCTCTTGGTCCTCTTTGCAGAAACTTAATTACTCCTTGTTAGCCAAATAATAAGTATTTGTCAGGGAAGTTCTAACCAGAGGAAAGATTACGCACTTGAACCGTTACTAATTTTGTTTTATGCCACTGAGTCAGTTAAACTGACATCAAGGAAAGAATTCCGGCACTTCAGTTCCCTGCTCATTGTTAGCCCAGGGAAAATCTTCCCAGCCTTGGCTAGAACAGTCATTTTCATTCTCCACAGGAAAACGAAATGGAAGCAAACAGAAATTGAAGACCGTTAAGGCAACTTTGCAGCAAACTGTGTTTCCAATGTCTGCCACTTCACAGCAATGTTTCAGGAGAAAATAAAACTGAGGCAAATGCTGGGGTTTATTATCTATGTGTTAGTTTCTGAATAGACTACTCCTGCCATAGAATATCTCAAGGAAACATTGGGGGAGAGTGTAAAAAGCAGTAAGTATATTTGACATAATAGCATGACCCAATCCTCAAGCCATATGAGGATTTTGTCTTTTCTGTTATTTTAAAACACTTCAGTAGTTTTAGGTGAAACAGCAAGCAGCATTAGATGCTGAATCAGAATGCCAGTTTAGTCTCCCCTAGAAAAATAAAAAAAAAAAGGGAAGAATTTTCCATTCACTTCCAAGACTTTCAGAGTCATCTTTAAAGAGATTACAGCAAGGCATACCTATTTCACTATAGTTTTCTATTTATACACATGTGCCCAATACATGCATTTTTATTTAAACTTCAGAAAACAAACATAATGTAGGGGTAAAACATCAGGTTACCTTTCAGTTCCTCCCTGGTAACACACTTCTTACTCTACACTTTCAGCTGATAAGGTATTTCTCACCAAGTTACAGGATTCACCACAGAGAACAAAATACCACAGACACCTTACCTGCAGAGAGGAAGAGGAGATTCAATCCCATGTGTGCTGCAGTACCCATCTTATGGGGTGGAAACTGGAAAGAGAAATAACCAGTGGAAAAAGCCATTTAAGCAGGGTTAATGTAGAAGAAAGTCAGTCAAAATCAAGGAATCTTCAATGTTGGAAAAGACCTCCAGTATCATTGGGCACTCTTGTTAACCCAGCACTGCCATGTTCACCACTAAACCATTTCCCCCAGTGCCACATCCACATATTTTTTGACTTCCAGGGATGGTGCTTCCACCACTTCCTTGGACAGCCTGTTCCAATGCCTAATAACCTTTTCAGTGAAGCAATTTTTGCTGATGTCCCATCTAAACCTCTCCTGGAGCAGCTTGAGGTCGTTTCCTGTTGTCCTGTTGCTGTTACCTGGGGGAAGAGGCTGATCCCCACCTGGATGCAGCCTCCTTTTCAGCAGTTGCAGAGAACAACCAGGTCCTCCCTGAGCCTCTTTTTCTCCAGGCTAAACACCCCCAGCTCCCTCAGCTGCTGCTCACAGGTCTGGACACAGCACTGGAGTGAGGCCTCACCAGTGCCCGGCACAGGGGATAATCACTGCCCTGGCTCTGCTGGCCACCTGTTTATGACACAAAGCAGGATGCCCTTGGCCTTCTTGGCCACCTAGACCCACTCTGGCTTGTGTTCAGCCACTGTGGACCAGCACCCAGCTCCTGTTCCCCTGAGCAGCTTTCAGCCACTCTGCCCACAGCGCTGCCCGGGGTGGCTGTGACCCAAGAGCAGGACCTGTCACTTCGCCTTGTTGAACCTCATACAGTGGCCTTGGCCCATCAATCCAGCCTGGACTCCTACAGGATCAGAAGGAGTTTAAAATCCCATGTGCTAAGGTATGGATCAAATATATGGGGAGACTCTGCCCTGAATCTAAGTAGATGAGAATGAAAAGAGGCAAGAGGAAAGAGCTGCAGAGGCAGAAACATCACCTGAGGCTGGTGAGACTGCTAAAGGTTGGGAATAGCAGGTGTTTCTCCTGTCCCCCCATCCCTATCCTGTGAAACACCTTGCCTAAAATACTTTCATTAGTGGTGCTTTCTGCTGTCTGTAAATCAATAGATGAACAAGATCTCCATCAGGATGCAGGCTGAACACGTAGAATCTTCCTGTGTATAAATTCAGCAACAGCATCAGGTTTTATGTCCATTAGCTCCCTTGTCTGGCAGCATCTGAGGAATACACAGGAGGTCATTAATCAGAGTCAGGCCACTTAGTCTGCTTTCATCTTGACTCAAAGAGAAATCAGTTTAGACCAGCATGATAATTCAGATGTCATGCTAAATGCTCATATTGTGTATTGTAAGGGAGTTAAATGACAGGCAAAAGGAAGATCTTTGAAGCCAATGCTTCAGCTTTTTCAAGACTATCCAGAATCTCAAGTTCATTTTTAGGCGTGTACAAGCTCAGATCTCTGAGCGACGTGTTAAACAATAATAAATTGCTTCCTGTTTAATTAGGCCCAGCAATATTCTCTCCTCGGGGCACCTCCCTTTCCCCTAGCCAATCCCATTATACTCTGGGAAGATAGACTCTCCATCCAGTTCCAGCTCTCAGACAGAAGCTGTTTCCTGAGTGCTGTCCTGCCCAGTTTCCTCCTGCTTTCTCTTGCCGTGTTTCTGGAGCAGAGAGCCTTCACTCGGCTCAGCAGCTCCCTCGAGGGATCCAGGCTTCACTGGAGGAAGGGAGGGCTCAGCAGGGCTCAGCCCTGATCTGACTCCACTGGCCATGTTTAGACCCGGCTCCCCAAGCCCAGTTACAGCAGGGATGTTTGCAGGCAGCACACACAGGGGTTTATTAAACACCTGCACACGTCACACCCCAAACCACATACACAGACACACGGTGAGGGTGCCCTTTCCAAGCCTACACAACCAAAGGGGGATGGGGATGGACAAATGAAAACACTCTTACCTGAGCTACTGCTGGCAAGAGTGCTGAGTCACTGCTGCAGAACAAGACAATGCCTTCTAACAATCAGGGTTGAGTGTCATACCAGCACACAGACACTTCAAAGACAAAATTCAATGCACAGTTAACAGTTTTGTCCAGCAGGTGTTGCTGGAGACTACAAAACACATTCAGGCAAGGTCCAGCTGGCCAGCTTTTGGGAGGGTGTGAAACACATGGTGCTCCCGTGCCCCAGGTCAGCAAGGACAGGTGCCTAAGTATACTTCTATTCATGAAACTTTTCAGTGTTATAAAGTAATGCAAGTTGTGACATTGAAATCCTACTTTGGAATATACAAGCAGTGCCTAACTCCATTTCTAAGTGGAGGGAAAACTTGTCTGTGACTTCCAAAATAAGCCGATTTGACAGTAAGATTTCAGGTTCTAGATTTTAGTAATTCAGATCTATTCCAGCTGATAGGGCAACAGGATACTTGGAAACTGAAAAATGAATCCAATAAAAACTAGAAAAAACCCCTAGACAACTGCTGTGTAGGGGTTACAAAAAAGAAGACCAAAAAACAATACAAAAATGTTTGACCTCCAATTGTATTTTGATAATAATGGCATAAACAGAATTTCATGTAGTACTTGAACACCAGCTGTGATTCAATATTTTTTAAGTATACCATTTATGATTCAATTCAATGGTTTAGCCTGCAAGCCCATCAGTATTTCTACAGACAATGGAAAGGTTTGAATTGCAAGATGAATTATCCAAACAGTGAATCAGTCCTTGATACTTGAAAATAATTTTTCTGTGTTGTGTCGTTACAGGCAACTGAGTCTGTAGGAGCTTTAGTCCATCACACCACCCACTGTTTGGCCAGAAGATGTAGAAAGACTGAGCAAGACCAAGCAGGTGGTGTTGTCCAGTAATGCATCATTAGAAGATGGAGAAGACAGAGGAGCAGACGAATATCTAGAGGAGGTGGGGGTATGAAATACCTGCTTTCAAGTATTTTTACATTCACTTTGAGTTCTTCATGAAGTCCTGTAGTCTGATGAAAAAAAGTTAAGCTTGGGAAATTTCAGCCAGATGAATTCAGGAGAAATATGGTTAAACATTAAATGTAGCTATTTTGAAGAACACATTTTCCACCCAACTCTAATGCTTGCTTCTTAAGTTCAGCTGCAGCTTTCCTCTCCAAGTGCTGAAGCTCATCCTGTTACACCATGCTTGGTTGAATCTCAGCTAATACCCAACTCTACATTTTTGTGAGAGGTGAGAAGCTCCTCCTTCCACCTGCAAAGGGCAACTACAGATAAGTTCTGCTCAACTACAGATAAGTTTGGCCCAAGTCTTCTTTTTTGAAATAATTTGTAAGCTGCCAAAAAAAATTTCTGTAAGATTGTTTCTATTAAAAAAAGAAACCCCCTTCAATGTCAGTAAAAATAGATACCACTTCTTACTGAGTAAACATCTGAATCATGAATCACTGGATGCTGAGAATATTCATGGGAAGCATTAACACACACTTCCCAAATTCTCTGCTCCTTCCCACTAGCCATTGATGCAGCCAGGATTCACTGCCTCACCAGCTGCATCAGAAAGGCTCATGAAAACTCGAGATAAAATTCTGTGATTCCTACTATAAACTACTTTAGAAATCTGAAACACCTTTTTAAATACTGTCCTTGGCACACAGGGAAAAGTTAAAACATCTAAAGTCACTTCAGTCCTATGGTTTAAGCAGGGCACCCCTTCAATGGCACACAAAACCTGTGACCAGCCCTAGAACAGACCCACAGAATTTTTTAGGTGGAAAATACCCTTAAGGTCATGGAATCCAACTGTTAACCCAGCTCTTCTGAGTCCACCACTCAACCATGTCCCTAAGTGCCACATTCACACAGCTTTTAAATAACCCCAGGGGTGGTGACACCACCCACCACTTCCCTGGGCAGCCTGTTCAAATGCTTGACAACTGTTTCAGTGAAGAAATGGCTCCTGATATCCCATCTAAACCCTCCCTGGCACAACTTGAGGCTGTTTCCTCTTGTCCTATCTCTTGTTACTTGGGAAAAGAAGCCGACACCCACGTGGCTATTGTCTCTCTTCAGGCAGTTGTAGAGAGTGGTAAGGTCCCGCCAGATCCTCCTTTTCTCCAGGCTAAAAACTCCCAGCTCTCTCAACTGCTCTTCACAGGCCTCTCCCGACCCTTCCCCAGCTCTGTTGCCCTCTCTGGACTCTCTCCAATCCCTCAATGTCTGTCTTGCAGTGAGGGGTCCAGACACAGCACTCGAGGTGTGGCCTCACCAGTGCCCAGCACAGAGGACAATCCCTGCCCTGCTCCCGCCAGACTCACTATTGCTGATCCAGGCCAGGATGCCACTGGCCACCTTGGCCACTTGGCTTCAGCCTGTGTTGCAGCACTCCCAGGTCCTTTTCCTGGCCTTTTTCCAGCCACTTCTTCCCCACCTGCAGCACTGCCTGGGGTTGTTGTGGCCCAGGGGAAGGATCTGGCACTTGGCCTTGTTGGACCTCCTGCAGCTGTGTCCTCAGCCCATTGATCCAGCCTACCCAGAGCCCTCTGCAGAGCCTTTCTGCCCTCCAACAGATCATCGCTCCTGCACACCTTGGTGTCACACTGAAGGAGCCTTCTGTCCTCTCGCCCAGGTCATTGACAAAGACATTACACAGGACTGGCCCCACTCTGACCCCTGAGGAACAGCACTGGTGACTGGCCTCCTGCAGGATACAGCTCCATCACCACCTCCCTGGGCCCAGTAATCCAGGCCATTCTTTCCCCAGCCACCAGCACAGCTCTCCAAGCCCCCAGCACAGCTTGTTTGCACAGCAATGCTTCTACTGATGGTACAGGCCTCTAAAAATGGGGGATGAGAACTGTACACAGAACTGTAATAGGTATAACAACTTCTTTACACTGTAGAGACAGAAAGGCTTAAGTTCACTGACCACGCACCACCTGGTATTTCTGACTGCTTAGAAGTATGCTTAAAGGTCTCACTTAAGGTAGATGAACATTAAAACACTGCAACAAACCCATGTTTTTAAACTCTCTCACAAACAAGACAGGGCTATCTTATAAAGCAAAAACCTAAAGCAGGTATTTCAGCATATACATTTCTTAGTTATCAGTATTCATATACCTTAAACCAGTACTCTGAATTTCACTGTCATACGACTAGAACTGAGAACTCTTAGTTATTTTCTGCTAATTGCAAAGCTGAATTTTGAGTCCACAGAATTCAGGCACAGCTTCTCTGAGTCACCTGTGGCTCTAACACAAGGCAAAAACTTCCACAATAGACTGATCTTAATTATTAAACCTTTGTTTACTATGTCTCTCTTTACATGTACCTGCATGCCACAGGCCATGCCATTATTGTGTTCCTGAAATATTCCAACTCCTCCCAGTTTTCTTCCCAACTTCTAAATCAGCAGCTCTCTTCCCATTCTCAGTAGTTCCTGCATTTTTTCCCTTACCTCAGACCCAACTATTTTCTCCCATAGTTTCTATTCCTGCAGCATCAGTCATGAGTTCCACTTCTTCCAGGGGTTTCCTCTTTCCCAATGCAAACCCATTCCTGAGGCTGCAGAGACAGACTGCTGTGGACACTAACACATGGAGTAGGATCCTTCTCTCCTAACTATCAGCAAGTCTCTTATCTCCCTCAGTCCCACTCTCAGGAGAGGGAATCACAAGCATTAGGCATGAGTGGGAAGCGGATCTCATCAGGACTTGCCATAGGGTATTCCCAACTCAGTATTTTATTCCTGTAACTACAAAGTTAAATAAGTGTTACACAATATTAAACAAACAGAACTTTTAACTTTAATATTCAAATTCAACACTAGTAAGAACAAATAGAGCACAAAAGGGAAACATTGTTTTAAGTAAAATGAATGAAGAGACAAGCCAGTAATCAGAACAGTTCTTCTGTCAGCCTAGGTTCAATATCAGCACTGGTTCCATGGCCACATTCTGTTCCACATATTGGAACTTCAAACTGAATAGTTAAGTTGTGTCTGCTGGCATCCCAGACTGCAGTTACTGTATAGTACACTATAAGCATGATCAAACTTATGTACATAAACAATGAAAAACAACCTGAACACAGTAAACAACTATTTACAAGTAATCCAACATAAAAAAACAAACATACAAGAGCCTCAAGAATGGGCAACTGAAGAAAATATGAACATTCAGAGAACCTTATTAGAAAGTAGAACAAAACATGAATAGCAAAGACATTAACAATTGCACTACACTAATACAGAGTCCAAATATTAAATTGGTGCATTTTTTCACAATGCACTAGCTTTGAGAGAAAAATGCTGCCTTCACTAAAATGCAGCTTACATTTGTTTCACTTAATTGCTTTAACAAGAAGCCTGTTAACACAATAATGATTGTTTTAATGCTACAGTTTACAGCAAGGACATTGAACTAAAAATAGCAGCAGTTCCACATGGCACTTAATTCCACAGGTTCCTAAGCTGTGGTTTATGCAATGCCTACAAAGTGCTCCCAGTTGAATACACAAAAAAATTCACAACAAAAGTACCTGACATCAGGTACATTGACTGTAGGTGGCCTTAAAGCCTGTCTTTTAAAATTTATTCCCCCTCTGCTCCAAAAAAAAAAATTAACTATCAAAGTAAGGCCCCCTCCCCTCCTTCTTAAAAGATTAGGGATATTGCTTCTTCTTACAATGCTGTAACACTACAAAGCAGCACACCACTATAGTGGTTAACCCTGGGACAAGATAACATCTAACAGTGTAACCGAAAGGCTTATGGAATAACATCCAGGATCCTCTACAGACCGGAGAGTAACCGAGTCCATCAACCCAAAAGGTTAATACAGAACCAGCCATGGAGTACACGTAAAAACCAGAAGCAATAGCTGTAAAACTGGTGATACTGACTACAGGACAGGAAACAGGAACTGAAGGCTTCCTTCAATTCCTTAGGCAGGGTGTGGCAGGGAAGCCGTGGTCAGTAGATGGTGAGGCTCAGGGAGCGGTTCATCTTCTTCCCAATGAGCCGCGACGGGCGGCTCTGCGTCGTGGAGCGCGTCGTCATCCTGTCCGTGAACAGCGCGCGCTCCTCGGCCGCGGCCTTCGCCAGCTGGGCCTTCTTCAGCTCCCTGCAACACAGGACACGGTCACACCCAGCAGTGCCCACGGGGAAACTGCTCATCACAGCAAGAGATGGCCAACCAGCTACAGCAGGTCACAGAGCAAGACTTAGATCAGTTTTGGGTCATACTGAGAGCGTTATGATTCGCATCTGCCTGTTTCCAACCAGAGGGCAGAGGTGGGATGCTCATTACTTGTCTAGATGTTCTTTCTTTTGAAAAGCAAGGGAAGGAAATGAAAAATTCACGCAACTCAGATTCTGAAATCCAGCCTGTTACAAGCAGCTCAGCACTTCAATTACCAGGACTCAGGAGGGTGCTTTAGTTCCTAGCACAAGGCAGGTGTTAAGTCAGAGTTCATTACTGAGGCTTGCCCAAAGGAAGCAAATTCAGCCACACCTGAACTTCTGTGTGAGACTCAGATACTTAGATGAGCACAGGTGTGGGTAACTGGCAACAGACAGCTCAGGAAGCATCCTTTCCCTTTTGCATACCCACATCAAAAGCTGATCACCACCTCCACATTTTTTGCCTAACAAAAATGGGAGCCTGCAAGGCAGAGTCACTGAAGGCAGCACGGGCCATTGCCCCTGTGCAACATTCTGCCAACTGTTCTGTTTCACAGAATTACCAATATCCAGCCTGAGGAAAAATTTCATTCAAACTCAGGATGAAATTATAAAATAGTCCAACTAAAGAGCACAGCTATCTTTATAAAGATCCCCCCCCATACACTGCTTTTCTCCTTTCTTCAAATACTGACATATGGCTAAACCTCAGCCTTCCCCCATACTCTCTTCCTTCCACAATCCATTAAAGAACTTTCTCTACTGTAAGAGTGAGTATTTGTAATCTCACTTCATATCTGGCTGCAAAGCAAAATCAAATTTTACAAGCTTGCTACACATTGGTGTAGGTGTATTCAGTTTTAAGCTACATGTTTAATAAGCAATTCCCATTCTTTTAAACCAGAGTATTATTCATTAACACCTGTGCCCCATCTAATCACCCCCACATTATCACTGTGCCAGTTCCCTGGAAGAGAATGCAACCAATTTTCAGTCCTCTTCCTTGTGAGCATCAGTCACAAATACACACTCGAGTGCTTGCCCAACCACCACACCACATTACCAGGAAATTTAGTTTTACAATATCCTTCCACTCTTCCCTAGAAGTCTTGAGTTCTTGCCTAGAAATGTGGAATTCTTCCTTCCTCTGAGGAGGACAACACAGTAGAAAAGCTGAGCTGCCTTAAAAAGATTCTTTTCATTGAAGATTCCTTATACACAGAAGTGGTATTATAAATGGTTCAAATGCAGAAATAAAAAACGAAACCAAACCAAAAAAATCCTGTCCTCCCCAAACTACCTGAAGTATTTTATGGAGCACTATGCCACACATTAAAAATTACTGTGGCTAAGTGTTGTTTTTAAATAATTTTTGGATTTACAAGGACGTATCCTTGTTGCCAGGCCAGAAGGAATCTTCACAAAACACTAGCTTTGCCATTTTTCTCTTTCAAGTGATGCAAAAATATGTTGTCTTCATACAAGCAAGCAACTTATCTCAGCAAATCTGCCCTTTAGCAACCTGCACAAGTTGTCTGATTATTCTTTCAATGTAATTCATAATATTATAAAGATAACCACCTAATCTAGTACATCTGTCTGTGGTCAGACTAGCAATGGCAAGATAAGCAGGTAACAATGGAGTGAACTTGAACATGAAATTAAATCTTCATTCAAGACATACCACTCAAAAAGAAATCAGTGATCTATATTCCCTCATAAAAGCCTGCCCACTATGCATAACACATGCAAAGATAACTGTAGTGAAAGAGTCAGATGGCTGCTTATTAATTTACTAACTATTTCTCTGAAATTTAGGCAGAAATCAGACTTCCCTAAAGGCAATCTCTTTTTCCAAGCTTTAATTCAGGGTGAGTGTTTGAGCAAGGGGTAGGACAAAATGACCTCTGGATACAAATTATTCTCTGGTGACCCAGTAACACTGCTGTGTACAGGTCAAATTAGTCCCATAACACTCCTGATGTGCCATTCCATTTAGGTTCAAAACAAGTAATTTAAGTAGTTTTCCAAAATTTCAATGTACAAATGACCTAGGAAAACACAGACTCAAATCACACAGATGTAAGCTAGGCTATACCTGCCACAAAAGTGTGTGCTGTCCTGAAACATTGGTTTAAAACCATAATGTTTTGTATGCCTTGAATATTAATAGTGCTGTTGAGATTCCCCTAGAGTGTTCAAGCAGTTCTTTCTGTGGACAAAGTTCCTTTTAAAGTTCCATGACCCACTTTGTACTCTCAGGTATGCACATGCATACAGATTTGTGGATCTCACCCACAAACAAGGACACTCCTGTTTTATCATCACTCTCAGGTGAGAACCTGTTAGAAATGAAGTCCTGTTGAAGGACCCCAAGGACCTACTTACTTTTGCAAGAGGGAGTTCTTGAATTTTTCAGCGTTCAGCTCTATCCGGAGCTGCTCCGCGCTCTTTTTTGCGGCAGAGAGAAGCACTGAATGCTTCACTAGTGCCACAGCCGAAGGCCTTTTCTCAGGATCAGGATTAATCATAACCTTGGGGAAAAAAGAAAACAAGGCATCCTTGGTTAAGGCCAGCAAAACAATAAATTACACTTATCAGCGAGCCACTAGTACAGGAGTTCTTACTTTTAGTAAGTCTAGTAATTCTTGAGAAAGCACTTGTGGTAGTCTGGGCAGTTTTCCTTGCCGAATTTCGTGCCACTGGTCCCCATTGGTTGGAAGTGGCTCAGCTCCAGCAGCACAGACAACAGTCAGAGCGAGAGCAAAAATATCTGCTTTTGGCAAGTGAGTGTAGTTCTGGAAAAGAAAACAGGAAAAATAAATTCAGCATTTTTTCCTAAATGAAACAGCATGCAGGCCTAACACCACTGCTTCCCACTAACAGAAGAGTTACCTCTTGTAGGACTTCATTGGCAAGGAAACGGCTGTCACCTTCTTCCACTTGAGGACTAGAGACTCGAGTTACATGGCCCAGGTCACCTGCAAGGAGAAAAGAAAGTTACTTTTCAGAAGACAACAATATGATGCAATTCTTTTGCACACAAGTGTGCTGTTTCTCACCTATTTTAAATATGACTCTGTCAGATGACCAGTCATCATCATCGCCTTCCTCTAGAGTTATACTCGGGACTGATGTTCTAGATATGAAAATGTTACCTGAAAAAGAGCAGAACTGTTAAAAGAAACATTTCCGTACCATTTCTACTTGACCTAGTTTCAGTACAGTTTGCTTTAGTTTTATTTGTATATAAACCCTGTTCAAAGAATGAGAAGCTATAACTGATTCGCTGTGGCCCCTCTGCTGGGAAGGCTGCCAAGTGTTATGCAAGTAGAGTCAATTACACAAAAAGGACCCAAGATAAACTCAACAGTTTAGGTCTGCTGGCCAATTTTATAACTGACATCTTTGTGCTCCTATTCAGAGCTTCAGGGAAGAATTTACAGTTAGTAAGGTGGGGCTAACTGTTCATTTTTCTACAGCAGATTAAATGAACTGAGCAAGTTGTCAATAGAGAGTAGAGTAGTTACAAACTTACTAGGTTTGATATCCATGTGTACCAGGGACATTGAATGAATGTACTTTAAACCTCGAGCCACTTGAAGCAGCAAGTCCTTCAGTTCTGGTTCAGTAAAGTAACGCATATTTCTGTAATTTTCACTTATGGCATCTGCTAAACTGCCACCTAAAAAAACATTGAGAAAACAAGTTATATTTTTGCATCAAACAGCTGACAAAGTAACAACAACTAGCTCCCAAAATTAAGTTAATATATCACAAAGAACTTGCTGGCAATATACAATGAGTGTAAAATATAGTGGTGTATCCTCTTTTTAGCCATATAACAATAAAATGAAATTCTTTTCTCCTGTAATTGTCACACTAACAAGATATTAACACAAGAGAAAGGGCTCACTCTCTCTTCCAAATTGCTGTCAGAGCATCAACAATAGCAAAATGCTTCAGAACCGAGTTTAATCTCCTTTTGAATGGAAACTCTAGCAATTTCCTCCAATCCAGCTTGTACTACTGTAAGAAGAAAGAACAGTTCTTCTGCTCACAAACACCTCACGGTACTTCCAGTATGCTTAAACATGCATGACTTGGTCTGCAACTTTGTACAGTTTTTGTTTCATCCATCTGAATTGCCTTTTCAAGAAAGGAATGTCAGTCACTTGAGAGAAAGACAGCATGAGCTATTAATAGGGTAATCAGTTCCTAACTAGTGTTAAGAGCTTGTAGATACCTGTACATAGATAGATATAGATATCTTCTTTACTTACCATTGCAATATTCATTCTGTATAAGCATGTGATCATCTTCTGCCCATGCAGAGTAGTACCTCACTACATGAGAATGCTGTCCCAGAACTGCATGTGCATAGACCTCTCTTAAAGCATTCTGCCTGTTAGACACAAAACCAACAGCACATGTGAGTATTGCAAGGTGAAATTAGTATAATTTCTTATTACAGTAGGTACTTCTAATTAAAATACTCCTATTCAATTCTGTGCACCCTAAGCTGCATTTGTACTTATGTCCAAACAGCTAAAATAATTTACATTATATTAAAAGACTTAATATATGGAACATCAAAAAACCAGTTTGGTGTGGGAGCCACACTTGCATTACATACTTGCCAGTAGAAATAGCAAACTTTGAGATGAATGACTGAAGTTCTAGGCAAAAAATAAAAGTGCTCATAAACCAAGGGTTTGACTGAACTCAATTTTTGTGCAACTCAGACTTGTGGGGTTTATATTGTAACTATTTGAACACACTATTGTGTGTTCAAATACTTTTAATATAAACTATTTGAACAATTATTCCCCACACTATTGAAGTATGGGGAGAAGTCCTGAATCACAGGCTCATTCACAAACACCAAAAAATACCCCCAAACTGACTTAACTCATCTGCATGCCACTCAAGCTGACAAGGATGAGGACTGAGTTGGGAATAGTGCCCTCCTTCCATCTCTCAAAGAACCACCCTTGCAAGGAAGTGTTATTCTCACTTTGAGAACAGTGTTTCCACACAGAATACTGGGACAAACATCTGGCAGGAGAGAGGCCAATCAGCCTCTTCTCCCCAGTACCTTTAATTCATGTTTGTTTTATACTTTCCTCTTAAATGCCTTCTCTAGACACCAACACAACGAGCCATGTGAAGAAAAAACACCAAGAGAAGACTTAAGTTTTAAGAGCAGGAAGTACTCACTCGTCCACTGAGCCGGCCAGGGGTTTCTTGGATCGTTTTATTGCATAGATGCAGCCATCCAGCCTCTTCACACACTTAAACACAGAGCCAAATTCACCAGACCCAATCTTCTCCAGTTCATGGAATTCAGTTGCATACCGTGACTTCATGTTACTTTCTGTTATTGTTATCCTCTGCAAAGATTAGCAAGGAAAATATTTAGATCTGCAGATACACAAATGCAGATACACAGCCTTAGTATCAAGGCTGAAAGATGAAGTACCTTAGCAGGTCTCATGGTTTCCTCTTCAGGCTCTCCATCACTTGGTTCCATGTCCTCTCCACAAGAGCTGAAATACACACCAGAAATAACATGGTTTAAGTAAACTTAAAACTGAAGCCCAGAAGCTGTTGAATTTTTCTGAGATCTAGTTCTCCTATTCTATCTAATTCTAGTTAGCTAATTGAACACTAGACATCTATAAACACAAACTCATAAAATTGCCATGCTAATATCTTTGTCATTTCTTTCTTCATGTTTCACACTTGTGTTTAATACATTTTTTTCCTCCTTAAGAGAAGGCTGTGCATGGCTGATTATATGATAGAAAAAAGACCAGCACACAGCCTAGTCTGTCCTCTCTGTACAGCAATCAAAAGATCTAGTGCTAAATGATTATTTCATTATATCATGCCTCTTGAAGCACATGCTTTAAGAGCTGTATTATATATTACTAACAACCTGCAAGCAAAAATACTTTCTTAGCAATTTGTAACAAAATTTTTGCAGCCAAAAGTAGTTCTAAATACAAGTTTTATAAAGGAAGTTACAAGCCACTCACTCATTCCAGTGTATCCTCTTCCTCCTACGACATTTGCCTTCAGAGTTGTGAAGGAACATGGAGTCGGGAGTGAAGGGATTGATGTTCACATGAGGTGTTTGTCTAAAATCTTCTTCTTGCTTCTCTGATTTCCCAACATTCATAAACAGCGAGCCCCCTCGAAGTTTGACTGAGCTGGAGCCTAAGCCTTGTGCTTTAGAAAGCAAACTCTGTATTGAAAAAAAAGAAACAAAACCAAAATATTTATAGTCATTTCTAGCCTTGATATTGCCTTAGACATTAAACAGTCAGGTCATGCCTGAAGGCATCATTACAGCATTGTCTAATTAAAGTTAGCATCAGTCGTTTAAATATCTGCATTTGCATCAAAAAGACTTTCTAAGAAACTACTATGCTTTGTACTCTACACAGAAACAGTTCAAGCAAATAAGTATTAAAATTATTTTCAAAAGATTGTAAAGATGATGAGAGTAACCTTTTTTCTGTCTTCAATCATTTCATCACCTAAACTTCCTGGACAAATCTTTGTAAAGATGAAACTCGAAGACAGTCCTGTACTGTATCACTATGATTTGCACATGCATGATGTGGAAGTTAGATCAGACAAGAAATGATCTTTGGATTCTACAAATTTAAGTGACAATCTTAAAAAATTAATGCAACAAATGCAACATTTAATATTGATGCACTGGTGCGTTTTCTGAGCCTACAAAAATGGTTCAAGAATTGGCAGCATGGCTGCACTGTCAGTTAAATATCCAAAACTGATCTTCTGGGTGCTAATTTGCCAGACCAGGCATCTTCTAGGCACACAACAAAACTTCTCCCAGTAACACTGAGAAATCTGCACCCGAGTCTCCTTCACCCTGGTGAGGATGCAAGGATGACTGGATCACAAACAGGAGCATCACCTTACCCTAACAACAAAGTAAAGATTTGACAGGACTAAAGCCTAAACCACCACAGGGAAGAACACTCAGTACATGGGAATCTCAACTGCAATCCTCAAATCTGCCCTAGATGAAGAGCTGTGCTTCTCAGGACACATTTCTGTACTTCCACTGGATACCTGAACCAACTGATTCTTCTAAAGATAACCTATGTAGAATTTGGCCACCCAATTTAAAAATCCCATTGAGCTGCTGTGTTAAGAACTTGTTTTTAGTATCACATTCCACAAAACTTTTGCAGCGCTGAAGCATCTGCTCCTGACAAGGTGTAAAATCATCACAAATTTTACTTTTACAAACTTGTACCACTGATTTTTAGCAATGAACCCTCACTAGAGATGGAAGCTGTAGAAAACCAATTAAGAAGGAAGCCTTCCTCGCACCTTAAGTCAGTTGTTTTCCATCTATAGTCTATAGACCCCTGGGAGATTATCCCCGGGGATTATCCCAGGATTACTTCTAAAGGGCTATACGAAAAGTAATGAAGAAAGGAAGCCAATTATCACTAGATTTAAATTAACTATACGGGATTCTACACAGCGTAGAGTTCAAAAGTTGAAACGCCTTCCAAAAGCCTGCTATTGACAGAGTTAAGAGCTATCCATCTCTCCCTCTAAACTCCGGACTCCATCGGTTTCCCAGCAGAGCCTCTCAGGGTGCAGGGGTGCGGAGCTGCAGCAGCGCTCAGCCCCACAGCAGAGCCCACGAGGCTGGAGCAGCCTCTGAGACCACCGTGAGCCCGGCCCATGACCCAGCACCGCCGTGCCACCAGCCCACCGCTCTCAGTGCCGTGTCCAGGCTTTCCTTAAACACCTCCGGGGACCGTGACTCCGCCGCCTCCCAGGGCACTCCATTCCGATGAGCAATCACCCTTCCTGTGAGGAAATTCCTCCCAGGACACGCCAGCTCACCGAGAGACGCTCAGGATCACACCCCGAGCCGAGCTTTAACTTTCCGGCTACACCCCTACCAACGCCCACTCCAGCACGCACTTCAGGAATTTCGATACTCTACGCTCGCACTTTGCTTTCCACAAAGCACTGCCAGACTCGGAAAGCTTTTTTGTTTCTACACGACTACCACCTAAGTGCCCGTGTCCCGTCGGGAGGCGGCGCCCCCGGCCCCGCCCCGCCCCGGCGGAGCCCCCGGCGGTCCCGAGCGGCGCCGCCGCCGTTACATAACGGACCGGCGGGCCCGGCCCCGGCTCACCTTGGGCGTGTGCGGCGTGTCGAACAGCCGCAGCTTGCGCAGGGTCTTGTGCGGCGGCGTGCCCGGGTAGTCGGGCAGCGGCGAGCCGGGCTCCTCGCCCCGCGCCCCCCGGTACCCGCCGGCCGCCGGGTGCGGCGGGGAGCGCTCGCAGCAGCGCCGGCCCTTGTGCGGGGCCAGCGGCGAGGGCGAGTCGAGCAGGAAATAGGCTCCGGGCGACTTGACCGGCGAGGAGCCGAAGCCCTCCTCCTCCCACGAGTCCCCCTCGTCCGGCAGCGGCGCCGCCGCCGGCTCCATCTCCTCCTCCTCCTCCTCCAGCAGGGGCGGGTCGCTCCGCGCCGGGGTGCGCGCGGCCGAGAGCGGCGAGTCCGCCTCCTGGAACGCCGAGTCCTCGCCGGTGCTGTTGGCGCTGCTGCTGCCGCAGCCTTCCTCCTCCTCCTCTTCCTCCTCCTCCTCGCAGTCGCTGTGGCCGCTCAGGAACAGCAGCTTCTGCCGGATCGGGGCCGCCGCCCGCCGGGCCGAGACGCGCCGCGGCGGCGCCGCCCGCTGCAGGCTGAGGAAGCTCATGGCGGCCGCTCCGCGCGTGCGGCTCCCGCTGCGCTGCCCGCGCTGCGCCCGCGTGCGGTGCCGGTTCGGCTCGCGCTGCCCACGAACGGCCCCGCCGCGCGCGCCGTTCGGACTCCGCGGCTTTCCCGCGACCGTTGGTCACGTGCCGCGCACGCCGGCCAATCGCGCCCGCCCACCGGGTTTGAAAACACGGCGAA
>NW_024366591.1:651807-734382 GCF_014805655.1 Passer montanus
CCGCCCCCGAGGCGGCCGCGCGGACGTGTCCGCCCGTGAGGCGCGCGCCCGGCGCCATCTTAGCCCCGGGGCGGCCCCGCCCGGGCAGCGGGAACCGCCTGGAGACGGCGTCCGGGAGCGCCGGGAACACCGCGGGGACGGCGCCTGCCCGGCCCTGCCAGCTCCCGGGACAGCGCCCGGCGAGCTCCGGGACAGCGCGCCGCCCTGCGGGACTGCCGCTCCCCGCTCCTCTGCAACGTGGTCTTGCTCCCGTAGAGCTGCTGGAACTGAGCGCGCAAAAATGTCCATAACAATAATAATACTACTGCAGTATCTAATATATAACAACAATAATAGGAGCACCTTCTGCGGCGTTTTTCCTGCGCTGAGCGCAGCCGGGCCGGTTACCGATTCCACGGCGGGACGCACGTGGTTTAAAGGGCCGCGGGAGCCGCAGCCGCGCCCGGGCCGCGCCCGCCCGCAGGACGCTTCCCCACGGCCTCGGTGCCAGCACAGCGAAGGCCACGGATGCCTCATGCTGTCATCAGACGTGTCTCCCCACAGGTGCCACCACTTGGCCTCTCGGCTTCGTTTTCTGTCTGGTTATACCCAGCAATAAACCTGCCCCTCTCTTCTGAACCAAGTCACCTTCCAACGAGCCCCTTGGGTAACAAAGCACATGAAAACATAGGGGTTTTCCAGCCACGGGAGCCCCGGAGAGCCCCAAGCCCGGCTGGGTACGCGTGTTGAGCTGCTCTCCGATGCTGCAGGCTCTCTGGGCAGGCACAGCATCCCGGGATATACAGAGCAATCCCCGGGATTTGGTCACCTCTCCGGCCTCCTCCGCAGAGCTCCCCCTCCTCGCCCGGCACACAATCCTCATGTGCTGCCCCTGGCTCACTCCTAGAGAGCAGAACCTCGGACCCACAGGGATGTCAGTGTCCCCCGTTCCACTTCTGGCAATTCCAAACCTCTTCTGCATGAAAATACCCATTTCTCTGCAGAGAGCTGTCCTGGTTTTAGGACAAGCAGTGATGAGCCACAAGTGATGGAACACAAGTTTTGAGATTTGCATTTTGGAGAAGACTGAAAACGGGTTTCAGAAAACTGAAAGTGGCCAACATAACCTGTGAAAATAGGTCAGAGATAAGGTTACATCAAGCCAAGTATAAACACACTAAGTATGCAATAATTTAGAACCACACTAACATCCCATTAAAAATATTCATTTTTTAAAGGAGGTGCTCTGTGTAGCAAGTGCTAACTGAAGCATTCAGATTTTAGAACAGATGATGCAAGAGAAGGTTATTTAAAAATAGAATCTCCACCACCTCTTTCTCCACTCAGAGTTCACAGAGAGAGATGCAATTCTTACAAAGTGACTCAAAACTTCCCAGCCACTATGTGTGGCTGGCTTCAGTCATAAATGGAGTTTCCTTTTCTTTGAAAAAGTTTAGACTGTAAGCTTTCAATAAATCCGTCCCCCTGTAATGCCAAAGCTTGCAGTCTCCTTCCCAAACTCCATCTAATATAACTCATGCCTTCTGGAGTCTACAGACACAGGTATTTGGTGACAGCAAGTGACAAACTGAAGTTCAGAAGCCCTGTTGTAACTGAGTTTAACCAATGAATTACCAATCACTGGAACAGTTTAGTTTGGGGACAAAATCAAGTGGTACAAGTCAGAGCTGTACAGAGAAAAAAGTATTTCTGAAGAGAAGACAGATAGGAAAGGAAAGGAAAGGAAAAAAGGAACGGAACAATAAGGAGACAACATTAACACAGTGATTTTAAATGAAAGTTTATTTGCAATCTGAAAGCAATTAAGAAAGGGAAGTAGTGAATAAATATGTAGCTAACAAAATGCACAGCTGCTATGTAAGAGTTCACAGGCTCTGTGTCCATGCTGCTCTGAATTTGCACCCCTTGTTCTTTTGCTGCAGGTCCTGTACTCTGACAGGACCATGAACAGCAGCAGTGTTGAAGAGGTGACTTCTGCCCAGACTGAGAGAGGAACTCTGCTCCCCTGTGACAGCTGTGATTGTCATGAGGAGCCCTGGGAGCAGCCTGGCTGAAGAGCCCCACAGAGCCAATTCCCTCCCAGAGAGCACCTGAGCAATGGACATCTCCAGGGGAGGAAGAAGCTGAGTGAGGAGGAGCTCTGCAGGCTTCCACTGTGCCACACTCTTCCAGTCAAATCATCCCAAATTCTCTGAAGCTGAGTAAATTGCACCTCTGAACTGCTACATCTTGCAGACTCAAGCCCTGATTCTTCCAAAAGACGTAACAGCACACAAACTGATGGCTAGGCGGTGCCTGGCTGATATTCCTACAAATTTGAGTGGTTTAACGGAGTTCAGGATATCTATTTACAAAATTGGTTCTTTTCCTTTTTATAATACTTGTTTTTAAGGTGCACTGAAGATTTTGCTACTAGAAATATTTATCTGGAGCAGTACACACTCACAGGCAAACAGCTGCTTTTAACTAGGAGTTTTCAAGCTCAAGGAAACCATTGTTTCCAACTTTTGTGGCTAGCAGGGGAAGTGAAATAAGAATGGGGAAGATATAGAACAATGGCCAATTTGTCTGGCTGTCAGAACTGCCAGAGAAGTGGCATTGCCATCTTGTCAGGATTCCTAGCTCATCTGCAAGTGCAGGAATCCTCCAAAACCACTTCCATCAAATTGGAAGAGTTCTGCCAAAACCTGACTGAAACCCATTCTACATCAGGCAGCATAATTCACCTTATCAGGGAAGGTGTAAATGGAGTGAAAGAAAAGAGGAAGAAGGTAAAACTGCTTTTATGAAAAACAGAAACACTACAGGCACCTGTGCCAAGGCCGTTGGTGGAGAACTGAGAGCAGAGAGATCTTTGCTGTTTTCCCAGCTTTTATCTTGGTTTTCAGCAGGTACCCAGGGACCAGTGTGCTTATCACAGTGCCAGCAATGCCATTCCAGTGCTCACACAAGACTTGGCATATACAGGGACAACAGGTCCCAGTGGGAGTGTGCCAACTGGGAGATGTTGTGTCTGGGCCACTGACAGCCTAAAGGTGAGCAGTTTAAAGATTATTTTATCTGGGGTTGTGCTGCTAACAGCTGCTGGTAGCTGGCAACCTCTTTCTCTTCAATTACAAGGTCCAGAGTTAAATGAGTTTCCCATCAAAAATGGACTTTGTATATCCAAAGACATGCCAACAGCTTCCAGTTCTTGTTCTCTTTTTAGTCTATAGTCTGCAGGCAGAGAGAACATTTCTCAGGGATTTATTCACCCAGGAACTCTAATAAGAACAAGGTAGAGAATAGAATGGGGATTTTGACAGCACCACAGTTTCCACAAAGTAAAGAACAGCTTCTGGATCCAAAATCTAGGAATTTCAGGGAAGATCCAAAGGTACTCAGAAGTTAAAATGTACAAAGCACATTAAAAAGGTACAGGTTGTGCCAAGAAGTACAATTCAGTAATTCTCTGTGACTACAAGAGCACACACTCATGACAGTTTCTAGTGACTCCCTTTTTTGTTTTTAAGTCTACTTCTTAACATTTGAAATCTGCTTAATAAGAAAAATCGCAAAACAGTCTGTTCCTGAGAGTTGTATTCAGATAAGAAATTTCCTCCAAAATATCTGAAGAGTGGAAGATTGCCATGACTGAAACAGGTACAATGAGAATGTCCTATTCCTCTGTTGAGGCAAAGTTAAAATTAACAAAATAGAAAGATTTTGTACCAGCAATTAAAAACCTCACAACGTCTAATGCAGAGAAACGAAGCAGTCACTACACTACTAATTTACCTCCATCAATAACCTCTTTCCTTTTTGTCCTTCAGGGAACACACAAAACCATAAGAGAGGTACTGTGCCTTTTTTCAAATCTGCTACTCTTCTAACAATCTCTTATGTGCATATTTAAGGTAAGACATTTTACAAACATTTTTAGGTGTGCAGATAAATATTTTTTTAAAATCTGTGTCTTACTGTCTTGAATGTATCTATTTAAAAACAAAAAGCAGCTAATCCCATCTGTCCCACAAACCATTCTTGCACTTTCTGATTTTTCAGTCATTACAACCTATATTCAAATCTGAATTAGCCCCACACCAGGGAAAAAAACCCACTGGAGATGTGGATTTGGACCACTGTTGTATCTCCAGGAGCTTTTTACATCCATGTGGGTAGTTTGTTATGGCAGCAGACCTGCCAGGTGTTGGAAAGTCAGCCTCTTCCCCTTGTCTTGCCTCACTAAGATGCCTGTTCAGGAACTCTCAGCAAATCCTACAGAACCAAGCAGTAACACGATGGAGAGACCAAAAGTCTCTTGAAAAATAAGTAAAAAGCAGCAGCCAATCAACCCAAAGGCTGATGATGGATTTAAACAAAAGAAAGGGTAATATACTGGGGGTTTTGACAACCACATAAGATACTTTTTACTTACAGGAAAAGTTCCACACAATAACTTGTATCTTGAAAGTGTAAATGGTTTGTCATTCCTTTGAAAAAAATGCTGCAAATAATTAAACAGAACAGTAATAACCCAAAGAAAATCTCTTATTGTTTCAGAACCTGAGAAGGATTGGATTTAAGGGGGTCACATTTCCAGCAGAGATAAATACACAGACTGTGTAGGACTAAGTGCTCACCTGTTCATACAGGCTTCTATGTTTATTGGGATAATTCATATAAGCTTTTATGTTTATTGGGATAATTAAAGTCTGCTTTGAATATAACCCTCAAAGTCTGGTATCACCTCTTCCTGATAGGGTGAGGTGTCAACAACTTAGTGCTAATGGTGATAGCCTAATGAGCTAATGTAGGATTTTCCTCTGGCCAACTGAACTCCACCAGCAGAATGAAAAACAGAATCAAAGGAATGCCAAACTGATGGGACATTTCACAATACACATAACACAACAAGATAAAATGCTTGCTTCTCTGCCTCAGTTTGAGTGCAGTTTACTACCTCCAACAAAAGAACTGAAAATGGCTCTTGATTTTTGTTTTGTTGTCATAGGTGTCTATGCTTTAGAAGGTTTTTATCCATAGAATACAGGATACTTTTGGGGAAAATGGTGCTCAAATATATACTTTGCAAATAAAAAAGTAGGAGTACCTTATTATAACCAAGGGGCTGGAGTTTGATTTTATGTATCTGCAAAGACAAAGCAATTTCCATTTTTTCAAGACAAAAATTATATACGCTGAATAAATAATTTTTTTAAAGCTTCAGACAACTCCAAGTTAATAGCTGAACAGGACACAAGTTACCTGTCACTTCCAGTCTCTCAAAACCTTACTACATAAGAAAATCAGTTTGCATGCCACCCAGATATTAATGAAATTTCACCTGCAGTGTTTGAAAATTACACAGAAAATTTGTTTTCATTCAAAAACAAACTGAGTGAACAAAACAGGTTTGTTATGGGGCATTTCTGCATCTTGGTCAGCTTTAAGGTGTAGAGTCTGACAAATCTCAACAGCTGTAGATGCCAGATTCAGAAACATTTTCGAGCAGATCCTTACTCCACACTTCCCTGGGGAGGGCTCCCTGAGTGCACTGGGCAAGGCACAGGGATTTCCCTGCTCCAGCACAATCCCTGCAGAACCCAGAGCAGGCAGTGGGACAAACTGGGGCAGTGTTTGAGGGCTGAGGAGGGTCAGGAAGCAGAGCAAAGCTCAGGCGGTGTTTATCAGCTCCTGAGCCCGTCCTGCCCTTGTGCTGAGCAGACACCACGTGCTTGTCTCACACCAGACCTGCGGTATCGGTCAGCTGAGCTGGGCTTAATCACAGCAGCAGGGATGAGGGCTGTTTGCAGCTGGATTTACTCTTATGAAAACCATTAGCCCTTCAGGGTAAAAGCCGTCCTGTTGTTATGCAGAGTGTGTCTGCCAAACAGGTCACCAGCCTGCAGCACCCAAAATAATCGCCTCCTATCAGCAGAAGCACTAAACCACAGTAAAGCAAAGGCCACCATAGGGAAAATCTGGATCAGTACTTAAAAGGGAAAAGTTGACTGCGAGGTCTGGAAAGACTTTGGGCTTATTCCTTCATAGGGAGAATTTGGTATAGACCCGGAATTGAAATACAAGAGAAAAATCGTGACGGGAAATGTGGGAGTCAGTCTGCAAGAGGCAGTGATACACTGAGCTGATTTACTTTACAGGGCTCATCTTTTACAAGCTACTTCTTTCTAGTGTGCCAAAGCATTCCCTTGGAGACAGTTTTCCAAAGAGAGGTGGAATCTGTGGGTAAAATATAGAGATTTCCACTGCCAAACACCCAGTCCTGTCATATTCGGTGCTTCCTCCTCCTGAAATAATTTTTGCCCATTTTCCTATCTATCTAATGTCTAAACTCCACTAGAGGACCTTCCAATGCCAACATGCAGCATCAGCTGCCGAAACAGCTCCTTCCACTGGTGGCTGAATGGAAGCAGGAGGGGAGAATCCCCAAGGTCTGTTATGAAGACAGGCCTTGCAGCTAAGGCACACAGAATCACCTCAGCTTTTCTTTAGGCACTAAGCAGTCTAAGTAATCTACCTTTTTTATGTCGAGGGAGCTAGCAAAACATGGAAGAACCACCTTTGACTTGGGAATTTTGTAGGAGTAACTGGTAAGGTAACAGTCACAGAAATAAATTTTAAAATACTACAGTTTTCCTGACTGAGCTGGTTGTGAATGACACCTTGCAGCAAACCAACTTGTATGAAAGAGAAAGAATACTCACATTTGTACAGTGGTCAGGAAATGTCCTGGGAAATGAGAAGAAGTAAGAACTGAAGTTATTTCTTTGCTAAGTCAAAGCCACCGTTCCAGCCACCATTTCCAGAAACTATTAGCAATGAAATTTAAGAAAAAAAAAAAACCTTGAACATTCACATGAAATGATACAACTTTAATTTCTAAAAGGTGATAAGTACTAAGAAACTGATCTAGTTGACAGGCAATTAATCCTCCTTGCATAGTACATTTATCTCCATGGGATATCAAGATTTACAACATTTCAGAAAAACTGGCACCTAAGTGAGCAAGCAACCTCAATCCTATACAAAAGTTACAGACAACCTATATGTTTCCAAGTTTCACTTTGTAATTTATGAAGAGAATGGCCTTTGCTTTGTCCCAATCTATCCACAGTACTGTATTCTCTCACTGCTTCTGTGTAGAAAACATAAAAGGCTGCAACCCACTCTGATACAGTAATTCACAATAAATTGGCTCATTCTATTGAAACTTGGCCTTTCTGAGGTCAAATATCTCAAGGTACTTAGTTATGGACTTTGTTTTTTCATGTAGGATGTGCACCTCATAATACTTGGGATTCCTTAATAAAGATTTTGTCCAGAGGATGTTCAATCCTTCCCTTGAGAAAGCTAAAGGTGAGGCTTCAGTTTTAGAAGTGCTCTTGACACTAATCAAAAATTAGCACTGAATCTTACAGGAAGCCAAAAGTTTTTAACTTGCTTAACCAGCTTGCTAACAAGACAAGAGTAAAAACACTTCTTCATATAAAAAAATTGAAAGTTACATTTTGCTGTATATGCTAGACATATCTACAATGGATTTTTTCCTTTACAGAATGATAGTTGGAGAGGAGCATTGTACTTACATCATCATTAATCCCTTTTTTCTAGTAACTTGTGTCCCGATTTTCAAAAGCACTGATTATCAAGCACATCCTAGGTACTGAATGGCAGCAGCAGGCACTCAGAACTGTCGAAAATAAACTATTAGTACTTGCACTTTTGCTGCAAATGCACCATTTGAAAATAGTTCACTTGAAAATGGGTAACTTCACCTTCTAGTGAAAACCACTCTTGTAGTGTTTTAGAATGTCTGAGATAACTATTACCAATATTTGCTTAATACACTATAGTGGATCACGGTCAAAATTAATGCCAAAAAATGGAAGTTTATGATAAATAAACTTTGAAAAAATTTACACAAGGCCGTAAATAAATAATTTGAACTTCAGTCTCAGTAAGAAGTAAAACAGTATGTCACATGACAATATCACCCTATCTAAACAATACAATCTTGCTATATTTTATTGCATAATAATTTGAGAGTAACATCTTAAGTAAAATATGTAAAGAAACAAAATCATTAGATTTACTTTCTTTAATATTCAACAACCAGTTCTTTGTACATAATCCAATTTAAAGATAATATAATTAGCACTTCCAGCATTAACAGTCTGTATTTACAATGAATGAGATGGGGTAGATAATCTAAAGAGTATTCAAATCTGTATGAAACAAATCGAAATACGAAGATTTACAGTAGTAGGCTCAAAATCCAAGACTTTTCCATTAATGGAATGCAATTTAAAAAGGCTTTGTTGCCTTTATTACTTGTAAGGGTTCCTGAAATGGTTATTTAAACAGCTGAAATCTTCAGTAATGCCTTCATTATTTGTACATGACATTAAAAATTCATTCCAATACTTCTATTTTTTACTTGCTTGTAGACCAGTCTGAAATCTGATGAAAGGATAACAAGGAAGTTTACTATATAATCCTAATTCCATATTCCTGAATGCAACGGTTGGAAGTAGATGATGTCAGTCCATTCCAAGGGTTATGTACACAAAACTTAGAAAATGTTCTTCACTCTTGCATAAAATGTGTACACAGTATCAGTGAGTGGGGGACTTCAAAGTTTGTATGGGCTGTTGCTGGCATGGACCTTTGTTGGTTGAAAATAAAATACCTTTCACTCTATTGTTCTGGTAGCAGTTTTACAAGTTAATCATCAATCCCTGGTGTTTCCCCTTGTTGTATTCTGGAGGCTATTCTAATGGCTTCTTCCAGAGACTGTTGTTCTCCAAGCTGAAACAAACACATTTAAACAGAAAGAAATCCAAAACGTTAAACTTAGATAATACATACATCAAAAAAAGATCTGAAAGCAAAGATCTAGATACCAAACACTTCAGCCCAACTAAGTGTGATCAGTATTGTCACACCTCTCCTGGATGATAATATATACCAGCAGCTATCTAATCAGCATGACAATTAAGATAGCTGCTGATAGGAGATGACTGACGCTGAGTTTCTATGTAACCACCAAATACAAGTGCTTCAAAGAACTGCTGCAGGATAAACACACTTCATGACCCACAAAGTAGGTGATATTTTACTTGGCAGACATTACAAAGTTCAGACCTGGCACAGAAGTCACAGTGGCTGTTGCATTACATTTTATCACTGGTAAAGCAAGCAAACATCTTCATTTTTCTTAACTCTCTTAACAGAAAGTCAGCTCTTTGGAACACCACATGACATTAATTTATAGGAGAAGTGTTCATTTATTGCAGAATACCAACTGCATAAAAAGCTGTTGTGATGACACTGTTTGATTCTACAGTTAGTTTAGAGAGGAAATTATCTGGTACTAAGATAACCAGCCCTGAATAAATACACCTTGACACAATTTTGGGAAGGAATCTATGGAGTTTGATAATATGTTCATGGGAAGGCTGAAGAAAACCTCAGCCTGTAAAGCTGGCCATTACCTATTGACTCAGAAGAAATCCATAAGGAAGTGTGAAAGGTAAAACCCAATTGTTTGACCAAATGGGACAACTCTAAGTATCACTTGTTATTTTTACAGTCAGTGCATATCACATTCTGGATCCACTCAAATCAAGACCTCTGTTTTCACCTCGTTAGGATTTCAATAGGACTATCAGGCTCCTGGCTTTACCAGTACTTAGAAACCAAATGGATTAATTTGTTAGTATTGAAGTACAAGAGAAAAGCCAATCAAACCCTCAGGAATAATGAATAGTATTTCAATTTAAAAATCTCTTCCGTTTGTGTATTTTAAGTTTAATTAATGTAAAGAGATTTAAGTTAATGCTCCATTGCTGGCGACAGAAGAGGTGCTTGTGCAGAGTGCCTGTTTTCCTTTCATTCAAAGGACCCTTTTAACCACTTTTTTCTTACTCTCATGCAAAAATTGCCTTCTGACATGGTTTCTCTTACAGGCAGTTTTGATTAGTGCCAACTTAGCTCAAAAGAGAGGAGTTCAGAATTCAGAGCTTCTCAACTTTCAACAGCATCTGACTTGCTACTTTCCATTTAACAAAGGGTAAAATAACAATCTCTTGTTTCTGCTTGAGGATATTAATACTACTTCTTTCAATCTGAGCTCTTAAGAGCTCTTTCATACCTAGAAATTACCTTTTCCTGACAGTGTTTGAACAATGTGAGGAACTATTTACAGAGACTGTTTGTACTGTGCAGGTTTGGCACATAACAGAAGGTCACTATTTCCAGAGATTTCCGATTATTAATTTCTATATAACTGTTTGCACTACTTTGCTATTAGGATTTTGAGGTTCAAATAAAAAATTTGCTGATTTTATAAGTTCATAGCAATTTCTCCTTGAGAGTTTGGCTTTATATGTGTCAATCCTATACGTAAAGCTGAAGGATGAACAAAAGCACTTTTTCACTGAAAACCTGAGTCGATTAACTACTTGATTGACTTGAAGTTTGGACCTCCCCCAGCCTTCCTCTTTTTTTCAGAATAGACTTGGAAAATCAGATGCTGTTTATTCCTCTTCCTAACCCTGTATGTTACTTTAAATACGAGATCACACAGTTGTGGGCTATTTTTTTTTCAGGGAAACCAAGGCTATTATTCAAATCATTTTGTTATCTGACTAGGTAGTTTTTAGCACTAGGAAGTAAGAAACACTCCAAAAACCCATGTATCCCCATCTTACCTGTACTGCAATTTGTGTCCCATTGGATGTAGCCAACAATGTGACAGGTCTGGTTTCTGTAGTCACTAGATGGTGTCCGTGCTGCTGGTGTCCCATTTCTGAGGAGGCACTGTGAAACGCTGCTAAGTCTTGGGCCACAATTGCAACCTTCAGGACAAAGGGACACAATCACCTGCCTGGCAGATCTGTTCCTGCTCCTCACCTCCTACCACCACTGCCTTCACAGTTATAGTCAAAGCTGGGATCACTCATGAGCATAATTGTATTGTGCAAGAGAAAAGTCACCATAATTGTGTTCTCCAAATTATCTACTAGCTCTTAAAATACAAATATCCTCAGGACTGCAGCAATTCAATAATGCACCTACAGACCTGTGATTATCTACACAGAGATTGACAACTATCTTCATTTTCATGTGGTACAATTTTAGAACAGTAGAATGAACTTTAACTTAAACATCCTGTTTGTACTAAAATGTTAGCTGTTTTATCTGTACATTAAAAACCAACCTACAGATTCAGACTTACACAAATCTTTCCCATCTGCCAAATAAATTACAGTCCCATAATATTAACCAATGAAATTACAGTTCATACTGGATTCTGTACTTAGTTCTGTCACACATTTACTGTGTGACTTTGGGGAAGAAGCTTGGCATTTCTAGGTGTTATTTTACAGACACCTAAATGAATCATTGGACTGGTACCTCAGATTTTTTCTTGGTGCCCACTTGTTTTTATAACATTCCACCACCTGCTGATGTACAGCCTGGTAGAACACATCAGGCACTTAGGAGGGGAATGTGTTGGGCAGGTGCTGGAAACTGCTGAGCTACATCTACAGCAGTGCCAGGAGTGTGACAGCTCCGAAGGGGACACGAGGCAGGTGTGCAGGGCAGTCTCACCTGCTGTCCCTCGCTGCCCTCTGCAGTGACCATGGCCACCGAGTGCGTTCCGGCCGAGGAGATGACGGCGTCGTGGGCAGGGACGGTGATGGTGGTGCCATCCTGTGTCACCATGGTGATGGTGTTGCCGATGGCCTGCATGTCTGCCTGCGATATGTTCACCTGCAACACACAGAGCTCCTGAGGCAAGGAAGGGGCTGAGTGCTGCTCCAGCCCTCATTCCATCTGCCTCACTGGCATCCAACAGCTCGTGACCTTCCAGACACGCTTCCCTGTTCACAGCAAAGGATATGGCTCTCCATAGTTGGAGGGGTGACATACCTAATCCCAGAGCCTACAGCTCCACGTTAATCAGAGTGCATCCCAAATAACAGCGTAACAGATTATCTATGCATGTGTCTTCCACAGAGGTCAGTGGGATTTAAGGTTGTACCACCTGACGTACTTTGATCTTGATGTAAATACTAAAGAGCCCTACGAGGGCTTAGAATTTAAGCCACAAATAAACAATCCATAACAAATTAATAATATAATTTACTGATGTCTCCAGTATAAATGCATTAGGGCATCAGATACATAATTTTATGTCTGATTTACAAAGTAAGAAATCCCAGAACTAAAGTCAAGCCAAAAGACAATTTAAATGTAAAAGAATTCTGTGTCTAGGCTTCAAAAGGCCTTCATTTCAAAGGGTAAAAATGCCAGTTACTTAGTATTTCTGCAATTTCCAGTGTCCTGGCAATATACCAGGCCCCTTGGATATTTTATTTCAGTCTGAATTCAGAATATATCTTTCATATGTTACTGGTATTTCAGTTGCCCTGCCAGCTGATATAGAATTTTTTCCCCCAAAAGCCTTCAATATACTGCCACAGTGAATCAAGAGAGTTGTGTTGGAATCCCCTTCCAAAGAAATTTCATATGAAATCCTTAAAAACATGTATCCATGGAAAACCTTAAAAAAAGACAGCTATAGGAATATTCAAGTGGAAAACAGTATCAAAGGATTCCTTATCCTTTCGTTTATGTTACAAACTGCACACTACCAACCAAACTGCTTGTGAAGGAAGCACCTGGACTGAAAAGACTTCCCTCAACCCCCCAAAGTGTGGGCAGTCAAGACAGTGAAGATGCCCATCAGATTTTAACAGCATAATCTGGGAATTGTGAGAAACCTCAGAAAGAAGCTGTATATGTAACTGTTGTTTAAACAGCCCTTTTCAAAGTGACAAAGATTAACAAGGAGAGACCAGTCCCCTAACTAACTTTGTATTAATACAGTTTCATGTGTCAGAATATGTGCTTTCACTTAGGAGGCACAACCCTAAGATATCCTGACACAGCTCCAAAGAAGCTTCTTTCCACCAACATTTATCCAGAATCCTGTGTGATTTCAGAGAGCCCATGGAGCAGCTACCAACCCGTGCCTCAGCTCTCAGCATGGTTTTGTCAGCAGGTGACACTGCAGTAACTCACATGTTGGGTTCCATCCTGGGATATTAGTGCTACTTGTTGGCCTAATCCTGACTGAGTAACTGTAGCAACCTGTGCAGAAATGACATCTTCTCCCTCTACACCTGTCACGTAGGTGATCTGGGAGCCTTTGAGCACATCTTCACCTTGACCTGTTGGAAACAAAGAAGGCATAGGATACTTTTCATACTCTAAATGCTCCCAGGAGAGCAAATAACAAGGATTAAGTCCCAGTCTTGCCTGAAGTTTGAAACACTCCAACAGAAAAATTTAGTGGAAAGATGAGAAAAATAAAAGAAGGAAAGATACCAGAAGCAAGTCAGAAAGTCTTACTTTGGGAACACAGGGTGTAATCTTCTAGCAATGAATTTAAAGACACATAAATACTACATATACATTTAGTTTGTAAGCAAATATTAACATGTGATAAACATTTCTAATTTATTAAATGTTAACCTCTGCATTCAAGGGACTCCATGCAAACACAGCTGGATTTTTTTAAGGTTATTAATTAACAAACATACACAAGAACATAGTGACATGCCTTTGTGTGAAGATTTAAGTAAATTCATTATCTTGATAAATGTTTAACCTCAGCAAATAAATGTTATCATTCCTTTAAAAGAAGGAATTAAGCTATAGTAAATCTGCTTAAGGCATTCAGTGCAGTTTCCCACAAACATGTAGCAAAACAACTCTGCTAACCAAAACAGTTTGTGTGGATATTTCCCATCTTCAGGCACATCCAAAAATCACAATGTAACAAGTGGTGTTTGTCCTATCACAGTATTGCCTTCAGTCTGATCCTTTACACTCACAGGATTCAATACTCATGATACCATGAGCAGCAGACTCTGCGGAGTACTGCAGCACAGCAGCTCCTTTTCATCTCTGCCTCTAGGACAGTTTACAAAACTGCTCTAAACCACAGCAAAACAGCCCATATCACTTTATTGCAAAACCAGATTTTTTTTCTCAAGGCACAGCCTTTACTCCCACACAAAAGATTGTCACCAGCCATGGTGTTACACATATACACAGTCTTTGAAAAATCCCTAACAAAAGTCCAGTAAGTTGTAATCAGCTTAGAGTGTCTCTGGTCCTTTCCCCACATTCATATTTTTAGCAGGTTTGCTGACACTGCAACTCTAATTTCTCTCTTAGCCCCATGACTGCTATAAATGAGTTTATTACCTGGCCAATTACCATGCAATTTCTGTTTACAAGTTGCCTATCACCCTAAAAAGTCTTACAGAGAAATTAAGATATCTAATTAAGATATCCTTCTTAAGTACTTTATCTTTTTATCTATGTTTTCATAGCAAAATACCATCCAGCCCCTTTAATTTTTTGTTAACAACTAGAGAGTCAAAGGCTGCAATTCTAACCTGGAGGTGGCTCAAAGAAAGCCTCTTGTTCTTCCTCAATGGGCTCTGTGTCGTTGTGTGCTGTCCGTTTGTGCATAGCAAGGGTGGAGATCTGCTTGTAGGTCTTCCCGCAGTGATTGCAGTTGTAGGGTTTGGAATGAGTATGTACAACATGATGTTTGTATAAACTGGAATACTCTGTGAAACGTTTGTCACAGCCAGGAACCGTACACACATAGGGCTTCTCCCCTGCATGGCACAACAAAAGGTATACAGAGAACTTTATTCAGGATGCACAGGAAAAAATGCCAGCAAATGATATTTAGGGACAAACCTTCATTGCCAACCACACTTGAATTTCAAAGGCAGCAGGGAAGCTTAATCACACAAAGTTTATCAATGCAACGTCTTATTGTCTTTAAGAATTACTGCCACTAAATTTGGCCCATTTTTCTCCCTATCATTCCATCTAAAACATCCTTCTGATGAAAACAGAATGACACAGGCTGAAAACTGCAATTTCAGTTTGTCATTGTACTTAGAATTTTGTTATTTTATTACTGGAAGCCCCATAGTTTTCCGGAATGATCAGATACATTGATTGACTAGTATCATTTTTGACTACTGAAAGCTCTGAGGAAATCCATAGGAAGCATGTGTATAAACAATTATGGTTTCATATAAAAAAACCCTTCAATTTAAAAATCAATGGAACAAGTGTCCAAATTCCATCGTAAACTGAAAATATAAACTAGATATCAAACATCACTCCATGAAGCTTGTCTGTGTTTCTATAACATACATAATGCTGCCAAGCTGATATGGCTATCACTGGCTTTTACATTTTAGAATCTTCAAATTTGTGCTTATTATTTCTGCTCACTAAATAAGTATTCTGCTCACTAGATAAGTATTTTCACATCTAGTCTATAAAAAAGGAAGTTTTGACCACAGTTCCAGCAGTAAGGAAAATACAGCTGTGATGAAAGAGTGACTCATGACAATGAGCCAAAGTTGAGCTCAGACTTGTCCTTTACTGGTATTTATTTAAGAAACAGCTCACAAGGGAGGCAAGCCCCAGAATCATATTAAGGATTCAGCCCAATGCCCAGTTTAAAAAACTTTGTATCCAAACCAAAATTATTCTGCCTTGACAAGGTGGGAAATCCAACTGCTTAAACATCCTCAGCTGAGGGAAGAGGAAGCCCAAACAGAATTACCAAGCCAAGTCATAGAAACATGCCTATACCCAATTACAACACACCAAAACATTGTTCACAAGGAGAATGACCCAGCCTCCCTCTAGCAGATTCCACTTCAAAAGACAATAAATCACTCATATACCTGTGTGTATTCTCACATGATTCTTATAATTAGTTGCACTGGCAAAAGCTCTCCCACATCCTGGCTCTGTACAGTAATAAGGCCTTTCGCCCGTGTGTGTCCTGATGTGAACCTTTCTAATGTTAGATGTTGTGAATGACCTGCCACATCCTTCAAAGGGACACTTAAAAGGCCTTTCACCTGAAAAAGAAGACAAGAAAAGGTGCACATGGAAAGGTTACAAAAGAATGAAAATACTAAAATACACATAGACTTGAATGTCGGAATGTAAAGCTACCTAATTTTATCTGAGATCCTCAGTCAGAAATACCATGAACACGCCACTGTGAAGTGTTCTAGTTTAGCCAAAATGAACAAAATTCAGGAAATCATACAGTCTGTAAGCTAAATTATGAAGCATTTAGATTAATACTTTAACATGTATAGAACAGACTCAGTTGCTTGGATTAGCTCGCACACTGCCCATAATCTAGCAACTATTTAACAACCTCCCTAATTCATACATATATTATCCAAACCAAGTGTATCATACCATTGACATTTGACAATTGTTAATTCTTCAAATGAAAAAAATACCTTCATGGTTTAACATATAACCAGGATAAACATGGATTACTGAAACTTGTTATTGAAAGCACTTAACCTTAAAAAAGAACAAGCTTTCTAAAGAGAACCAGCCATGAAACTCAAGTTTCAAACCCCCAGACCAAAGCAAATCACAAATACAGGTTCTTTTAGAGTAAGTCTTTTTGTGTAACATAAGTTTAAGCACAGCAACTTACATCACTGCACCAAAGCCTTTCACTGTGAATAGCAGACAAGACCAACCAATAACACTCCAATAACCCTGACCTTTCAGATCTATCAAAGCACACAGAGAAGGAGAACAGGGGGGTTAAATTTGGACACATTCAAGCCACTGACAGGCTGTCCTGGGGTAATTTCCCACTTCTAGAGCCAAGTACATTCCACACCATTGTGCTGCTTACCAAAGAGGAGAATCTGAAAGCAAGAGCAAAACACCACTACAGATACAACTGTAGGTAATTAAAAATAAAAGAACAAGTCCTGATAGACAGTAATACCACGAAACTCCAAAGCACTTCGCTCCTTGGCAGAGGAAACTCCTATTCACTCCTTCGGGCAGCTGTTTTGGGAAGGATTTCCAGCTTCCTGCCAAGGCAGTGTGTATTCCCCGTACACCTCAGTGTTGTGTTACCATGGCTCCCCTAATCCTCGCTTCAGCCAGGACCCCAAACACGTCCCAAAACAGCAGGGCTGCAGAGCCAGCCCCACCCAGCAACAGACCCTGCTCCAGAAACCGAGACAGACCGCTCTGAAACAATGCCCGCAGGAATGTCACCAGACCGGTCCCCGGAGGGGCCTTTTCAAATTCTAATGTGCTTCCTAGCAAAGCGACCAGTTTCCAGGTGATAGCGAATTCCAAGTCCAGAGCTGCAAAGCCTTGAGGCTCTACTCCACTGGCACATCCACAGCAGCTTTCCTGATGCCAGAGCTGTGTGCCAGGGGAGACCATGGAGAAAGCCAAGGCAAGCAGCTGATGGCACTGAGAGCAACACTTGACTCTACTCAAAGAGGGGGAGAAGTCACTTCTGGTTAAAACAGGCAGAAAGTGAAGAAGGTGCTGACCCTGAAGTACCTTGTAAAGAAGGGAAAGGTTTCTAAGGCATGGGAGAGCCCAGACCTGCCTGCTGCCCTGCTGCTGCTTGCACAAGGCATGAGCGCACGCTGCTCCATCCACCTGCACAAAGCTGGTGCTGCACTTTTCCTCTCATTCTTTAGCTTCCTGGAAACTCATAAATCTGAAAAGAGACACCTCTGGCCCCTGGTCTGCTGGGAAATTATGATTCTATTACTCAAATTGTTCAGGTGGGTAGGTTACATAAGGCTGGCCCAAATCTTTTGTCTCAACTGCTAAACAGAGATTAAATTACTGCACACCTTCTGTGGCCATAAAAAAAAGAAAGAAAACAGTTCACAGCTAATAAAGCTGTCTGTGCTGCAGAAACCTTGATGCAGTGCATTCTCTTCTAGAGCTGAGATATTATGTGTTCACAGAAACCATTCCGTTCATAGTCTGTACTTGATGCAGTGCATTCTCTTCTAGAGCTGAGATGATATGTGTTCACACTGATGTTTAAAAATCAAGATAGCACTAATCCCAACAGGATCTTTTTTGGTGTATGGAAGTCCAAAAAACGCAGAAATATCTTAATATAATCCTGAGTTTTTCCAATTTTTATTGCCTATATTTACATCCCACCCTCCCATATTATAAAGTGTTCTTAATTTGAAAAAAATCCAAACCCCTACTTCTTATTGTTTCTTCTTGACTCACAAAGATTCAGACAGTTCAGTGGAAAAGCTTGTCAGTGCTCTAGCAGAGACAAATATATTTAATGGAATAGGTTAGTAACTGATAGATTGTCCTTCCTACATTTAGGGGTTGTTTTTCTTGAAGATCACAGGCACAAAGGAGACATTGTGCAATCTTGTTTGCATGTGTGTGCATCCACAGAGTTTTGCAGAATATAGTGTGCTGTCTAGAATTTGTGGTTTGGCTTCAATTTAATGTTTTTAGACAAAATTTAAGGGTTTTTGTGCCTTTGCAAGTTTTAGTAGCTGTTGGTTTTCTATGACATTTTGGTTTTTCTGCTGGAAGAAGAGATGGGAAATGAGGACAACAAACTCAGAATATCAACCTTCATGAAGCTGGCATGTGAGTTATATTAAAGCACCAAAACTGAGGACCACTGAAGCCATTTCTAAAAGGCAAGACAGATTACTGAGGAAAAGTTCCTTTTTCTGTTACAGCTGCAGATGAAGCTGTAAAGGCAATGAGTGACTCAGTGACAATGTAAGTGAGGCACTGCTAAAAGTTAGTGCATTTGCAATAGCAGTGTGAATGCTTTAGCACTTTTCCCAAGAAAAGCATGCTGAATTTAACGCTTACCATGCATGAAATGCTGTTGAGCTCACTGGGCTTCAGAAAGAGAATATACACAGGCTGATTTTGTCAGTATAAAGCCACAGAATGAGCAAAGAGAAAAAACTAAAAATCCACCGAGGTGAATTAACTATTCACCGAGGTGAATTAACAACAGTGGGTGCTGCTGGTACCTGTGTGGGTCCGAATGTGCTTCTGCAGGTCTCCAGAGGTCTTGAAGGACTTGGTGCAGTTCTCCTCGGTGCAGCGGTACGGCTTCTCCCCAGTGTGTGTGCGCACGTGGCTCTTTAACCCGTACCCTGGCAGCACACAGAGGCCATCAGCACAACACCAGCATGTATACCAGCACAGCAGCAACCACCACCAGCAAAACCTGGCCTTGCTATTCCACTCAGCAAGGTTGATGAGGCAAATTTACTCTTTCATTCTTTGCAAGCTCTTCATTCTACCCTACAGAGCAGCAGAACTCTAGATAACAGTTTAGAAAGTCTTTGATTATTTTTTTATTATTTTATTTATTTCAGTAATTCTTCCCTTCAGAAGGATAAACTGCAATTATGTGGACAAATATTTACTCTGCCTTCTGAAGAAGCCATATGCTGTGCCTTCCATCTAGTTCTTACCTCTTCCCATTTCTGTCACCAAAATGACATTTAATTATTTGCTCACAGGAAAAGCAATAACCACTAATGAAGGCAGCAGTAAAGTCATATATATAACCAAGATATGGTTGTATGTGTGATACATATACAAGATATTGGTGCTAACTAAGAGCAGTCATAGACACTCATTCTCTTTAAGATTACTTTTAAGAACTCATCATCATCAAAAACTCTACCGGTCTGAAGTGAACTTTGGATCAGGCCCTCTATAAATTATTTTGCAATGAGCATTTAACCAAAATTTTCCTTTCAGCACTTCCCTGAAAAGATAATGACTAAAGAAGCATGAAACAGCCATTTTAGAAAATGAACCTGAATTTCTCTTCTATCCACAAGCCATGTACCAATTTGTACAAAATAAAGTCTGTAAGAAAATGACTGTTTTAATTTATTTTGGGGAGAGCAGTGAGTTCTCCCCAAAACAGCTGAAATTCCTGTTCTTGATGTTTTTAAAAGCATGAAGCATGTTAACCAAGCTGAGCATTAATTCACATTTATATCTAAAATAAACTCAATTTCATGACCCAGCCCAGGAGAGTTCTTAACATTTAAACCAAATGTACTCAGTACTTAAAGTGAACTTTGTCCAAGGCAGGATTGTTGAACTACAATAGTACAATGGCTCTGATCAAAAATACAGTATTTATAAACAAACAGCTGTTTTTAGCCATACAGTGTGTTGCAAAGGAAGAGAGTATTTAATTACATAGTTTTGAAATCCCTTTACAAACACTGTGCAATTAAACTTACATGCAGCCCTTTAAAAGTGTGGTTGTTTCTCTTTTGACTTTTTGCATCAGTATTTATTTTGTTGTTTCTATTCAAAGCAACTGCAGCAAATTTATTAGATCAGATTAAGTTATTTCAAAAATACCTTATTAAAAAAAAAAGCCTAACTTCTCACAGCATGATACTAATTTACACTCCAAGTAAAAGAATAAAATTTGAAACAAGTTTTGTTTTCTTCCACTTTCTTCCATGTTTCATTCCTCATAACTGCATTTTGCACAATCAAATTCAATCTCAGGGAGAGCATTATTTATGAGCAGAGTAATCTGTACAAATGGAGAGATGACAGATGTCACTCTGATACAAATTCAATAAAGAAGATGCTGGTTTAAGTGTTCTATCAAAGTTCCTTTCAAATTTAGACCAGAAGATCAGGAATCTGCCCCTAGCCTACAGGTTCAGCTTTCTATTATCACCTAATTTAACTTTGGCTATTAGTTTACTGTTAAGAAAGGCCTGTTTTTAAGATTTAGTTTGACTGTAGATGACAGATGAAGAGTGAGGGAAGTGTTGAGTGCTTCACCTCCTTCCCCCTTCAGTAAGAGTTAAATCCTCTGTCCTTTCTACTGCTACACTAGCTGAAAATGTGATTTTTTTTTTTTCCCAGGTGTCCCAACCAAATCAGCAGTTAAAAGAGGCAATATTGAAACTTACTTTATTCACAGACAAAGACTAACAAGCAGGAGGAGCTAGTCTGCACAAGATTACCTGTTGCAAAGGCTTTGCCACACCCAGGATGTTCACACTGGTATGGTCTGTCTCCTGTGTGAGACCTTTCATGCACCTGTTGACATCCAATACAGTGACTTAATGAAATGCTGTATCTGGTTACTCCAGCACAGAAACAGTTCATTCTCAAAGCCAACATATTTTATTTATCTTATTAAGATTCACATTGAATTGTCTGTTTATGTCAGTGATGAAAAAAGAATGAAATATGGTAAAAAACATTTTCCCTAAAGATGTCTCTTTCCAAGGTCTAACCTGATCCTGCCAGTCAGTTTGGCACAAAACTTCTGTAAATGCATGCAGAGTTGCCATCATGCACTACATTAAAGTCAGGAGGTACACATGCCTCACAGCCCACTCTCTATCTGATTTTTGACTGAATGCTTCTAATGTTGCTCTTATATTGCCTGAAACCTCTACAACAGGGACATCATTTTAGCAAGTAGCTCATAAAGCCAGCTAGTCAGTGACTCCTGTGGTCAGAGGCAAAGCAGCACTGTGAGCAGGATACCTCATCAGCAAGGGAGTGTGCCAGCCTCAGCTGGAACATGAGCAGCCCTATACCATTCACCATTTCAGTAATTCCTTCCCTTCATTTACAAAAAGGAAGAGAATTAAGAAGTTGCCATCTTTTCACTTTGAATATTAGTTTTGAACAGTCTCATTTTGTACCATGATGGCAAAGTATTTCAAAACCTGGAATTTTTGCATGATCATGCATACATGTAAAGTTGATAAAGCAAATGCTGAATTTCAGAACTTCTGTGACACTGCTGGTAGGAACAACCTCACCATGCTGGCAACACAGCAACTGAACATCATCCCAGAACACTAAGTAAACTCAGCTGAGCACCACCAATTGCTGAAAAATCAATCCAATAAACATCTGACAAAACAGCCCCATTGCAACTGGCCCACTCTCAATTTCTATTACTTTTAATCACATAACCTTTCAAAAAAATCCTATCCACAAAGTAGCAATGCACATTTTACATCTCATCACCTTAAGATGGTGAGCAGTTGTGTACAGTTTTCCACAGCCATCATAATCACAGCGAAAGGCTTTCTCTCCAGTCTGCTGAGATTTTGCAGTCACTCTTGTTCCATGTCCTTGCAAGACAATCTTAAGAGAAAGAGAAAAAAAAAAATTTAAAAACCCCAACCATATACTAAAAAAAGAACAACCAAAAGGGATCAGAGAAGTTGAGAAGTTACACACTTGATTTTGCTATCAAGCCAGAGCTGATTCTGACAGGTTTCCTTTGTTTCCCTTTGCTTTGCTATGCCATGTATTTCTGAGCCCTCAATAAATAAACAAAAAATAAATAACTGAAAATCATGATGGAAACTGTAAAACATATTTACTTGTACCTAGTAAATTTAAAAGCTTGCAATAATTAGTCAAATAAAGACGAATTATTTATAATCACAGTGGTAAAATGACCAAATTAGTAGACAAACAAGTCTTAGATTATATCTGAGGTGCTAGATCTGTGCCTAAGGGAAATTAGTTATAAATCAGACCACCTTCAAATACAAGTTCATGGAAAGGCCAAACAATAATTCAATGTCCTTAGAATGAGCACTTTTTGAAAATGAAGGAAAGCGTTTTGTATTTGGTCTGCCATCCATGTATTTTGATCTAGCTAACTGGAGCATTGTGAGCTGGGTTCTACTCTCCCTTGTGGCATGACAACAGGAAAATAAACAGCACAGCTTCAGGAGGCACCTGAAACCTTTTACAGGCTCCTTCCTACACTGACATGCAAGAAACATGAAGAAAACCTGACATTCACACAGACAGAACACAGAGGCAGAAGCCCAAACATCTGCACTTCCATACAACTCTGTGCAAAGCAATTGAGACTGTTTTATACAGTCTGTCCTTTCAAATCACCTCCCTTTTGTTACAGATCCAATTCTATTCCAAACTGTCAAAATAACATTTCACAGGATGGATGAGGAGACAATACTCTCAGCAGAAAACAGTGTCAGCTGCAGCAGGTTGCTCACAGCCATATCCAAATGGGTTCTGAGTATCTCTAAGGATGGAGACTCCTGAAGTGTGCTCCCAATGTTCACATTCCCAACTAACTCTTTTGGCAGCTGAGGCTCTGCAGAGTGGCTCCCTTTGCTCAGTAACCTGCTCAGATTGCCCCTTGCCATCCCTGAACTCCAGACTGCTCCTCATGTGCCCTGCTGTGATGCCCTTCTGCAGATACTGAGGATGTTATAATTCCCCATGAGGATGTGGGCCCGTGAACACAAGGCTTGCTCCACTTGTCTGGAGAAGGCTTCATCTTCCTCATCATGACACAGTGGCACAGTCACCATCTCAGCAGCCACACTGGGCTGAGCCATCTCCCATCCCAAAGCCCTGTGCAGTCCTGCTGCTCCTGAAATAGAAATTTTCCCTCTGGAAGGGCAGCTCCACTGCTCTCCTTCCCCAGCTGGCCCTTTTGAAGAGCCTGGATCCCTCACCACAGCCCTCCAGCCATCTGAGCCCTCCCACCACAGCTCCCTGCACCAGGGACACTGCAGCCCTGCAACAGCACACACCTTGATCTCCTCCTTCAGAGAAAGCACCAATTTCACTGCTAACACCTTTCCTACAGATTCTTCAGAGAGGATGGAATAACTGTTACCTTCAGAATATTTGTAAGGCTAAAGGAGCAAAGTTCAATACAAAACTTTTAATCAGTTGAAATGTTCAACTCCATCACTTCAGAAAATCTCCTCTGAGAAAGCCACAGAGAAAAACGACCTCCTGGATCAAGACCCTCTGGATCAAGAAACCATTACTGATACTATTGTTTAACCTGTGACAGCATGAATCACAGAAATCCCTTCAATACACTAAGGATCATGAAGAATATGCTTGGTTGAGCACCTGCATTAAAGTACTATTTTTTTTCTGTTAGTAAACCTGCTACTATTTCTTTGTTGCTCCAGCATATTAAAATATTAATATAAAAATGTGTGTATACTCGCTAAGTTCTGCCATAAAGCTCAAGTATGCCAAAGTTTAAAAGAAAACAAAAACAATTCTGTAATGTGCTGATATTTGTAAAGAAATAGCCAAACATAATCCTACCAATATTAAGATGGATACAAAAACTGGGGAGGAAGCACATTTCTAATAATGTGGAACTTACTGAGAGGAACTGTGTACTTGAAATACTTTTAAATAGAATGAATAAATAAATAGAATTTAAAACCCCCTATTTTTAAGAGATCACAAATGCATCCTGATCTCAGAGAGGTAACACAGGAGAAGAACAAAGATCTTGGATCAGATTTTTCTACTGCATGCACAAAAGCAGAATCATATAACCAAAGTGTGTATTATGAGCAGATGGGTATGACAGGTTTGAAAGGAAATAGTGAGATATCCATTTGGGCACAAAGAGTCTTTTGTTTGCCCATGTAGAAATCACAAAGAGGTTTTATGCTTTTTTTCTTTGCTGAAACACCTAACTAACCACATGCAAGTCTGAGTGGCTGCTTAGCAGTGTGACATCTGTTCTGCGCCCTGTGGACTTAAAAAGTTTATAAATATACACCTTGTTAATTTTACATATAAATATGAGGGTATTTTATATCTTAATACACATGAATACAGAATGAGCTACCAGTAGGTATCTACAAAGATATAAGAATGATTTCTATTTTCATAAAGAACTGATAGCTGTTGGCCCCTTCAACTGAAGGCCAACTGTAGTCACCTTATAAGGGTCAGAATTTGAGACTAAGCCTCACTACCTTTTTGAAATATCAGATCTTGTTTTGTTTGGAACATGCAGTGCTCCATAGATTGGCACATTTCCATATTGCACATATGTTGCCATATATGTGTAAGATAAAACCATGTCCACATTCAGTTTGCTTTGGGGCTGAAGCCAAAATCAATATTTAGGAGAATGCTGATTACAAGTAATTTTGCTTAATAGGCTATTACTTCAGGTAAAACCAACCAAGATTTTCTCTCACTCTTCCTTGAATTTTGCCTTTCATTGGAGTTGTATCCCTATTCCAGCCTACAAGTGCAAACCCTCTGAATTTCTTAATTCCATTTTCTGGAACGTGGTCCAATACAGTAAATAATGCAAGTATTAGTTATTCTCTCCTTCCACAGTCATGCCACACAGGCACAAGTGAAATGTCTGCAGCTTTAAATATTGTGGGATCTAACTTGCAAAAGACTAAAAATAGAAAATTTGAGCTAAGTGTGAGAGGTGAGCCTATAATTATTCCTTTCACAGATGATGTATTTTGAACTTGGAAGAAGACATTTTTTCTCCCTGTCTACTTCATTATTTCTTAAGTTAAGCAAAAAGGAGGAAAGGTTTGCCCAGAGAAGCTCCATTCTCAATGCAATGACTTTTCCATTTTTGATTTTGACATCTGAACATGTGAGGATATAGAAGTTTTAGTATTATTTTAGTTGTATATTTGAAGACCAGAATACATTTTTTTGTCTTTTTCTTTAACAAAATACATTATAATGCCAAATACCAGTCTCCTTACATAATTTTATGGATCCTAGGGGAAAAAGCTTGAGACTTAGTAAGTTGCACCTGTATCTTCCATTACCCTTTGAACTCTTAGATTAATCTTTTAACATTTAACATTACATTTCTGTGTACAAACAATATGGATCTAGAAGAAGTAATTGAAGTATTTTTTCTGTCCTTTAAGCATTCTCTAGGAGCAACACTCTTAACTACTATTTCCTTATAAAACCTGCTGTAAAGGTCAGGGACCCTAACCAGGCAGGTGGAATCAAAATAAGTCATTAAACAGAGAACAGACCTTTGCCTGGAATGGTCTCTCCTTGAAGAAATTTAATAACTGAGACAACATTTTTCTGTTTTAAATACTATCAAAAGTCAGCTCCTTCTCTAGAAAGAACTTCTGAAATACTTACACTCCTATTAAAGAAATACTCAGCTCAGCTTGAAAAATCTTAGAAAGCCAACATAATTTTAAATTACCTTTTAACAGGAAAACCCCCTAGACAATAGTAAGTATTAAAAGATCTTTTACAACTCTTTTGACAGGATCTTGTACAGAGTGAGATAAAATAATCTATCTGTATAATTTAAAATCTCCAGCTTCTGAAGAGTAGAAGCAAACCATAGTTCATGGCTACAGGGCTCCGTGTCATGCACCTTACTGGGCAGAAAAGGCAAAATAAATAAATATATTTTATTATTTTATATTGAGCACATACCTGCATTTTTTTATCTTGTTCATTTTCGCCTATAATTCCCGTGCTACTAACACTGTCATTTCCATCAATGGACACCTGAAAAACAAAGTTGAAATGGGAAGGAACATTTACATCAGTTACTTTTATTCATCTGAGAAACAGGGTTACAGACAGTTCCTGGGTTTGTTATTTCATAGCTCTCTAGCTCCCTCTGGGAACATGGTTGTCCCATAATACATGAACGTACACAAAAATCACCACTTGCAGCACCTGCATTACAGAGCAGGCCAAGTGAGCACAGCAAAGTTGTTTTATAATAGGCTAGGAAAGGCTGCAAGAACTAAGGATGTTAAATTCATAGACTGACAAAAGTATTACAATAAATCAATAAATTTAACAATACTGAGTTCTGACAAAAAACCAAAAAAACCAAGCATTTACTTATTGTGTAATAAAGATATCTCTCTCACTCCTTGTTAAGCAGAATGCACTTATTTCAAACAGCACAACTGCTTTTTGAACCAAAATACCTAAGACAATGTGTTACATCACAATTTGAACAAGTCAAATTACAACTAAGTAAGGACTTTGGTATTGCTACATAGGTTTGTTTTTAAAGACAGTCTCCAGGAAGAGAAAGGTATTGCTGTTTCCAAGGAGCTCATAAAAATATTTGAAAGACTGCTGGATGTTAATGTGAATTTTTTATTTAAATAAAAATGTAATTACCCAGTTTAAAAAAAAACATCCCAAACTCTCTCACAAGCAGCAGCTCAAAGAAACAGCATGTTGCTGGTCACTATATAAAAAAATTAAAGTACACTTTGCATAGCTTCCCACTCCTAAATTGTCTCTGTATTAAGCACAGGCATTCACAATACTCTCTGCCTCCATTATTTTCCAGGCTGAGACTGATGCACCTAAGCCTAGTCTAAGTGATTTTATTCTTCTCTAAAGCAGTTTGGCAGGAACCCTCCCTCCCACGAGCCACAGCAGGCCCCTGAGACCCCTGGGGGTTTGTGAAGCACCTTGCCCACAGCACCAGCCCCCAGCAGCTTGCTTGGAGACTGGCAGGAACTCATCCCACAAGAGGCTGTCACACTCCCTCTCTAAATTAGACTATTTACTTTTGGGAACTTGGAGCTAAAACAGTAATGAGGAAAGTGCCCAAGCAGAGGCAAATTTACATTACAAAAAGATTGCAAAGAGTGTCAGAGAGCAGGTAATTTTTGGGTGTTTTTTTTGAGAGGGAAACAAGAGCTCTTTTGGGACCTTCTCCCTCAGAATTTTTAAAGGAAGAGGGGAGAACCTGCACAGAAAGGAGAGACTTTAATTACTTCATCCTGAACTTCCTGTTGTTGGTAGAGAGAAGAACTGCTGACATGAAATTAGAACTTGATCAACTATTGGAAACAAATGATGCCAACAGAACATGTGTGCATGTGTTGAGGCATGCACGAATGCCAGTTCCTGTACTTTGCCAGCAGCTGAGATGGCACAGGAACGCAGCTTATGGAAGGAAAGTATGTGCTGGAACCTCTTCACCATTTCATCGCCTATTCTCACTCCACTGAGAGCAGTGACCTTTTCTCCTTGCTTGCTTTGGGAGGATGGTGGCATTGACTCAGCCCAAAATTAGAGGGCTCATGTTAAGTCTGCATGTGCTTTGCATGTTGTGGAAAGTGGTACTTTCCTGCCTGAAGGAGAAGTGAGGGACAATGAAAAATGCACATGTTCCACCACTCCAGTGAGCTTCTGGGGAGTCTGCTTGGACCTCTGTCACTATGGTATTTTTATGAAAATCCTTTGCTAGGATTTTTCTATTCTAGCTGAGAAGCCTCAGAAAAGAAATGTAAACAATAACTATCTGATGGCTGTGGAATGTGGTCTAGACATTGTTTACCAACAAATGCATCTTTAATTAGTCCATGTGAGTTGTTTCTACTTAATTACCAATCAAAGATAAAGCTGTGTCAGACTCAGAGTCACGAGCTTTTGTTATCATTCCTTCCTTTTCCTTTCCAGCTTTCTGATGGATCCTTTCTCTCTATTCTTTTTAGTATAGTTTTAGTATAGCATTTTAATATAATATCATAATATAATAAATCAGCCTTCTGAAACACAGAGTCAAGATTCTCATCTCTTCCCTCGTCCTGGGACCCTCGAACACAACCTCAGACCTCTTTGTATGAACTCTCTTATATTCTACACTGATCTTGGGCACCCCACTGATCTTTGTTTCTGCCTGTTGCATAGGACAGGGAAAAAAAAGAACCACCACTCTCCAAACTCACCTTTTTTTTCTTTGTCCTTTAAGTTTTGAAAAGAAAACCTTAAAAGAACCAAAGAAAAAAAGACACCCAACTTTAAACTTCTCTTTTGCAGTATTGTAAAAATTCTGGAAGGATTCCAGGGCAGATCTTTGAGCTCCTCCTAAAATCCTCTCCTTTATGCTAAAGGAAGATTTAGTCTGCCTTCAAATAAAAACACAAGGACACCTACATTGAGTCAAACTAAAGACCATACTAATGCACCATTTCACTTCCACCAGCAGCCAGCAGCAGATGCTGGAGAACACTAAACCAACAGGCCAAGCATGCAGTGATGCATTCCCCATACTATCCTGCCAACCTCCAGGCAATTTGTGGTTTATGAACTTCCTGAACCAGAAGTCACGTGTTTCTACCTAATAGCCTTGGACACATTTTTCTTCTATGAATTTACCTAATTACTCCTTGAATCCAAGGACATATTAGCGTCCACAATATGCTACAAGCAGTGCTTAACTTTGAGCTGTTTGAAAAAGCATCTTCATTCTTCTGGAACCTGGTGTTTCCCAGTTCTGAAATGGATGCAGCCAATAACAAGTCACTACTCTTCTTTGAGCTACTTAAAATTTTAGAAAATCCTACCATATACTTACCATGTGTATTTATTTTATTCCTGTACCTTTCTCAAGGTGTCTGAAACACAGCTATGAAAAGTGTATCTTGCCTCAATATGAAATGTGCATGGATATGGACAAGAATCACAAAACCACATTTCTTCTTTTAGGAGAGACCCAGAGTTCTGACCATTGAGCTAGTATTTGGTTTTGTACCAAAAAAATCCCATAAACCAGGTGTAGTGCTTGGAAACTCACTTCTACTGACCGTTCCCTAAAGGTTCCAGCAATACCATTCAGAATAAGGTTCTGAGATGACAGGTTAAAGAAAACTATTTTTCCTAAACAAACACACAAGTGCATTAAAAAAAACCAAATTCACATTACAGAATTAAAAAACCCATATTGAGTTAAATAGGATGAAAGCGTAAATTTATTTGCATTTCTTCTGTTTCTTCTTTACCTTCTCAAAACAGAAAATTATCAGAAATTATGATTAATATAGCTGCTGGTTAAGAAGGGCAAAGTTGTGACTGATTTAATCTAAATGAAATAGTACCTGTGGAATATATAAAAGCTTGTGATTACAGCTCAACTAACATTGAATTACCTTTTATTTTATGAAATGTTAAAGCACAGCATCACAACACAATCTGACTGCCTGTCTTAAGATCTCTCAATTCTAACAGACAGAAGCATAATGAAAATAATAGTGAATAAGCTATGTAATTATCCTAACTGGCCTCCCAAATTTTGACAACTCTTGGTGACATTAAGAGGACAGACTTTAAAATATATTCCGCTCTTTTTCCAGAGCAATACAAGCACTGATGGCAATTATCCAGCAACTAGGACACTGCTTAAGCACAGAGTCATGGAAGTTGCATCACCCATTACCATACTTACATCATGCCCAGTAAAGTGAACATGAATTTTGTGCATCCGACTGCATTTTTACTACTGAAAATATGGATCAAAGAAGTTTTTTTCTGAACTGTTTGATTGTCTTTTCTACACTTCACACCATGTGTTGCCCTTGCTCAGTACACCAGGCCATACTCTTCCCATTCAGGAAAAAAAAAAAATCCAGCAATAGTGCTGAGCAAGAATAATCCAACTTTGTCCTTCTTTGCAAACAGTGCCCTTCCAAGAGACTCCTTTGCAATGCTATAGGATAGAGAAGATTATCATTTGGCTGTCTAAATGGCTTTCTAAATCCTACTCCAGTTCAGTGCCCAATCTTCTCTCCTTTTTATGGAACAACTATGCACCAGAGCTGCTCATGACAGTCAAGCACTGCCATGGCAATCTGCTGTTCTCTCTTCTAGGAGTCTGAGACTCTCCCAGTTACAATTTCATTTCTTAAATGACAATTGGCTTGTGCTGCCAGATATGTTGTGCTGTACATTAAAACATGATGGCTAGAGAAAATGCCTTGCAGAGTACCTTGGCTGCATATTGCTCCAGAGCACTGATGGTGTCAGGGTCGATGGCAGCATCTCCTGTGTGCAGTCCTGCCACTGTGCCATCAGCCTGGATGGCCAAAATGGTGTCTGACTGTGGCATCTGCACCGTGTGGTGGATGTAGGCAGTGGTTCCATCCTCCAGCTGCACAGCTTGCAGGGCACTCTGGTCATAACTGTCTGAGGAATGATATTGCACAGTGTTAGGATTCTGAAAGGAGCAGCAGTGTGTTACATGAGAAACTATTGCTCTCCAGAAAGTGTCTCCTGAAGTCACAGACACGTATGAAATACATGGGAAATATAACCACTAGGATATGAGATACATAAACACTTAAAATAATACTGTGAATAACACAGGAATTTGTTTTCAAAACAACACCTCCTATAATTTTATTTCTACACTTTAAAAAGTACAAAAAAATTATATTGATCAAGCTTTCCTTACAAAGGAAATCAGGAACACAAATATGCTTTCCATTTCAAATCCATTCATGATAAAATGAAAATAATATAAGAGATCTACTGAAATCATTACTTCAGATTTCAGAATTCATAGATCTCACATTTTAAGAAGAGAATAATGCAAATATGCAAAAGAAACAAAATATAAAACTACTTTTAACAAAAAATTCTATATTACATTCTTTCCTCTTACTATTGTTGGTTGTAAAATGTAATTATCACACTGGTTTAAACAGACTTAAAATATAAACTTGATCACGTTTTCTAGAGAAGTGGTACTATTTCCAAGACTAGTGTAATTATCTTCTGCAGAAACAGAAGTTATCACCTGGAATAAGTACATTTGCATCCTTGACTGTCAACTGTCACATTTTCTGCCCTATTACCTAAAGGTATAAACTTTAATGTGATCCTGAGCCAGATAAACAGTGAAATACACTGGGTTTGACTACATTTATAACTGTTATATGAGGCCCAAGTCAGTACTGAAACAGTCTCATTTCATCCATTTTCAGATGTCAAAGTTAAAGCAACAAGAAACTCACACTGGGAATCCCATTGAGGTGACAGTTTTTAGAGAGAATCCTGTTAAATACTGCTGAAGGTCTGCTGGACACTGAGGTGACAAATCCCACCTGCCAGAACAGTTACCTTTCGAGGTGTGGTGAATAAATGCTGTTGTTCCATCTTCCAGCTGAACCGCCTGTCCATCCTCCAGCCGCAGGCTCTCCCCTGCTCAGGAGGAACAATTACAGCACTTCAGCAGGATTCAAAGAGTCCTCAGATGGAAAGATTAAACACTAAATACCCAGGATTACAGAATACCTAAGATCTCTTCATGATTATTTCAATTAAAATAAGAAATCAAAATCAAGTTATTATCATGACTGTTAATTACTTAATAGCAATATTTATCAGTAATACATTATTTTAAAACATATTTCTTGTATTATTGCACTCACTGCTTTTAGGCATAGGTACATGTTGAACATAAGCAGCAGAACCATCTTCTAATTGAATCACTTGGCCATCCATTAATTTACCATCTGGAATACACAGAATATTTTTAAGAATTCTAATTGTGTAACACATCACAGTTTTAATACACACGTGATACTTGCTAGACTAACATATAAATAAAATATCAACAAGAAATAATGTTTATTAAATAGAAGGCACAGTGTGACTGTACAGAGCTTTTAAAATTCTGGGATTAAAAAAACAGCAAAGGTCTGCTGTCCTGTCTGTTAGGCAGAATGTTGATATCTGGGTTTGAACCATAAAGATCTCTTTGCTTTTGTATGACTTATATTCTTAATTTCATGTTTGCATCTTATTAGTAGCAAAACCAAAACATTTATTATATCGTATTACCATAATTTCCCACTAGAATTGGAATTTAAGAAACAATGTACAGATTTTGCCTGCCTTTACAATGCAAAGAGAGGGTTAGAAAGGGGAATACCACTTCAGTGGCCACCAGTAATTACCTTTAGAATTGTGCTGTATGTAAGCAGTGGAGCCATCAGCCAGGGTAACTGCTTGCAAACTTACACCTTCCATGTTTTCCAAGTTGTCACCATCTAGCAGGGAAAAAAGTTCACCTTCACTATAACCAGCATGGAGCCCTAGAAATCTCAGCTGAAAGACCTCCATAAATCATTACATCCCCTCAAAGCACATTGCTTTGACAAATAAGAGCAAGTAGTTCTTACTTGCTTTCTGATTTCTAAGCCTGGGAGACGTACTAGGGTTATATATTCAACATTTTTCTCTGTAAACATGACAGCTAAATGTTATTTTCCTTAACTAAAAAAATACAATGTCACTGAATAAATAATTACAAAGCTGAGGTTTTTGGAGAACTATGAATTAAATCATCAGAGCCAACAGTGAAATAATGACACACATCCTTGTATTGAAAATTTTGTTTTGTAGAAACTACTTGTCATTAATACACACAAAACTATTTAGATTAAAATGCACATTTAGGAGAGAGTTTGCAATCATGTAAAATCATAACAAAGCTTCAGGAAACATCAAGTTTAAGCAAATTTCAAGTCATTAATCTATTTTAAGACTCAACTTGCTTAATACATACTTAGATATCAACTGAATTTACAAAGTATTAAACAGACTATACAGAGAATAAAGTCAGATTTTATATTTCATATATTTTTGGCACATTTACACTTCTATTATCTTAATTTAAAATAATTTACATCCAGAATTAAATTAGTGAATTTAATCAAGCTCAGTTAACTGTTTTCTGTTGGACTTTTAATTCCGAATACACGACATGAATTTTAGTGTTTTATCTGAGTTTCAAAGAGAAAAGACGTAATAAAGTAGAGATATTTAACCTGAAGGGTCACCTTGCACAGCTACAGCTTCTGTTAGACACAGAGTCACGTGCTGGGCCTCCATTCCTCCTCCAGAAAATTCCGTCATTCCCTGAGAGTCCCGATTTATCTGAGCTAATAACATTGTCTACCTAGAAAGAAAGTATTCAAAAACCAGAACATTGAAATACAGAGCCAGTACTACATAATCCCAGTTTAATGTGTGTTTTATACAGCTGCTACAAATATTTTATGTTATGTTTTGTTTTGTTATGTAAAAAACGATTGATTCCTCTATAAAATATTTTATCTGAAAATACTTTGAATGAATAAGAATTATCTGAAATAGATAAGTATTTTACTTTATTTATTTAACAATTAACTTATACATTAAAGGCTTCAGCTAGCACTTATTTATATAAAGTGCATCCACCACATTTAAATTGCAGTTAAATAGAAGTGATTTAAGTAATGTACAAAGACTAATGATGGTATATTGATTCATCTATAAAATATTTTATCTGGAAAATACTTTGAATGAATAAGAATTATCTGAAATAGATAAGTATTTTACTTTATTTATTTAACAATTAACTTATACATTAAAGGCTTCAGCTAGCACTTATTTATATAAAGTGCATCCACCACATTTAAATTGCAGTTAAATAGAAGTGATTTAAGTAATGTACAAAGACTAATGATGGTAATGACAGTACAGGTAATGATACCTATTTGTCCCCAGAACTGAAATAAAGCTGACAATTCACCCATAGTCACCCATGACAACAGCAGGGCTCTATCTGTATAAATCAAAGATCTCTCCAGTGCCAGTAAGAGGTTTAAAAACAATGACACATCGCAAATCTAACTGAACAATTCAACTATTTCCCTAGATTTTCCAGAAAAGTTTCTGTTTAAACAAAAAAACCAACCAAACAAAACAATCCAATCTGTCCTTTAAAATAATGAAGTATCCCATGATAAAATTTGTTAATTAGACAAAAGGCCAGTGATCAGGGAGTGACTGCTGCATCTCACAGAACCAGACAGAGCCATCCCTTTGCATACTCACATTTTTACCAGGCATGTTTTAATATGGGAGATCACATCACAGCTTTTAATCCTAGTGTGGTTCTATGACCTGCTGGTTTATAATTCAAGGCTGAGAAGAATAATCTAGTATGTTTAATTTATTTATGAGTACCTTTATAAATATATTTAAGTACTTTTACCCTTACAGTCCAAAAATCTGCTCTTGAATAAGCAATTAATCAACAGTCTTAAAGACCACTGAGAAAATTGTAATTTTCTCGAAACTAAGGAATAAGGAGCACAAAATTAGACCATGTAGGTACTCCAGTCTGCTACAGTATTTAAAAAGACTGCCACACTAATTCAGCAGTTGAAAATTACACCCAAGCAGTATTTTCCAAATACATTCAAGTGTATACACTTTGTATACATTTGGATGTATACATCCATTACTTTTTCCTAGAGCTGCAGGCTCAGTTTCTTATTTCCAGTTAACGAAACAGATACAGCTGAACAAAGGAAGTGGAAAGCTAAAGTACCTTAGGGAAAGTTTTAAGTCCTCCTGCCTTTTTCATATGATACATTGAAAATCATACAAAAAACCCTAAAACATTACTAATGATCAGTACATAGTTCTGTAAGAAATATGCCTTCCAAGATTAATAGTCTCATAATTTCTCCCTTGGACATTAAGGAAATTAAAATACTGGCTTGGAATAAGGAATTTGGACCTTGGAATAAGGAATTTGAACAACAGGCATCAAAAAGATGCAATTAAGACAGAAACCAAAATATAATCCAAAAGGGGTGTGAGGAGATTTTTTAGGATCCAAGAGAAGATGGGTAATTCTTCCCAACATCCTTTTCAGGAAAAGAAGCTTTAACAGAAAATGAGGCCTCTAAAATAGATGTAATATACACAAAAAGGAGAGGCCATCCAGACTAAACTGCATTTACATAGATGTCTCTGAAGAAAATGAAATAGGAAAATTTATTTTGATACTATAATCTAGGAGACAAGGAACGGTATGAGGATATAGGAAATCCTGAGTTCAGCCTCTTCCTCTGCCATGTCCATGACTGTGAGTTTGGAAAAGTAACTTTTCCTACTACTCATTTATAATCCCCCCCATCTCAAAATAGGCAGAAAACTTTCATTTAGGAAGCAGTTTGCTCACAAACCAAAAATCAATCATGATGTAGCTACAGAGTCAGCCTAAGCAGGCAGAGAAGCAAAGCAGCCCAGCATTCATGGACTATGCAGCAAGTAAGGTCAGAAAGCTGTTGCAGTAAAACAAAAAAACAACCAAACAAAAAACAACAACAAAACACAACCCCCCCCCCCAAAACAAACCCAAACAAACAAACAAAAAACCACAACAACCCCCCCACACAACCCCCCCCCCAAAACAACCCCAACCAAACAAAAAACAACAACAACACCACCACACAACCCCCCCCCCAAAACAAACCCAAACAAACAAACAAAAAACCACCCAATGACAACAACAATCTAGCAGCAAAAGGAGTATTATCCAGCCCAGTTTGCAAGGGCTGCTTTTCTGTAGGTCCTACCAGCTTGTAGCAAGTTAAGTTAACTATTTCTGGTACTAAATGCTAGTGGTACCCAGAGGCTGGCTCTCCTCTGACTGCTAACAGGGGTCTCTATTGGCAGCATTTTCCATGCACTTGGTTTTCAGGACACCTCATGGAAGCAGGCTGCAGAACAGCTACACCATTGCACCCAGCAGAGAGAGAAGAAAGGCTCCACAACCACAGGTGTTCACTGGAACTAGAATGAAATAATTCCAGCAGACTGCACCTCAAAGTCCTGTCAGCTTGGGTCTACAGAAGGAATATTCCCTCTCTTAGACAAGTATCTTTGGAGATCCTCAGCACCTTTAGTATGATCTCCCTTCCTGCAGAACTCATGGCTCTGCTCCCTCCTTTGGGCAGCAGCCAGTCCCTGCAGACAGCTGCAGAGTTCTGAGAGTCCGAGCAGAACTCACGGCTTAAGGGTGAGTGGCTACTTTGGAAGGAAAATAAATCTAAAGCCAGATACAATCAGGGCTGCAGGAGCAAGAGTATTTGTTTAAATTGTTTCACAGTGTTAGTTACTGTAGCATGGCTATCAACTCACACACACTGAAAACTGCTGAAGGGAACTGCTGCACACAGAACAATGGCTACAACTTTGTCCAGAGGACATGGAAAATCATACACAAGAACTCAGCAGCAATGCAGCCTTTTTCTCCCAATTCCAGCTCCTTTCAATGGTCACTTCCAGCATAGTGGAAGGACAGGATTGAGAGAAGGCTAAGTTCTTTATCCCCTGCTCCAACCCTTCTCCTTGTACCAATTTTCTTCTTCAGTCCTGTCACAATACCAAATCTCCAGGACATGCATCTTCCCAGCTATAATCCCCTCCTTCTTGTCAGAAAAATATAAAATACTTCTGTGTCCACACCAACTCCTTCTGCAACCAGTCTCCAAGTCTTCTCTTGCTGCTGCTCAACGACCTCTCACACCACTGTCTATGCCCTTCCTTCCTTCCTCTCTCTGTCACCAGCTCCTGTTCCCAGGACCCACCTTGGAACTACATCCCCCACAAGAGGCTGGAGCACTGGGGTGCTCCCAAAACCAGCCCCAGCTTTCACTCCCTCTGCAGGGACACAGCAGCTTTGCTCTGCCACTCTGTTGTGCAGGGAAGAGCCCTCAGCCAAAAGTGGATGTGCTGCTTCCTTCCAGGCTCTTCTCCTTCTCCCCACTGGAGAACACCGACTAGCCAGACAGGGCAGGACAGAGGCAGGAAAGACAGATACAGGAAGGAAGGATGCAGGAAGGGAGGATGCAGAGCTGGCCTGTGTTGCAGAGAAAAGGGTCAATTTATCAGAGATAATGATGCCACGGTGTCACTTGCTAAGATTAATCACAAACAGGAACAAATTGCCAAGACAGGTATGGACTCTCCATCCTTGTAGAGGTTCAAAGCAACTTGACACAGCCCTGGGCAAATGAGACTTGCTGTGATCAAGCCTGAATCAGATAAATTTCTGAAAGTCCTTCTAACTTTAGAAGTTAGATGCTAACTTCAGATGCTCTCTGATAATCAATTCAATAATGCATATATCAACAACAGCATCACCTTGCTGTTCATGTATCATCCACCCTACAAATCTACTGTCTTAAAATTTTATAATTTGCTTTGCTTTTTCAAAACCAATTGGTTTTCATCAAACTCAAGTCTCTTCCTTGCCTCCACTTCAGTCACTCTCTTCAGTTTCCATCAAATTTGTCTCCATCATTTTTTTCAATCTGAATCTCACCAGCTTCTTTCCCCAGTCCACACCATTGCTTTTATTCCTCTGCATTTGCATCAGTTAGCTTCTTTAAATTTCCTGTCTGCCAGGAGTTCTGTCAATAAAAATCTAGGAGAGATTTCCTTTACCCACTTCAAATATTGCAGCACATTAGTCAAAGGCAGCTGAAAGTAACCATTTTTAGGAAAAGCCAGGAACCCTGGGGTGGAGCCTACATAGCAGCTTGGCAAGACTGACACACGTGGAGTCTGTTTCATCTCAAGAGCTGTCTCACAGAAAAGACAAGCCCAGGCTCAGTCACGAAGTACTCACTGAAGTGAAAACTTGAGAGTTGACTTTGTGAACTCTTGCAAATCTTCCCAGATCATACGCAAGCTGCAACTGTCAATTTCCAAAGGCACATCAATGACGATATCTGGGCAGACTTTCACAGGGACAGTAACGTATCCTGCATTCCTGAAACGATTAGTCACCAAAACATGTCCATGGTATCCATGCAGAGAAAATCTTACCATTCATTTAGATGGTTCAAACACTTCTCACAAAAAATCAGCCTGAGGCAAAAAAATTCGGCAGAAAATTTCTGAACTGAAGAGTGTGTGACCACAGTCAGCCACCCCCTCTAGCACTGATCCCTTAAACAGCTTCCAGCAGGACACAGAGGAGCAAGCTCTTATTAAAAAAAAACCAAAAAAAAAAAACCAAAACAAAACAAACCATCACCCCCTGCAAATTATCTGAACAGAAAAAAATACTCCCGGATACACACTAAATTCTCAACAGTTGGAAACCAAAGGCATGTGAGCAGGGAAAGGATTATTAAAAACAAAAGATTTTTTTTATGAAGAGTTCATCAAGTTGCCTATTTAGAGAGCATCACCTGTAATTTTATCTCCACTGACACTCAAACAAATAGAATTTTCTGAGTGCTATTACTTGTTTTGGGGAAAAGATGCAACGTTAGAAGAAAGGTTTTTATGTAAACACAATCTAGCAACTGGAAAGAGAAATCTCCACTAAAAACTGGGAATCAGCAACTAAAAACCAGCAGGTGGGATTCAGGGAACTGAAAAGCAAGGGAAGAGCTGGCAGAGGGCATGGCTGCTCTGGAGCAGAAGGGGGCTTTGGGGCACTTGGGAACTCTAGCAGCTGAGAGGAGAGCCCAGTGTGGCTGGAAAAGAGCAGAAATTAGCAATTTAAAGAATAACTGTACCACTGTATTGCTGGACAAAGGAAAAATCCTGCAGAGACAGTAGCAGAAACTCCTTAGAGAGATAAAGATGATGCTTAGCAGATGATTAATGGGAAATGGAATAAAGTTTGTAATAGCAGGCAGGGAAGAAAATTTACTGTTACAAAATACAAACTTAGAATGTGCAAACAAACTGGGAAAGAATGACACGAAAAAAGCTACTCTAGACATTTAGCAACCTTGTGATTGTTCATTCCCCTCATGCAGACAGCACTGAGAAGTTTGAAATAATATGCATTTATTTCATTTTAAAGGAAAAATAATTTTTATTTTTAATACACTTCTAAATAATGTACAAAACCACTGTAATTTTATAAAACTTATAAAAACAACAAATAAAAACCAATCAAGAAGGGTAATACGGCAAATAATACATAGCCTCACAATAGTGAAACTTTTATTAAGGAATTCTAGAAAACTGTATTCCCATGTCTGACAAGCTGAATCCCCAAATCAATTCAAGTATGTCCACAGTGTAATATTATGAAGTTTTTTTTCTGAATTAAATACTGCCTACCTTAGGGTCCTTGTCAACTGGTATGATTGCAAACATCAGTAATTTCACAAAACTAGTCTGAGCAACAAATGTGTGAGAACTCAAAAATAGTACCTATAATTAACAATCTGGTTAAATACATTTCAACTGATAATTCATACATGTTACAGCCTTCTGAGTCTCCATGCAAACAAAAAGTCTGACAGACTGGAAAACTCACTATTCCACGCAAAGTTTTTTCAGGCAACCCAAGAAGATTTTTAGCATTTCTTCCCCCACTAATTACATAAAAGTCATTTGTCATCTTTAAGCTCAGAAACAGACACAGGAGAACTATGACTCTTTTTACAATCTTACTTCTGCTCCCCTATGTAGCTGCATGATACTCTTTACCAGTATTAAGCAGAAATCTGCAACAGGGTCAGAAATTAAATCCAGATCCTGTGGGTGCTTTGATCAAACACTTCAGGAGACGTGGATTTCCTTCTTCATCAACAGTCCTTACCTTTTGCAGGACTTTACTGCACTGAAAAATTGGGGTTTGTGCTGTTGTCAGTCAGATTGACTTTCAGTGAGGAAGGGTAACAACTACTTAATGCTGGGCACTTCTTAATTGCTACATGCTTTCTCACAATCTCTTTTACTGTATTTTCTCCAGGAAAAACACAATTTCCACCACATGAATAATCCACAGTATAAAATGGAAACAAGGCTGAAATACAGGATAAAAACCTCTCCTACAGAATCTGGTAACATCAGTTGGATTCAGACAATTTAATAGCAAATCACACAATCACTTTCTAATTTTCCACATGGTAAAGAAGTGTTGTGAATGATAAACCACAGGCCCTAAGTCTGTCCTACAGAAAACCCTGACCAAGAGTGAGAGCACTGTCAAGTGCACAAGCACAACACACACACACTCTGAAGCCCTAAACTAAAGACTCCTTTGTATTCTTTTTACAGTATTTCAACCTTTCTGTTCCACAAGAAATACATCCTAATAATAATGCAGTTCAAGACTAATTCACTGCCACAGTGTTTGGTATTTCTTCAGAAATGAAAAATAAATGTAGGATCAAATTTATCATTGACTTAACCACATATCAGTCTCACTTAAATGAAAGCAGTGGGAACCACATTTAGCCTGACAAAATTACTTCATGTTCCAGCAGTCTTTTCCCCCAAAAGTAATTTCCATACAGTTTATAGAACAAATGCTATCTACAAATTGTGACCATTAAAAGTATTGTCTGATATCAATGCTTGCATTTTATAGAAATTTAAAAAAGCTATTAACCAGTGCAAACAACGAATATTTACAGATCCTTACTCTGACTAAGGAGTTTACATGTGTGTGTGTGTATTTTCACTCTGTGGGAATGTGAAGGTTGCTATTATTTTCGAAGGTATGGCATTTAAACAGAGGAAGATTCAGAAAATCACCCACCAACAAGTCCTACACATGTGAGAACATTCAGGCTGATCCCAAATATGACTTCTAACTTCACACATTTCTTGAATATATTACAGAAGAAATGACTGGTTAATGAAAGGAGGCCAGAGTAGTTCCACCAGCACATGAGCTGTCAGCAGTGCTGACAGAAGCTAAACTCCTTCTGCAGCTCTGGGAAAAGCAGCTCACAGCAAACCCCCAGTTCCATGACCACATCTGCCCTGGGTGCACCATTCCAGCAGCACGGCTTCCTGAACCTGATGTTTGAAACAGATTTGGGAATCTTCCAACAGAGCCAGCTCCAAAAATCCTGCATTGGAAGCTGACAAGCAATTGAGACCCATGCAGCACTGTTTGCAGAGGTACAGACACCAAGATTCCCAAATTTTTATATTAAGTACAAAAAAAACATATTAATGCTGCTAGTCAATGAGCAACATGCTAATGGCTACTCAGGTACCACTATCAGCCGTAGTAGTACCCAGCAGAAGGAGCTGGCTTGAGGAAGAGCCACCCATACAATCTGTCCCAAACACCAGATTCAGGCATGCCTGAAACACCCCTGTATACCATGAGGAACGCTGGGCTGTGTGCATGGAATGCCTTGCAGACCTACTGCAAATGCAACTGCAGAACTCTGCCTACCCAAACAGCCCATCAAGCTTCTCTCCATGCAGGTGGTAGTTGTTGTTCATTTCTTCTCTCCTGGCCAAACTTGTATTATCAATGCTCAGGCATAACTTCCCTTCTAAAGAACCCCAAACGCGTTTCTTTATTGCAGACTGACGGGTAATAAATTATTTGTGTTTTAATAGTCAAAAAAGGTTTGGGTAACTAATCCTAATGTGCACACTCAGAAGAAAAGCTGAATGGCAGATGAGCTGATTTTCTGAAAAAACTCAGAACATGATTAGCAAAGATGAAGAAACCCCAACTGAAAGTAGTTTTACAGCACGTATTAGTGATATAAAGCATTTCATTCCAAATTTATTTTCACCCTGGATGTACAAAGGGAAACAGATTTAATGCACCTAATAGATGAATCAGTGTGTTTCTAAACTACAGGCTTTTGTTTGGCTTGTTTTTACCATCAAGGCTGTACATGTAGCGAAAATATGTATGCAGAAGGCATCCAGCCGATGCATGTCACAACTGCATCTAAGTCACTCCTAGAAACAGTGATGCCTATTAACATGAAAAAATATATACAGTTAACATCATGGGGCTACTTATCCCTTAAATCATAAAACCTGCAGTTATAACAGTGTTTTAAATAAAACTGGGAACATCTGGTGATTAGATGTACAGTTAAGGGCTAAAAATTTGAAAGAAACTGAGACCTACTACTGTGGTTTTTACTTTCATGCCAAGCAGACTCCTAACTTTTTAACTGTCAAGCAATCACAAAAGTCTCTTATTTACATCACCAAAACAAATGAATCCTGGCCATGCCCTTTCAAATCCTGCAAATCCACTGAGACTGCCAACAAAGAGAGGAATTTTGAGTGGGCTGTTTTGTGTGGCTATGAGTTAATTAGCGATCTGGTAAGTGCATTACAGATGTATCAGCATTAGCCATGACAGTTAATGGCAGTGCTTTAGCACAGGCTTGTATTTCAGGAGCTAAAGGGGCAGCCTGCTGGATTGCCAAAGCCAGATTACAAACGGAACTTGAAACAGTACATCGAAATACAACTTACAAAACTGTGCAGCACCACGTTAGCTATGTATGAATATACTCAACATATGAGCAAACCAACAAAATTGCAAATACAGCCCCATCTTCCAATTCTAATCTGTCATCAGAAATGAAGTCCAGGTAATACAATTTTCTGCTCCAGTGTGTACAGAGGGAAACATTCTGCAGACAGTAAAACACAGACTGAGGTGAGCCTTACATAGTTTTAAGTGCAACTCTGATGTCAACCTTGAAAATTGCAAAACCTGCTGGAACTGTAAATTCCCTTTGAAACTGAAAATTTCATTTATTTAACAAGTGTTATCTTGGTGGAGCAAAGTACAATCCCACTATACAGTTAAAAACCAGCCTCGTATCCCAGAATATTTTAGCAGACTAAGTCACTGGAAGCATCTACTAATTTAGTCCAATTTGGTTTGGAGTAACTGATCGATGATCCCTGGTGCACAGAGGGGGAGAAGCAAAACCATACTGCCTTCAGTAAATACAACGAAGGGCAGATCAAGGTACACTTTGGTACAGGCAAAACCCCATAAACCCCACTGTGCTGAGATGGGTCACCAGGCTTGTTCCTCTCCTGCCTAGCAATGGTGTCCATGAGCGAGGTGTCTCCCCAGACCCCTCTCTCCAGGCTCAGAACAAGAGCTATGCACACCTCAAGTGACAGGGATTTGCTTCAGAGCTGAACTCCTGGGCTCAAGAAGGGGATCCATCAGTTCAGATCTAGTGTATCTTAGGGATCCATAAGCTAAGCAGAAACTTTCCTCCCATCTTTTGGGATCTTTTGTGATACAAGCCACAGGAACAGACTACCCAATTCACGCTGTCCTTACCAGATGCACTGATCACCTTGCACAGAGGAGATAAAAAACCAAGCTGCCCCCAATTAATGCTGAGCAAAAAGCACTGCTGGTGAGCTGCAGAGATGTAGCAGCAACACAGGAAAAAAGCCAGTGAGAGGCGAGGCTGGCCTGGGCGCTATGCACATACGTGCCAGAGGCTGCAGGAGTTACAGGAGCTATCATGGGAAGCACAGATCACAGGAATGGCCAAGGAGGCAGGTACAAGCCAAAACGCAGGCAGGAAAGAGTAACTACAAGAGCATCGAGATGAGTCCCACCCTCCTCATGAATATTTGCATTCTGGCCATTGTAAGGCCTGAAACTGGAAGAATTGCCCTGATTATCTGTGTGTGTAGAAACCCATCCACCCTAATCCAAGCCCTTTGGAAAACGATTTGCTTCACGGGCGCCTGCTAACGACTCCTCACAATGCAAGAGCGCTTCTCAAAGACTCCACCCATGCTGAGCATGTGCGCACCCAAAACTCTTCAGGTGGAGACTCACGTGCAATAGCAAGGGAAGACCAATATCCCGCAGGGTAAATGAAGCCATCCTGACCAAACTAAAGCCGAGGAACCCCTGTCCTTTTTATCCCTGTGCCCATCCCACAGAGCTGCAGGGGAGCGGTCACACCAGCAGCAGCCAGCGCTTGGACTGGCCACTGCTCAGACTCCCGGCAATTCCCTTCTCCTGGACAGCAAAACGCCCACTGAGCCGAAGCAGCACACAACTGGAGACATTCTAAAGGAAAAACTAATTTACAGCCTAATTTTGGCACCTATTCATCACTTGACTATCTGTGCCTGTCTCCTGAGAGAAGCTTTAAAAGCTACACAAGAATGAAGACAGTGAAGTCACTGCGACTTTCTACCTTAAGTTCCTTTACATTACACTAATGTAAAACAAAATTACTCTTCCTCAGATAGGGTATAAGAAATGAAATATTAATTACAACGAGAACAGTTTAAATAAATTATTAAATCAATTTGAAATACACTTCTCAAAACTCTTTCAAAATGTTTATTTTTACATCTCATTTAAGCTGCAATCCATTACCAAAGCAAGCATCTATTATGTGACCACATATTCCTGAAGTTCCTTTTCTGCAGTGATACAGACAAATCGCTTTTGACACAAACACAGCTTGAAAGCTCAGGGCATTAATTCAAAATACAAAGAAACAAGCAATGAAAACACGGCTACACCGTACTCTGCCAGTCCAAAGCTGTATGGCAAACGCACAAAGCTAACAATCTGCCACGTGTTTGTTAAAAAACTGCTAGTTAAGCACAATCTTATTTAATTTTTCAGGTACCTAGAAGCTACAACAGAAATATCAGATAAATAGTCTGCAAAGACAGCTGATAAGACAACATTTGATGCAGACTCTCGATAAAACAAGAAGAAATGTTTGATTTGAAGGACTGGAAGGTTGCAGTTCCTGTGTCACTGGGCTAGAAATAACATTCCTTACAAATACTGGTATCACTGCATATGATGGCAAAAGCAATTCTCTGACAGTTCAAAATGAAACGTTAAAAAATTTAAAACTTGAATCGAACTGCTCAACCGCAGCCGTGTTTTAACACAAAAATTAAATTTGCACGGGAGTCACATAATTTTTTTTTCTAGATGAAAAAGCACCACAAACAAGGCCTTAGCAGAAAACAAAATAAAAATCTGTGCAGGCCATTATTCTAGAGGAACAGCTTCTCGTTATCCTGTTCTATTAGAAGTTCTAGAGGGGAAAAAAAAAAAAAAAGAAGGGAACAAGAGAAAAAAAAACAAAAAAAAGAAAAAAAGAATAATTTTAACAAAATGTCAAAACGCTTTTGCATTTCGGCGAGGTGCTGCAGTGAGCGGCAGGGCTGGGGAGGCCGGCCGGGGCCAGGCCGCGCCGCAGCCCCACAGCCGGGCAGGCAGCGCGGAGCGCGGCCCGAGCCTGCGCGGGCCCGGCCGGCGCTGGGAGCCCCGCTCTGCGGCCGCCAGCACGGAAACACCGCCTTCGAAAAAACAACAGCGACAAAAAGCAGGTATTTAAAAATAGGCCCTTCCGTAGATGGCGGAGGGAGCATAAGGCACACTGGGTAAAAGCACATTTATATACGAACCTCGCCGAGAAATTTTCCAACAATTCCTCCGTCCGACCACCATGCACCAGGACAGGAAACGGCCGCTCGGCGCCGCCCGCCCGCCCAGCACCGCCCCGCGCCCCGCGGGCGGGGNAGCGGCTGTGACAGGACGGGCACCGTGAGGGCACCGTGAGGGCACGGGCAGCGCCCCCGGGGCCCGGGAGCCGGTCCGCCTCGGCCGGGGCCATCCGCGCTCCCTTGGGCCCTGCGCGGGGCCGCACGGCCGGCCCGGGGACCGTGGGCGCTCTGCCCGTCCCTTCCCGGCCTCCTGCCGCATTGTCTGCGCTGCCGTTCCAGCCCGGCTCTGAGGGAGAAGGACGCTCTGCTTAAGGCTGTGCTTGGGAGTGTTGTCCTTACGAGATTTTTAGGTATGGAAACGTGTAATAAATAGCCCAAGAGCTCCCAGTGTAAGGCAAGCAAAGCGTGTTAATTCCGTAGGTGATTTCTCAGAAAACCTTGTTGTGCACTTGACGTGAATTATTGCCATTGATGGGACGGTAAGCCCAGCTCTGATGGACTTACTGCATCTTTCTGATCATGACACATGTGAAAACATGTACGCTTTTCTCCAGAATAATAGTTCAAAATTCTTGCAGTCCAAAATTCTTGCAGTGGTACAAAACCAAACAAAATACTTATTCCCCTACAGGCCTAATAGCCAACAGTTTTTCTTTCTTAATTTACTGTTTCCTAATTGTAAATTTTAAACCAAATACAAGCTGTAGGCATCAGTTTGTTTCAAGTTATAGCAGCAGTGAAATCCCCAAGATAAAATCCTGTTTCTGATTTGCCAGCTCCCCATGTCTTAATAGATTGTTATAATCTCTGCGAAATACTACAATATCTGTTTCCCATTCTGAAGTGCTTTATGTTTCCACTATCAGTTTGCAAAAAAAGCAGAAATACACAAACCAGTGACATGCCATCTAAGATAAAGCTACATGTTGATTGAAAAATAACTAATAATCAGCAACAAAGCTTTTCCACTTGGTTCATTCTGGCTATGTAGAAGGTTCCACAGAGAAAATAATCAACCCATAAAACTTACCAGGTATCCATTAGTAGGCATAATTAAGAGCACCTCCATGTTTTTTGGCAGGTAGTCAGTAATTATTCCACTGCAGACTTGACAAATCTTGCAGTAACAGTCCTAGGCTACAGGAGATTGGAATAGAGCTTTGTGGTACTATGCTGATACATACTAATTATTCTTTAAAGACAGTGATTAAGGGGAAAAAATGTTAACCCAGTATGTCAGCAATTTAAAAAAATACCTTTTTTTTATATTTAATGCAGTTGAAGAGGACTCTGGTTGTGCCTAAGGAATATTTTGGAGAGGGAAATACAAACCTGAGAGCTGTGCAACTCGAGCAGGATTCTGCTGTAAGGATACAGCTACATTCAAAACACCACACTGAAATAAGTGAAGATAAGGATTTGCTTTAGATGTTTATTAATCCAAGATCTTCCATAATAGAAAAAAACAGGCTTTAAATTTCCCAGCTCTCCCTTTAGAGTTGCTTTATCCTTGAAAATGGAATGGATAAGTGCAAGTTCTAGGAGGAAGATCAGTTTTTAATTTGACATAAGTGTATCACTGCAATTGATATATTGCATCACAAAATGCGCTATCACCACCACCAACAATGCAAAATTGCTTTGCAATTTATATAAATACATTTCTTGGAGCAAAGGAAAGCAAAGTTCTAGATCCATTCTTAAAAAAGATGCTCCTTGCTAACCAGTCTAGTGACACATAAAAGCACCCTTGAAGACTGTATTCCTCACACCAAGATAAAATTCTTCCCTTGACTTGAGAAATATAATTGTTCCAGAACTGACAACAGCACTAAAATTGGTGATTTCCCCCTATTTTTTTGCAATCTGCTTTATACGTGAAGCCTTCTCACTGCTGCTGTCACATCTTGTGCCACGAGGCAGAAGGCTCATCTGTCCTCAAAGCTCCTCATGCATTTTCAGGATGCATATGAAGGTACGCAGATACCCAGCCAGCAGATGTTCAGAAATGATTTGTCAAACGGGGTGTTCCCAGGCAATGCAAGGAGAAGGCGTGCTGGAAGCACATCTCTCAGCTTTTTCTACAAAAAGAAAACCCTGCCCAGAGTCCCTGGGGGCCGGAGCACGCCTGGAAGTGCCCGTGAGTTACAGTCACAAAGTCCTGGTGAGTTCTGCTCTGGGCATCCCCTAAAGATGCACAGGCACTACCCCGGCTCTCACACCGCCTCGAGGATGGATGTTCCCATCCAAGGAAGTCAGGCTGTTCCACCTCAGGTGCTTTGCTTTCCCAGTGTCCCTTTGGTACTGGGCCAGGGCTCCGTGTCCCACCTTGGCCCCCCGTGTGCAGGGCAGTGTTTGCCAGAGCCAGGCAGCCACAGTGGAGAGGCTGGAACACCCTCCTGCTGCCTGGGAAGCAGAACATGGGGCTGGGCAGCTCAGCAAGGAAACCCCAAAGCACCACCAAATCCTGCTACTCTGCTGATGCAAAAAACCACACCACACAGACCAATTTTCTGAAGACTGCATTTTGAGTATCATAATATATATATATGTGCATTTCATTTTTACAGATAAAAACTCAGTTTATTTTTAACCTGTATTTAAATTTTGGAGGCTTACATTAAATTAAGGTAGCTTGTTTAATATCAATTGTAACAGCAGGTGACATTTTTATATAAAAACAGCCTAAAGAAAAAAAAAACAACCCAAACATTTGATTCAAAAGACCTGACACCAATGATCTCAAGGCAAGATCAAACGCCAATGGTTTTGCTTTTAGAAAAGAAAAAGGGGGCATTTAAGCCAACCCATTCACAGCCTCTCCCTGCTGGCTTCTTCATACAGTGGTTTTGATAGTGGTCCCAGAGGGAACTGTATTTTGCCTCTCTAGCTAAAATACTAGTTACTATAGCAACTTTGAAGGAAGAAAATTGTGGCTTCAAACTGAAAGATTGGCAAAACTTCAAATACACCGTCTGGATCAGGCAGACAACAGCACACACTAATGCTGCAAGTGCAAAAAGAGGGGGAATGAAATGCAGGAGTAGTGCACCTGCACTACCATGAGCTGGAAAAAGAATATTCTGCACAACTTGGGGGGGAAAATTGCATTTAAATACCATAGCCCAGATCAGCCAATGACACTGTTGTTTTTAATAGATTGCATATGTAGGTGTTTCACCCATACACTTCAATTGACCTTAAGAACTTCACATCTCCTTTACCTGCCTTAGAGAGGATAACTTTTCTTTGTGCTTACAGTACATTTTTGTTCAATTTTCTAGCTTGTACAGTGAGATCTTTAAAAAAAACAAAGGACACGGAGGGTGTTGCTATTTCTTCTTTAGCAGCAATGAAATATCACTAACCCCTTTTTACATATCCGAATTCAAGTCACAACCAGAGGTGACTGCACCACAAAGTCACCAGGTACAAAACTGCTAGTTCATTTTAAATTAATAACTTGAAATTATTTTCCCCAATACATCCCTTATTTTTTATTTTTATAAACAGCAAACATTTTGCTATTTTTGTACATAGGCTAGCAGGCTTGTTTCAATATGAAAGTGCTAATTCATTTACAGATTTATCAGTTATGTAGTGCTACATTAAGTGTCCAATATTCTACATATGAACAATCTTGATAAATGGAAATGATGAAGATTAAGTAAGGCTATCTGATTACCTTATCTTATTTACATTAAAAGAATAGACACCCAGTAGTAGGGATAAAAGGGAAAGAAACTGGGCAAATACTCATACTGCCACAGGTGTAAAAATTAAGTCTGCCTTCTAGCTTGTACTGTAAATGAGACATTTTAAATAGTCCTGCAGCCCATGTCTAGTTTTTTTTTTTTTCCTCAGAAAAAGAAAAGCTGCCTTCATGACATCCCCTCTTGATTTCCGATCTCCAAAGCGTGTCATTTGAAGCTTTAAATTCAGATTCTTCCTATCTTCAAAAAGACCTCTGGTTTGCTTTCCAGTATCAGGTTGAATAATCAGGTCCCACTTCTGGGGCTTTTGTCCAATCTATTTATAAATTAGTTTAGAGTGAGTTGTAGATAACATGAACCAGTTCTGGAACCACTATTGGGAGGAACACAAGCTCTTCACTACAATCACACAGTAGCAGGAAAAGTGATAATTCAATTCATTCCTGGGGCAGGGCCTCCAAAATTAAATGAAGTTGGCACAACTGGAGCATTGAATTTGTATCCTCCATGCTTTTCAATCATTTTGGATTCTAAAACAAAACAAAGAAATAGAAGGAAGAAGGTTTAGTGTGTGTGTAGGGGGGAAGACAGACCAAGATTCTGTGACTGACCACGTGGAGTCTCTCAGAGATACAGGTTTAACCTGGGGTTACCCAGCCAAGGAATCAGCACCCACACGTGGAAATGTGCCAGGTCCCACAGAACAGATGGACTGTTTACTTATTTTAACTTCTCAGTATTGTTACCACCATGCTTTCATGAATTTGTACTTCAAAAAGCCCACACTTTAGCTTTTGGACATGACTGTACTTTAGAAACAGGACCAGAATGAATACTGCACTTATAAACTTAGTAACAAGCACACATTTTTTTCTGGTTAACATCAACAGACTCTGCAATCTTTAGGCATCTAAGGTGCACCTATCCATCACTGTAACTACCAGTGATTGTTAAGATGTCTGGTTTTACCACCCTTCAAACACTGCTGTAGGACAGGGAGTACTGTAAACCAGTTTGTACAACTCTAATGCATGGACAACTGAAGATCAGGTCGGTAATTTAGGTTGCACCTTTACTACAGTCTAAATAATGCAGAAGGTGGCTTGTATTATTCCCAGGCCAAGATAACAACACTTACTAATGTCTTATGTTGGTCTTAGTTCTCCTAAATCAAAACAGTTGCAATCTCCCTGGGAATACAGGTCAGCTCATACTATCTGGCAAATCTGCATTTTGGCTCTGGTTCTTGGAAAACAGGCCACAAAGATGTTGCCATGGCTAGTGGAGCATGGGGGGAGAATCCCTCACAGCTCCACAGAAGACATATCTCTCAGCATATGGAAATTCTTCTAAGCTACATTAATAAGGGAGAAGTGTATTTCAAGTCCTTCTAACAGGATGTCCCCATGTGTGGTAAGCAGCCTAAAAGTAGTATCAGTATACTGTGATAGTAGGCAAGAATTTTCCACAGGGATCTGGTTGCTTAAGTTAAACTTCACAATTTTTCTGAAAAAAAAAACCAGTACAAAAAAACCCCCAAACAAATAAACACACACCTCAAAATTTTTTGTCTCCATAAAATGCAGTAGTATAAAATTACATCAAAAAATGTCTACTGCTTGAGAGGGGTCACAGTGAAACTGTATTTGATAATCATTTAAACTGGATCATTCTGGACCCAGACAAGCTTTGTGAGGTGATTTAGGCTGTTCTTTCATGAAAAGCACTTACTAAATGTGTATTCTTACTACCAATATTTTTATTGAAAAATTTATGAATTTCTGTTTTGAAACATCTGTAGCAATTGCTTACTAAGACACAGGATATGAGGATGGACTGATCCCTCAACATCCAGTCTTGACTTAAGAGTGTTATATATATTGGCTTATTCTCAAAAGGGAAAACTGAATACAGATTTTAAAACCTGTATCATATGTGATATTTAATAGGCTTAATGATGTGGCTTTACAGATGGCACTACTTCCATAACTTAGTGTTCTCCTACCACAGAACCCTTGTCTATCCCAGCTGGACTACGTGACATCTCACGAGATCATGAATCAGTTAACATACCTGGAGTTCAACTACCCTCAGGTAATCAAATAAATTGTTTTCAAATCAAGAAATTAGAACAAATATGCTTTTGTTTCCTTGCCTACCTCCCCACGTGTTTCTAGCATTCCCCTCACCTGTGGTACTGCCACCCCGTTTGTGCATGGAGGCTGGCAGTGCTAAGAGATCTCTACCAGCCCTGTTTTGATGGAGCCATTCTCAGGCTTGAACTCAAGGCTTTTCTGTCCAGTGCTCCTGAGCACAGCAGGGCACTGGCAGAGTGTGTGAGGTGCACGTACCGTGCGCTGCCCGCCGCTGGTCCGCCAGGGTCGCGATGTCCTGCAGCTGCTTCCTCTGCTCCTCGGTAAGGCCCTGGGTCAAAGCCTGGTACCACGCGGGGTTACGGTTCTGAATTGCTGCAGAAGACACAAAACATAAGCAAAAGGAAAGTGTTATTAAAATGTTCTAGAACTCAAACCTTACTCGCTCACTGCCATTTTAATCAGAGTGATATTCTGTTACGGTTCCATAATTCAAGACACTTAAACATTAGTACAGCTTCTGACCTCTTCCCTACCACTCATTCATTCAAGCAACTCCCTCTGCTACTGAGGTTTAACAATAGCATCTCCTTTTCAAAGAAAGAAATGGTTCAAGCACATATTGGAAAGCTGGTTTGGAAGTTTTGAACAGGTTCTAGCTAACAACAGTGTACACTAAAGCTGAAATGTAACTTGTTGGCCAGGAAAAGAAATACAGTTACTTACTCTGAAAAATTGTTTTAAATATTTGATATTCATCAATAGGGTTATCTTCATCATCAATAATTGTGGAATAACCTTCCAAAGCAGTCTCTTCAGCATCATCTTCTTCCCAGTCTTCATCATCCCCATCTTCACCTGCCTGTTTTGCTAGAATTTCAAGATATTCTTGACCATCTTCATCAATGTCATCTTCATCACTTCCCAGCTCCTCTGAGTTAATTATAAACAAACAAAAGTTTATCTTGAAAATGTCAAGAACAATTCTTTAGAAATGTGGCTAATTAGATAAAACAGGCAGTGGAAGTGGTAACAATACCGTGCAGGCTGGAAAGGGGGAAGCTCTTTTAACTCAGCCCTGGAAGTCAGTTTTTAAGAGAGTGGAAAGTAAGTCAGATATACTTAAAAGTTGTTAAAATATGTTCAGTGTTCTACTGCAGTGCTTCATTTTTGGAATTAAGATATTCAGAAGAATTCCACAAAGGAACTCAGTATCTCCATCAGAAAAAAATGAAACATACAAAATAACATCAAAGGCTCTGTCTCCATACCTGTTTCCTCATCTTCTTCAGCTTCATCATCATCATCACTGTCATTTTCATGCTCTGCATGACAGGCATATGCTCTTTTCAATCCATTAAATAAAAGGATAAAAGCTGGCAGGATCTGCCCAGCAACTTGATTTAAAACCTGTGGTATTTGCTCCAGGTCAATAAGAGCACACAGGCCAAGCACACACATTTTTCTGTCATGGAGTCTGCAAAACAGAAGAATAGAACAGTTGCAAGTTTTGTCATGATTTACAAGCAGGTGTAACACAGAGAATCATCTCCACAAGTACAAACACTTACCCCAGGAAACAGTCTACATCATTAAGCCACTGAGTTATGAAGTGATTGGTGACAGGCTCCACATTATTGGGGAAACGAAGATTTTCCAAGGTGTTTAATAGTAAATGAGGATTGTAATACAAAGCAGCTATGGCAACCTGGAGGCACATGGTTCGCAGTTCACTGGTTTTCACTTCTCTGGTCAGTCTCTCCAAGGCAGCTTCCACAAACAAGGGTATGCACTGGACAGTGGGAACATTCACACTCAGTGATCAAAAATAAAACTTGTCATTCTGTACTTCAACAGTGTGGCACATAAACACAGATGGCATAAAACTGAGTCATTTTTAATTGCCAGCAGAAGTCAGATACAAAGATGAAATGAAAATGTGAAAATATTTAATCACATGGGTTTTGTAACATCCTGCACAGCAAATGTAACTTCTGGTTCTATAATCTTGTGTATTAAAAATGGAAAATAGAGAAAATGTGTACACTAGAAAGTCCAGAAAAATCAACTTATTCATCTCTCAAATTCCAACTGCTATATGTACATAATGAAGTCCCTGGTCCCTCTATTACATTGATTTGGATTCTAGGAACTTCATTTTCATTCTTCATTATTTCAAAGCTATGAGGTTGGCAGAATAATTTTCATTAAATATTCACTAGAATTAACTTAGAATGCAATTAACTGACTTTTTAGAACCAAGATGCTCCTGAGGTGGCACTTTTCCAGACTCAGAAAAACACCAGTTTTGCAGTGTCCTAAATTCTGGGGCCAAAATGTGCAGGAACTCTGCAGTGCTGTGAATGAGTAACACTGACAGGATTATCAGTTGCACCACATCAAGTGCTCATAACAAATCTCATCTTAATACATAATCAATTCATACTACACAATAACTATTTTAAAAGTTGTAGCAACCAAAGTCATTACCAACCTGATCAATGCCACGCCCTTTACACTGAAGAATAATTACTTCTAACAGCTTTGCTGCATGACATTCTGCATCTTCTCCAGCAACTCCTGTAAGGACCTGCAACACAGCCATTACTGGTGGTGTATCCCTTCAAAGAGTATTCTCTAAACACTGCTTTGCTTTGAAAAGCTGGTATGAATTTACCCCCTCTAACAAGTCCAGCATCAACAGCCATCAGTGAGGCAGCCAGATCTACAGCAATGGCTCAGTGTGACAACCAGAGACTGCAAACTGCTGAAAGTGGGCAAAACTAACCAAATGTACAAATATTCAAGAACTGATGGATGCTGAGTTACAGTTACAGTAAAAGCATCAGCTGCCATTTTGCCAATGATTATTTTCATACACAAAAGAAAAACATTACTTATTCATCAATGTACTGAATTTCGTAGAAGTTTTATTTACAAAAATGGGATATCCAGTGGAAGACCATGCAATACCTAAAACTTGTGTTAAAAATTCGCTGTGCTCAGCTAACACCAATCACTAAGTGGTTATGACAGGCTAATTTTATATGTAAGATTCCAAGAAATTACAAATATCCCTATTGGCCTGATTGCAACTTGTTTTCAAACAACGGCTGGCAAGAGTTATTCACTAGTATTTACAGAATACTAAAATAGTTGTTCACGGTAATATTTAAACATCTTCAAAAGAATTACTCAGGAAATCCCACAGGCAGCACAGCTGACAGTTCACCAAAGCTCTTATATTGACACCACACATCATATCCAGGAGTGGAAATCTGAAATCCCCACATATTACTATTAGAGATGATAAAACGTTAACACGCATCTTATAAAAAAGTATTCCTTTCCTCACATGGTGCTAACACTGTGGAAAGCTGTATGTTCTACATTTTGACTGGACAAGGAAAGGCCAGTAACAAACTAAAATACAGAAACCCTGCCCAACTTCATTCTGCTCCCAGCTTTCACCACTGATGTGCCAGGAACTTGGGAAAACAACTTCCTATCCTGTGCCTTTACCTTCCATCCCTACACACTTACTTAACTAGCAGGTGTCAGACCTTCAGCACACATGCAGCACGTGCATCCCTGCCATGGTGAGGCTACAAATCCCAGATGGAAGAATCCACCTACCTTTTGCAATCTGTCTTGCATGCCCACTTGCACAAAGTGTATTGCACAGAACCTGCTTTGTTTATTCTGCTTTTGTTGTGTAGGATTTATTTTTCCCTTCAGCAAAAGCATGTATCTGAAATTTTCATGCAATCTCTTTAAATCTCTCTGCAATAACTTAGTAATTTAGGAAGCTTAGAGGATGTTAGATAGCAAAATGCTTTCAGGAGCAGAAGTCAAAAGCTGCTGTGGAAAAAAGTACCAAATTTAACACGGTTATTTCTTCAGAGATGGCAGGTTTTGTTACCACACAGCAATCTACTCACCTTCTTGCACATAGTGTAGATCATTTCAAGATATTTTGTGTCTGACAGAAGGGTATCTGTATCAACAGTCACATAATTATGCAAGAGAGGCATCATATCTGTATACGTAAAAGAAGAATGAGCACATTAGGTATCATCTGCGTGCTATTAAAATCAGGTTGAAATCTGTGTATTAATAATTACAGTTCTTGCTTAATGTTTGCCAAGATAAGTCTGCAAGTCATAGATGCCTTAGCAAAACAAGTCTGGTAGCAGCAAGAGCAAAAAATACTTCAATTGTAATCTCACCTGAGTGTTTTCCTAACATTTCATTTATGATGCAATTCATTGTAAGGCTGAAATCGCATCCATGAAACCCTCTGGCTCCCTGATTTATTTATATTACTTACCAGTAAAATAATCAAAACCATCCTGCTGGAAGACTTCAAACACAAGAGGAAGAAGCTGCCACATTTGTGCAGAAACCTGTTGGCAGGTCAGACTATGAGCCAAGGAAAAGATCTCCTCGTAGAACTCTAAAACAAACAGAATCTAGGTAAATAGCATGCCAATCCCATGCACTTCTAAAAGTAAGCCAGCAGAAGTACAGATACCTAATACATGCTGCTGCAAAACTGTTCCAATCACTTGCAAACAGATCCCTTCCAGCTGCTGGGTAATCTGAAAAAAAAATTTAAAAGAACAGGTAATGACTATTTTCAATACTTTGGAGTGAAAATTAAACTCATTTTAAAATTTGTCAAAGCGGCTTCTATATATACAATATAGTTTTTAAGAACTATTAGAAATGTCTCACATTTTAGAGCACTAAATGTGTAAGAGCAGCACTCAGCTAAGGATTTGCAAGATAACTTTCAATACAAGGCAGTTTTTGAATATGGAAGAATCTCATTATAGGGTGTCCTTTAAAAGGAAAAGCCTGACTAACCCTTTGCACCAGTTCAGTCCCATTAAAATACTGTAAGCAAATATATATATATAAATAAAAGTAGTAAACAATGGAAATCACAGGAGGTATTTCCTGTTCCAGAAAAGAAATTAAAAACAAAAAGACTCCAAACAAATCCTAAATACCAAACCACTTCCCAAACCTATTTTAGGATGTTCATATGGTATGGAGACCATCAGTGTAAATGCTGGTCCTACAGAGTCAGTCAGTATATATTAGACCATGGAATAGCTAACAAAACAGTCATTAACCTGTTGAGGGCACTCACCTTGCACAGGGACAAGTAAAGGCTGAGTTTCTGGTTTTAGTTATGCAGAACAGGATTTGAACCTAACCTGCTAAATACTTTACCTCTTGGAACACTGGTCATGCTGTGGGAGATGTCTATAAATATAAATGTTTACTGGTCAACATTTTCAAACTGAGTTTCTCAGGACTAGCATATCATTACACAGACTTTTCATTTAGAAGGCAAGGGCTTGCTGACAAAAACAAGTACAAGCAACAAGAAAATGAGCTGAGCTGGTCCTTGGTGTGGCAGACTGAATTCCTGGGAATTCCCTTGGGAATTTGATGCTGCTTCTTTAGTGAAGTCTTCAGAGCCCTACAGCTTATTACTGAACTTTTTAGTCACTAAAAAACTATAATGTATTTATTAAAAGACTCTAGCTGACTTTGCCAAGAAAGATTTTAATCAGAAATGGCATCTTTTGAACTGGCTGTACTCTGGACAGAAGTGACTCCATTCAGTACACCAAAACAAAATGACAGAAGTTTTAACCCCAAAGGAAAATTCTCCAGGGCAGATGAGGCAGGTGAAATCCACCATCTCTGAGCACAGCCACAAGAGCTGTATTTACCCACATCGATTCTGTCACACAGCAAACCCAGCCAGCAGAGTCAATGTTTGCAGCTATGTGAAGCTTTATCTGTTTTGTTTGAAGGGCAGACCTCATCAAATCAGAAGTGTGTTTCCAGCTGAGCTGACAGAGCTCCACCTGCTACAGACACTTTGCTTCTACTATTTGAACAAGAAGGTGGATTCTTATGGGAAATACTGTGGCAACATTTATGCTCTATTACTGCATGCACTGCATTAGAAAAGTGACCCACTCTGTTACAACTTGGCTACATGATAAGTACTTCACTATTTTATATTTTAAGATCTTTTTGTCCAAAAGGACAGGTTTTCATGTAACAATGATAGGATTATAAAAGACTTACAGTGTTCTTAGACCATACATATCACCTTTAAAGTAATAATTACTTACTTCCTTGTGATCTTCAACTACACTGAGAAGTGTCTGGTTTAAGATCTTTTTGTCCAAAAGGACAGTTTTTCATGTAACAATGCTAGGACTACAAAAGACTTAAGAGTGTTCTTAGATCATACATATCAGATTTACAATAATATTTACTTACTTCCTTGTGATCTTCAACTACACTGAGAAGTGTATCAATAGTATTCAAGATTCCCATTGCTGTCACTGCTTTGTCATCACTGCCCTCTTCATCTGGACCAGTCTGGATCACCTGGTTAAATGTCATTGCCTGCACATAATAGCAGAACAACCCATAAATATGTCATTAAATTGTTAAAGTCTGGCACTCTACACAAATTCAGAAGGACTTCTGCTCAGAAAATGTATACAAATAATAGCAGGTGACTGCTCTGCTCCAGAATTTCTTCTCAGGATGATAAAATTTGGATGTTAAACCATTGGAGCTATCTTTACCCTTTATCTACTTCTGAATAAAAATATATAAATGACATTATGTCCCATGCAAAAGAATACATTTTCCCTTGGTAAGTGCTTCTGACACAAGGTTTCCTCAGTAGTTGAACTAGACCAGAACACTTGGCAGGCATTCCCAGAGAGGACACACTAACAATTCCACTGTAACTCCAAGGCCTTTAATAGAGAAGCACTGAGCTGACCTCTGCTTTTGCAACTATTAATACAACTTGCTAGATATAGCCATTGAATCTCTGAATTCCTCCTGCAGATTCAACTTTATTTTCACACCAAACTTTTCATTTAAAACTTACTCTTTAATATTTTAAAACAGACAACCTAAGTGACATTCTCGAGACTACCTAAAATGTGCTACCAATCTCATTATTATCACTATCAAGAAGAAATATGCAAAGATTTCACAAATGCTTCTAGAATTGTTCTTAGAGGAATTTCTACTCAGTCTAAGTTATGAAGCTGCTTCTGATGAAACACTGTCTAAATGCAAAAGAAAATTACTTGTATCAATGGATTTAGGCTGGAGTAAAAACAACTATTAATTGATGGTCAAACTCAACTATCAATTTTAAATACCAATCTTTCCCATATTAAACATCTTCCCAAGCCACCGTAAAGTCTCACCAAATGCTGTGTCATTTCTACTGCAATTGGGGTAACTTCTTCACTATATTCACAGATCATCTTCTGAATCACATTAGTAAGATCATCATTTTCAGTCTCTCTTATAATATGAAGCAAAGCTTGCATTACAGGTCTAATGAATGGAGTAATATATTCTTTAGCTGTAAAACAGGTGGAATGTTTGAATTAACATGCTTAGAAAAACACAGGTCAGTTTAAGAACCTACACCTCAAATAACTTTATTTAGTACTTCAGCATTAACATGCCAAAACCACGAGTAGTATAAATCATTACAGCAATACTACCATTCGGAACAAATTTTAAGAATATATAACAAGAGTATCAAAATTCAAGTATGAAAACCAGAGCACTGTGGTCTGAATTCATAAAATACAAGATTACTGATCAATGCAAATGTTAATTGAATGGGAATTGGTACATATACACCTTCATCAAATTACCTGAAGTAGTAAATATATAATTTATGTTTGTTTTGTGGCTTTTATGCCAGCTTAGGAATACTAAGCCATGTAAAACCTGCCTGGATCAAGATGGTATTTTTTTTTTGTTTAAATAAATTTAAACATGAATGAATATATGCCAAGACAGATATTGCCACTGTATTTCTGATTCTATTATTAGGTGCTATAAAACTGGATTTACTGTACCACGAAGCTCTTGTTTACCACATTTAATAATCATAATGCCTTATAATGTTAAAATGCAATTTATTTAAAAAAATTAAACTTTTCTAGCTGAAAAATTAGAGTAAATTATTACAAGTTACAATTGCAAGAAGGAAATTAACATCAGAGAAGAAGAGAACAAGTCTGCCTGAACATCACCAAGTTAACACCTAGTCCATTAAAGCTTCCTGTAGCTGCAAGAAAAGGCTCCTACCTTTCTCTTGATTACTGATGAGAACTTGAAGAGCTATTGCAGCTTCCACTTTCACAGGCATTTCCCTATCATCTATGAGACACCTTCTTGTGAGTTCTAAGGCTGTCTGCAGATTCTGGTCACTTTTAAATTTGACTTCACAGAAATAATGAAGAACCCAGCAAGCCTGAAAAAAAAACCAGTGAAGAAATTCTGAGCTGCAAAACCTACAAAGAGGATTATCAACTGTTTGTATAGCCATAACCTACACAAATCATTGCATGTGAGGTGCAACTCCTGATGAATAAAGATACTTAAAGACTTTTCAGCGATGAAGATGTTTGAGAGTGTGGAGGCTGGTCAGTGGGAGGCTGTCACTAAACCAGTACTATGATCTCAGGTTCATCTTTGGCCACAGGTTTTGTGTGAGCAGTACAGTCTATGTGCAAAACACACACAGACCCTACCACCAGACACAGATGGGAAACTGTGCACACAGCGCTGCAGCCATTCCAAAACTACACAGGGGCTATCTAAAATCACATGTAAAAACTGCTACTCATCCCTGGAAAAGGTGTACAATTTATTATGAAAAAGGTGCAGAAAGGAGAGCGTCTGTGAGAGGGAAGAAGTTGCAGATTTTGGAATTCTTCAGTTGGAACAGTGTATCTCACCAGTAAATGCCACACTTTCTTACCCGTGCTCTCATGTAACCCAGCTCACTGCTGAAGAGGGGGAACACATGATTCTGCAACATATATTCCATCTGATCCTTATAGATCTTTTTCTGTCAAAATATGAAGAGAAGCACATCAGTTTAAAACTTGTATAAAAATATATTTCTCTCCCAGTAAAAAAGTCACACATGATAAAGCGTGAAGAGTGTAACAAACCCTCAGACTTTTCACTTACCCCTTTTTTAAAGTCAATTATGCAACAATGATCTCCTACATTAGTAATTAAACTTGGATCGTACATGGATTTTTTACCTTTTCAGTTATCATAGCGGTACCTTTTTCCCCAGCTATTTTTTTACCCAAAGAGACATCTTTCAGTTGGCAGCACATTGGCACCAAAAGTAAAAGTGGTCAGGGAAACTGCTTAGAGCTGTGGTCCAAATACAAGTCCATGCCATGCATCTATCTTGCTACCATTTTAACTGAGCAACATCTCTTAATTTCATTTTATTTCCTCTCTTCTAGACACAAAAAACAGTCCATTAAATAAACAGCCTTTCACTGGATGCACTATTTTACTTTCTTCCATAAAAAAAGGGAATGTAATTAAGTGAAGCACAGAAATGGTGTAGTAATTCTCACCAGAAGCACAGAACTTAAAGGAACTTAATAATCTGAACTTGAACATGACCTATAAAACTTTGGTAATTAAGTAATTAAGCTGACATTAAACCCAAAACAATTAAGTTCAACAGCTTAAAAAAAAACTGGCAGCAATTCAGAAACTTGTGAACTCAGAGCTATTTGCATTTCTTCTAAGGCACTGTATGTTGGAGAAAACATAGGATGAAAAAAAGCATGAAAAGAACCACTAGATTTGTTCTGCTTACTTTTAGGAGAATTTCAGCCAAAGAACCAATCATATGTAAAGCACCATCCTTCTTGCGAGGATCAGCGTTTGGCTCCGTGAGGATTTGATAACAAAAGCCCATTGTCTTCTGCAGGACCTAGATTACACGTAAGGTTAGTCAAAGTATTCCAGTCAATCATCCCAGGTACCATTCTCTGTGCTCTGAAATGCTACAATATCTAATCGCCTGTTCCAAGGCTGGAATTTGGGCAATGTTTTATGTCTTTGTTATAAACACACAATATTCTGTCAAGAACGGGTCCTAGGGGAATTTGCAAATACAAAAAATCATAAATAGACCAGTGCAAAATAAATATGGAATTTCAAATTTGGTGTACTATGATATGAGAGCAGAAAAGTGAAACTTTTATTAATAGCTCTTTCAGCAAATAAACTGAGTTTAGCTGGTGGTATTTCAGTATAATCCTTGAACAACTTACCTCTTTCCTTTTACTACACGATGTAAACAATAATGTCTGAGCAGCAGTTGTTGGAGAAATGAAGTCTTCAAATACATCTGTTAAATAACATTGTAACAGTTTTAAATTCCAGTCCTTTACTACAGTTCATGACCCCAATGTATTTAATATGAACAAAGAGCACCCTTCAGGTGGTTAATCATGCTTTCTTACTAGAGATATTCCAAGACCAAAGAGTTACATGTGGTTGGATACATATGTTTCATGTTTTTCATGATGAATGCCTCTACAGGTCTGATTTGAAGTTCATGTCTCTTATTTTTAAGATAAATCTTTTTTTAACAGTAGAAGCAGACACAACATTCAAGTCTTGACATGGATGTTATTTGCTGTACAGGCCAGCACACAGAATTAATTGGGTTAAAAAATGCTGTTTCTCATTTCTCTGCAGAAGAGGATTACCAGAGCCTTGTGTAATACCTGTAGTGTTTACAGGTATGCCTCTGACCTGAGGGATAAAAACTCCCAAACCCCTCCAGATTCCTTGTTCTAGCCACATAAACATTCCTAGTGAAGGGAAGAATTTGTAAAGGGAGCCTGAAGTGTTTCTTTTTGTTCCCAGCCTCAGAGGACTGCACAGACTTAAGAGTAAACCCCAAGATAAAGTAGCAGAGCACAGGAGGTGAAATGGGACAAGTCTGGAATGCCAGGCTTACTCCATAATGTGTCATTTATCACTGGGGTAAATCTGCTCTGAACTGTGCCATGGGTGAAATTCCCTAAGAAATCCAGGGCCTGAAATATTAGCTGTTTATGGCATAACCTTTAAATGACATTAAATTTATGTAGTTGTTGCTAGCAAGACCAGGACTGTTTGACTTGCAATAAAAACTTTGTAACTGTAAATTAAATACTTTCACAAGTGCACAAACTCCTGTGCCATTGCTGACTGTTGTATCCTCTCTCCTTTCCACAATACCACCAATGTCCAGCTTCTATTATTTGGTTAATACACTGTGTTTCTCTCTCTTTTTCTTTTTTTAAGACTAAGTCCACCTCTGTTTCCACAAAAACACTCCATAAAAATCCCATCTTTGCATGAAATCATTTTTAACATGAGTAGATTTCAAAGGCTCACCAAATTTCATGCGGATATATTCATATGGATCTTCTTGCCAAAGCTCTTCATCAGCATCTGTATAGCACATCAATGGGAAAATAACATCTTGGATGATTCCCTGCAATAAAAAAGAGATTGAAACTCGTTAGCACTAGTAAATCAATCTCTGTATTCTGTCCTGTATTTTATACATTTTCTCCATCCTGTCAGTAACATTCTAAAACGATTTGGATTTAGAGTGAATTTATGTATCACTTTACAAAAAAGCACCCCTTTTGTGTTTAGGCAGAGTTACAATACAACACAAGATACTAGACTGCCTTTAGAAGATGGCATGTGGAGATGATTCAATGCCATAAATTCAGCAGCTAACACCATCTCCAAATATGTTGTGTTGCTGTGTTAGATTGTAATCCTTAATAAATTAAAGCCCAGAGGAGACATAGCAATAAATTAGTGGCTTTGCTCATGTTTCAAGGCAACCTTCACTAACCTGGTTTAAACTCTTTCCACCAGCAATTTATAAGAGAAGTGCCTAAAATGTGAATTGTAGCATCACTGGTAACACTGTACAGTAGACTGACTAATGTATTTCTGAGTCATCTAAGTATTAAACCCCAAAAATGGCTTACTTGGATATGAGGTTTCAGATTCTTCCAGGTGACTGCATGAGACACTCCTTGATTGATGTAATTTAGTGTTTGCTGCAGAACTCTAGGAGCCATGTACTGCTTTTCCTTGTATTGATACAGCACCTTCAGCAACACCTAGAGAAATGAGATCTCATCAGTATCTTATACTGAGCACAGCCCATTTTCACCACAATTGTACCCTCCCTCACAAGCCTACATAAGAACCCCTCAAAACTGAACAAAACCCCCATTTATTCATTAGGCTAAAATGGGTACTGACTAAGCCTTCCACCAAATGTCATTGTTAATTTTATAAGACAATTTGCAACTCATACTGGTTGCTTGCACATATTTTAAAAATACAATCCTTTAATAACATAAACCATACATGCTAATTCACCACCAACACACCCCAGGGGTCTTTGCCCTCTGAGGTTTGTTATTCCATCTTCACTCCCTGGGGGCAGAAATTCACACCCAGCCACTGGATCAGAACACTCTACACTCACAGTCTGATCTGTGCCTGTGCTGCCTCACAGCCACACAGCTGTGTGAGCCCTGTGTGTGTGTGGAGTGATCCAGCAGTCAGTCACTCCCTTTGGCTTTCTGGCCTCAACTCTGCATCCAGAACTCCTTCACAGGGATCCATCTGCGCTCAAGTCCATGGCTCCCCACAAATAAGGTCATGAAAAGGACATGGGACCATGACTAGTAATTAAATTACAGCTCACAGGAGAGCTTTGCACAGGTAATGCAAAGGGAATTCCCAGTAGCCCAATCCAGGTCAGTGGAAACACTGCACCTTCGGAAGCAGACTGACTAACTGGAGAGAAATGGCAAATCCCATTTCCAGGATTTCATTTAAGTCTTCACACAAAAGAAGCATTTTTTAAAAAAATCCCAACCCAAAGGAGCTGGAAAGATACCGATCAATCTGTAATACTACCAAAATACAAATCTAGAGAAACCAAGATTCGTTATTTTGAAAATGAATGCTGTTGATACAATTTATTACACAGAGACTGAAGTGTTTTTCCCAGAGGAATTGCCTTGCACTTCTGTTTACGGAGGATGCAAACATTCATCAAAATATTCACAGCTTTACAAACAGTTTTATGCTCTAGATGCTTTATCACTTCCCAAAGTTTGAACTGCTCATGTATAAAAACCTTCAGGATTTAGATAGAAATTACTTAGTACCAACACCTGAGTACAAGGTTTTGTGGCATTAGGTATTGAGTTAGAATAGAAGAGAGCAAAAGTTCAAACTTGCAGGTTTTTTTAGGACTATGCAAGAAGATGCATGTAGTTTCATGATTCAGATGCAGTAGGTACAGATATTAAAAATGTTTTTAAGAACTGCAGTGAGGAAAAACAGGGTGGACACTCTGGGGCAAATAAAATTCTGTAACAGTGCCAAGGAACTACAAGGCAGCAGTGTCCAACCAGGGCTTAGTTCTGGCTCATGAGAAGTGTCTTGAGCAAAACAGCTGCTAACACAAGGGATAAATTCAGGGTGTTCCAGCTACGCAGCTCAGCCTGGTTTGGACAAACTAAGGAAGTTTTAGCTAAAGTGAATACTAAATGTACAGGATTTTTTTTTTGGAGGGTGGGGGCTAATCAATGAGAAGTAATTATGACAATAATATTAGCAGTGTATTTCAAGATTATACTTGAACCACCTGTAGTGTCATGCCTTATATTTATCTATTATTCCTTTACTAAAAGGTGCAAACACTCTGGAGAGTAGAGAGAGCTCAATGAAACATATTATCCAAATTTGTATTCTTCAGTATTTCACAGATTTCTAATTTCTGTAAAGAAACACATCCTGCTCAAAAATCTTCCACAACATTTGTTTGGCAGATTCCATGTCCTGAGCAGAGGCCCAAGATCTATCTTCTGCAGAAGAATGGAGGGCAGAACCTTAACACAGTCTGTCTTCCTGAACAAGTTACATTATTGTTTAGGAACAAACGAAGCCTGCCAAAGTATTGATTTTTAGCAGTTTTCTTTAAATACCCAAATTCTTAGAAGTTTCCTAGCTGCAATAACAATAAGGATCAAATTTGATTCAAAGACAATGTAAAGAAATTCAAGCATTTTGTGAAACTGTTAAAATTATTTTTTCAAAGACTACTTTTGTACATAGCCCTCTGTCAGAACTTCATTTTATCTTGGAAGTGCAAAGCAACCAGTAAGGCCTTAAAGAACGTGCAGTAATGATCTGTCTAATGTCACCCAGAGGTGACAGGTGAGCACCTCAGGAAGCAAAGCTGACACCCCTGAGCAGTGCTGGGATATATTGCCTCACACTCCATGTGAAAAATGTTTTCCATACTTGGATTTATGAGATACTTTCTCTACATTTCTTCTTTAAAAGTTCTGTAATTCATTACAATTTCATTAGAAATTAAGAGAACTGAAACTGAACTAAGAGCTGTTTGTCTGACTCAAAGGCTTTGAAGAATACATTCCAACTGAGATTTTCATAAATCAATAGTCTATTGACATTTGCCATATAATCACCTTAACATAAAGGTATTTATGAACCAAATATGAGGAAATTTTATAAAAACATACCCGATGTTTTTAATTTATCCAAAGATTGTTTGCATACAGCAGACTCTAAAACACAGCACAAATGGCAACCCCAAAACAGGGACACAAGTGGGAAGGGAACATCAGAATTACCTGTCTGTAAGAGAGCCTCTGCTTGATCAGGCTTTTGCAGAAGGCTGAAAATTTAGCGTTTACAGTCTTTAAGTAAAAAAACCCAGAGTCTAAAAGGTAGTTCTGAAGGTCAATTGCACCACATATACCCATCTCTTTCAGAAAGGAAAAAAACTGGCAGCATTTGTCTGGAGCTCATCTGAGGGCTTGTAAGTGGAAAGTGGATTGTGATATGTGGTAAAATGATAATTTCTTGATCAGTCTTTTCTTAGCCCACAGACATCACTGCTTTCCATACCAATGTGCTTGAAAAAAAAACTTGAATAAGAACAAGAAGCCTTTTCAGCAAATAATGAAACAAGCAATCAGCACTAAATCTAAACTTATCCTAATGCTCCCCCCACACTCAGCATTTCTTACTTGCTGAACACCAACAGCGAAGGCCTTCAGGAAAACTTCAGCAAACTCATTGTACTCCTTGGAAACATTACCAGGGCTTCCATACCTAGAATTAGAAGCAAGTATGTAAACTCAAGGCTGCAGCAATTGTACTGACTTGAATGTTTGCTTGGAGGTTTTTTTTTAAATAATAATGGAAGGAAAATACCTCTCAAAGAGCCTTGCTAAAATATGCAAAGCCCACTTCTTGCATTTCCACCAAGGCAACTCAGGTCTATCATCTTCATCAACCTGAAGCGTTTCCTTTAGGGGAAAAAAAAGAAGATATTACCAATTATTCACAAAGAGTTCAAATGATATGTAATTAGAAAAACTACATTGTACATCTTGCTTCTAACCTGCCATTTCAACTTCTGGCTTACTAGAAGTATGAAGTAGAGCATATCTAAAAATAAAGCCCATGAAATATGCCTAAATTACCAATACATTTTTGAAACAAGAAACCAAAATAAGTTTTGCTATAATTTAAAAACAGAACTCACAACAAGTTACATATTTTCAAAATTTGTTTAGTCTGTTTGAAACTCTCCATTTAGCCTAGTCTTTTTTATTTATTATTTTCTTGGCATCTGTAGAGAAAAAAAGGATGCAGAAACAATATTCTAGTGAATGAAAACTACTTAAACTTGAAGACAAATAGCCAAAAGCCACTTACAGCTGGTACATCCCTATCAACAACAGTCTTCAGGATTTCTATCCACTCAGTCAGGTTTTGCTGATTTATCAACTCCAAAGGTAATGTGTACTGGTTTAAAAAAAAAAAAGAAGAAAAAAAAATAATTATTTTTTAATTGCTTTATAATAAATTTGTTACTTTTAGTTTGAATTTTAGCTTTCAAATCCTTCCCTACACCATGAAAGAAAGAAATTTACCTCAAAAACCAGGCTAAAGAACTTAGCACCATCTAACCTATATCATAAATATCCTGAAAGGTGCTAGAGGTCTTTGCTCCAATTCATTGTGCTTATGCAATGCCAAAATGTTACTTAAATGGATGTTACTCTAATTTCTGAAGCATTTAACAGCACTTCCATTCCAAACTGCTATATTTACTCTGGTAATTCTCTATAGTCTGGCCTTCACAATCTGTCCTTAGAAAACTCATTTTCTAACTGGTTTTCAGCAAACATCCTACCTTAGAGGATGGCAAGTGTAACTTTTATCTAATGCCAACCAGAAATAGCACTGCTCAAAAGTAAAAGCACAAGACAATCAGAAACTTGTGATTCATGGAGCTGAGTAGTAGGGAAAATGATTCAGATGTAATCTAATATTGTAATATTTCTGTCATTCACTATTTTAAGGAAAAGCATAATGCTTTAAATTATTGTTCAAGTATATACAACATTTTTTACCTGGACAAGGGCATAAAATATTTTGAAGATCTGTTTCTGGATGAGGACAGACTGGTCTGATGGATCATTCAGGAGCTGAATGAAGCTGTCCTTCAGGACTGGCAGAAAATGTTGCATTGCAGCTATCAAGGGACTCCGCTCCTCTGGTTTCTTGTACCTTTAGAGAAGAACAAAACCAGTTTTGCAGTTCTTGCAGGTGGCTTTAAATTGAAAAAGCTCACCTTGCCCCAGTGTAGGCACAAGTTGGTTGTATGACAGCTCATAACAACCTGTCACTTAAAGAAACCCCTAGCCAGTTCCTGTGACAGAATCGGAAATAAAGCCATAGCCAGATGGTGTTACAGATAAAAAATGCATTAATCACAGTTCACAATTTATCAAAATATTTGCAGAAGCTACATAGCTTCACTGACACTGGATAAAGCAAACTGAGGAGCCTCTCACAGCCTGCCACTGATGGCTCTCACATCTCACCATTTAATTTGCCCAAAGCCAACAATCTGATAAAGAAGGTGCCATTCCAGGCTGTGGGGCAGACTCTGAGCAGCCAACCATCCCTGAAGTAAAACCTCAGAGCTGCTATGGTAGGGACAGCCCACCAGCTTGCCCATGCTGAAAACAAGGCTCCACTTCCTTCCACCAACACTTCTACATTCCTGAAAGGAAACGAAGCCACATTTTGAAATCTCTGCCCCAGATTTTAACTTCTACACAAGAAACTCCTAATTGATTCAAGAGTTATCAGAGCAGAGCAGCATCTTTTCTATACTGGTGATGACAATCACAAGGTAAAATATCATTTTGTGATTGTACATTTATTTCTTGATTCAGCAATCAATACTTGTCAGATTCTTGGACCCCCGTGGGAGATCTCAGCGTTAGAGGATTGAGCTTTGGTTTGGTTTGTTTTTCCAACACATTTTTTGTAGACTTTTCACTAATATTAAATATCAATACTCAGTTTCCTAAACAGTGGCAATTTTCAGAATATAACAAGAAAAAGACTACTCAGTCTGCTGCCAGATGGCATGTTCTGTAAGAACAGAAACACTGAGCTCCAAAATCCTGTTCAATAATACAGTTTTCATGCATTTTCTGAACTAAAAACCCAAACATTAAGATTAAAAGTTGCTCAGGAAAATTCAGTTTCTAATTTTCTCCCTCCCAAAAAAAAAGGACTAGAAAAAATTATTATGCAAAGAGCAGCCATTTGATCTTGCTCATTGAATTTGAAGGAAAAAAAAAGTTAAAAGCTCCAAGATATTTATGTCCCACGTTAAGGAAAAAAAAATCAAAACTTAAATATTCCTACAATTCAGGCAGTAAAAACTTGATCAAAGTAATAACATCCCACAGATTCGTGTCCCACTAAACTGACTGAAACACTGAAATGTGCACATTCCTACATGATTGGTGACATGAAACTCACCCTTGCTGACTCCACCAGAAAGCTGAGCAAGCAGGAGCAGCTCCTGGCCTCAGCTGAAGTGTTTGATCAGCTGAGACTACAGACACACCTGGTGCCTTATCACACAGTGACTGCACTCAGATCCCTAAACATGGATGTATTCCTGTCCTCATAATGCACTACCACTGAACACTCCTTCATTTACAGCTCCCAGATCTCTGCAGCATATTTGGTTAAAGATCTTTAAGCTGAAAATCAAATGAGAATTGTTGCTTTTCTCTCCTAGCAGGACTTACAATTTTCAGCCACTAAGAAAACTCCCACTTGGGATTACAAAGATTTTTATGGCATTCCTGTAAAACTATTTTTGAGAAACTGACATTCACTGTTTTACACTGACTAATGCAAAAATCATTAAATTAGATGGAAATTTTTCCATGCAATATTTTAAATCAAGAACCTGAAACAGAAACGTTATACATTCCAACCCTTTGAAAAAGTTCTGAATTCCATCAGTTCCACTACTACAATTCCCTGACTCCAGGACTGTCCTTTTCTCTGACCAGCCAAGTGATCATAACAAAGTCACCTAACTAATTCTGAGCTCCCAACACTCCAGATTTCACACTCTGAAACCTTTCTATGGTTACTGTCACCAAGTACTAAAGTACAAATTGTTTAAAGGTTTAAACCTGATTTAAATAATAAATTCCTACAAAAGTCATGATTTTGAGCAGACTTTCTTACTGCTATCAATCCATATAAAACAACTAAACACCCTTTCTTTCTGAATTCAAACTTTTAACAAAGGCAGTCTTCCTGTAATTTTTACTTGAGAAGACACATGAGCCAGCATCTGCACAGCAAGTAGTCAAGAATACTTTCTAAGATTACATTTCCATCACCTTTGTGTAGTCCCACACACAATTGTACATGGTTACAATATACACAGAGTACAAAAAATAAACACCAATATATTAATTCTGCTGGTTTATATGAAGAAAGACCAGAAAGAACTTACTCATAGTTTTTCACAAGTTGATAAAGACAGAGAAGAATTCCAAGCCAACAAGCGCTATTGTCAGACTGGAGATAAAATCCAATTTTCTCCACAACTGCAGTCCAGCGACTTGGATAATCATACTTGATAATGTGGTGAATGCAAGTAGTAAGCTGCACTCTGGAAATCAAAGCACAACAATTAAAGAAGTTACTTGTATTATTTTAACAAAATTCTTGTAGTGTTGAAACAACACATACTATCCATACTTAGACTTCCTTTTTGCTTAGAAGGTTTAGGTTCTGTAGTTTCTGCTTAACATTCTACAAATTTCTACATGCTACACAAGCTGAAAACTGTTTTTCCATCTAGATTAATTCTACGTTTAGGATACACAGTGTGTGACAACGATGCTTAGCACGTGGGTGATCTTGGCTGGGGGAAAAATAAAAAAAGAAAGAAACCCAACAGGTAATTCACACAGAGGCTAAAACTGCACCAGGAAAATTCAGTTTCTAATTTTCTCCCTCCCAAAAAAAAAGGACTAGAAAAAATTATTATGCAAAGAGCAGCCATTTGATCTTGCTCATTGAATTTGAAGACAAAAAAAAGTTAAAAGCTCCAAGATATTTATGTCCCATGTTAAGGAAAAAAAAAAATCAAAACTTAAATATTCCTACAATTCAGGCAGTAAAAACTTGATCAAAGTAATAACATCCCACAGATTCGTGTCCCACTAAACTGACTGAAACACTGAAATGTGCACATTCCTACATGATTGGTGACATGAAACTCACCCTTGCTGACTCCACCAGAAAGCTGAGCAAGCAGGAGCAGCTCCTGGCCTCAGCTGAAGTGTTTGATCAGCTGAGACTACAGACACACCTGGTGCCTTATCACACAGTGACTGCACTCAGATCCCTAAACATGGATGTATTCCTGTCCTCATAATGCACTACCACTGAACACTCCTTCATTTACAGCTCCCAGATCTCTGCAGCATATTTGGTTAAAGATCTTTAAGCTGAAACTCAAGTGAGAATTGTTGCTTTTCCCTCCTTAGCAGGACTTACAATTTTCAGCCACTAAGAAAACTCCCACTTGGGATTACAAAGATTTTTATGGCATTCCTGTAAAACTATTTTTGAGAAACTGACATTCACTGTTTTACACTGACTAATGCAAAAATCATTAAATTAGATGGAAATTTTTCCATGCAATATTTTAAATCAAGAACCTGAAACAGAAACGTTATACATTCCAACACTTTGAAAAAGTTCTGAATTCCATCAGTTCCACTACTACAATTCCCTGACTCCAGGACTGTCCTTTTCTCTGACCAGCCAAGTGATCATAACAAAGTCACCTAACTAATTCTGAGCTCCCAACACTCCAGATTTCACACTCTGAAACCTTTCTATGGTTACTGTCACCAAGTACTAAAGTACAAATTGTTTAAAGGTTTAAACCTGATTTAAATAATAAATTCCTACAAAAGTCATGCTTTTGAGCAGACTTTCTTACTGCTATCAATCCATATAAAACAACTAAACACCCTTTCTTTCTGAATTCAAACTTTTAACAAAGGCAGTCTTCCTGTAATTTTTACTTGAGAAGACACATGAGCCAGCATCTGCACAGCAAGTAGTCAAGAATACTTTCTAAGATTACATTTCCATCACCTTTGCGCAGTCCCACACACAATTGTACATGGTTACAATATACACAGAGTACAAAAAATAAACACCAATATATTAATTCTGCTGGTTTATATGAAGAAAGACCAGAAAGAACTTACTCATAGTTTTTCACAAGTTGATAAAGACAGAGAAGAATTCCAAGCCAACAAGCGCTATTGTCAGACTGGAGATAAAATCCAATTTTCTCCACAACTGCAGTCCAGCGACTTGGATAATCATACTTGATAATGTGGTGAATGCAAGTAGTAAGCTGCACTCTGGAAATCAAAGCACAACAATTAAAGAAGTTACTTGTATTATTTTAACAAAATTCTTGTAGTGTTGAAACAACACATACTATCCATACTTAGACTTCCTTTTTGCTTAGAAGGTTTAGGTTCTGTAGTTTCTGCTTAACATTCTACAAATTTCTACATGCTACACAAGCTGAAAACTGTTTTTCCATCTAGATTAATTCTACGTTTAGGATACACAGTGTGTGACAACGATGCTTAGCACGTGGGTGATCTTGGCTGGGGGAAAAATAAAAAAAGAAAGAAACCCAACAGGTAATTCACACAGAGGCTAAAACTGCACCTGATCAGCTCAGGAGAGTGGATAATGGCTTCTACAATGTTCTCCCGGATGCAGTGTCTGTCCTCTTCTGGGATGGAGTAAGGTGGGATCTCCCCAGGAGCACTTTCACGGTCCGGCCAGTACTGGGTTATCATGTTTTTTAAGTAGATAACTCCTGTGAAACAAGAGTGGCAAATCAGCTGGCAGCCATTCAAAGCACAAAACAAACACACGTCTTGCAAGCAAATATTCCAAAAACATTGGCCCTTCCTAAGTAGGAAAAATCATGCAAGTTATGAACCCAATAATTTACTAAACTGATACTCTTCCACCCATTTAATATAAAAATACTACAGGAATTGCTTTTAGCTGTGATTCAGGTAAGCAGTTGTGAAACTATTTAGCAACACACTTCTGAAAAATCCATTATAATGATTTTCTCAAGATTTTCATTAAAACTAAAAAAGAAATCTGATCAATACTAATGACAACCTAAAACATCCCTTGTAAGCAAAAAAAAATATCTAATTAAGTTAGTGATACAGGAATGAATGCTAGAGAAACAGAGCTCCTTTATACCCAGGTTATGTGCTACAGCAATTTGTAGCAATCAGGCTCCTGGAACAAACCCTGCATTTACCATTTGGCAACCAAAACCAAACTGCTTGTGTGGCAGAATATAAATCACAGCACTTGGAAAAGTACTTACAACAGGCAACAGGAAATATAAAATGGCAAACTGGTAACAAAGTTACTGTTAATCTAATTCTACATAGGAGTCCATAAAGCAACTTCTCTTCCTAAATTTCATATGCACCTTTTGAAGATTCAGAAACCAGAGGGTTTCTGGAAGTGTCTGCAGAGGTCAAGAAACACTCAGCAGATTATTACAAGACTGAAGTAATAGAGACTTCAGCCAGCCCTCAGAGAGATTTATCAAGAATTGCTTTGCAAACACACACTGTTTGTAAGCTGGGCCTTGAATGAGCCATCCCCACTCTCCACAGGATGCTTTGGGGTTTAATTGGCTTGCACGGAGCAGAGTGAAACTTCACAGGTTTTCTTCAAACTTCTTTTTGCATGTTACACTTGTAGGGCAGTAACCTTTTTGAGTCATCATTTGACCAGTACTCCCAGCAGTAAGCTAAAAATTCAAGCTAAGTTTAGGCTACAGCTTAGAGTAGTTTACTACACAGAAGGTCCAAATAAGCAGTCCAGATCACACCCTTCTGCTCACCAGTCAGAAAACCCAATAAAGTATGTACTAAAAACCACTATCAAGTAATTAGAGAAGCATTAAGGTGATGTTTGGAGCTGTCAATAATCAACATCATTTTACTGATGGCTCACATGCAAATAAGCAGGGATCCAAAAAACATAATCTGTTTTCTTCCACTTAGTATGTTTAAAAACACTAGTGCTCCCAGTACAAGTTTAAATGACCTCCTTGGACCAAGTGCACCAGCATCATAAACCATTCTGCTTCCCCCAGGAATGTTCACTAGAGATAAAGGGGAAGAATCATTCAGGAGCCCGACACACCTTTTCTTTTTGTCTTCCTTACTCAGTGCATGGTACCAGATAATAGCTTGTGATGACTAACATGAGCAACTCCCGAGTGCTTGACATTAAAACCATTAGAATTCTTTAACAGTAACTGCATGTGTACTTGTGTGTATGCACCATTTGAGTAGATACAATGACAAAAATATTTGAAAACTTGCCTGCCTGTCTCACTGGTAAATCCAGTTGCTCGGACATAGTGATCTGAAGCAGAGTTGAAACAAAGTTCACTGACTTATGAGCCTATGGAGAGGGGAAGAAAAAAAAAAGAGTTAAGTTTTAGAATACTTCCATTAAGTTTTACAATATCTTTATAATGATGTAATGCAATCAATAGAATACCAGCAATTCAGCCAGTTGCACAGGAGTCAGCTAATCAGCCAAAGCATTCCAAAGTTTTGCGCTCACTGTATTTTGAAGACAGCAAGGGCGAGGAAAAACCCTACTGTTTAAGGTAACAGAGCTGAAGAATTCACTGAACAGGAATCAGCCTTCCACAGTCACCAAACATGTTCCCCACTCAGAACAAACACTTGAAGCAAGAGCACCTGAATAGCCCAAAAAACCCAAGCGCAGCACATTTACAGTGACCTTTAGCAAGGTATGAGTTCATTAGAAAATAAGCTAAGAAACAGATGGGAACTATGTTTTAAAACTAAGTCCAAGTCCTACTTCATCTTTCTGAAAAATCAGTTTCAAGGGACCACTGATGCACTACTGCAGCAGCTGTCCAGAGAACCACACCACAGCAAAGCAACAGCAGGGAGATCCAAATGGAGACACATCCACACAGCAACAACTTCCCAAGGATTTGCAGGAGTTTCATTTACAATGAAAACAAAAAATATTTTTTTCTTACCATGAGAACTGTCACTGACACACTAAGGACTGGATTGTATTTTCAATGAGGAAACAAACTTTAATGTTACTATAACACCCTTACTCATCTTTCCCAAGCATCAAGAACTCCAGACAATAAATTAATTTTGCTGGGAAAAGTGAGTTGCAACCCTTAAAAGCTAACTCTTAAAGCTAGTCTTAAATGAAACCAAACATAATTTTCCTTGAGACAGAGAGTCCATGGACATGAGTTACAGTGGGAAATCCCTCTTTTACGCATGGAGCAAAAATTCACAAGGGAGGCCAAGGCCTGGAACACTTATCCACAATGGCTGTGGGACATCATCCTTAGAGATATTCTGTTGGACAAGTCCTGATCTACCTCATCCAACTTCCAAACAGCTTTGCTGTTCTGCTTTCTCTTCACTTACATTTCAATGCTATTTCCTGCGTTCTTTGCATTCCCCTATCAAAGACAAGTGCATAGATCCACATAATTTAACCTGTTGAACTCTTAGGAAAACACCTCTTACCCACCTGTTACTTTCAAAACCATCGAAATTACACACACTATGAAAACCAAATGGCTGCCCCAAATACTGCAGCAACTTCATATCATAAAGAGAAATAATCAGAAGTTATCCTTCCATTCCTTTAGTACACCAAAAACTCTTCTGACAGTATGAAATGATGTCAAGATTCCTCCTAAATGCGTCATGCTGCTCAGCTCAGTCCTACAGTACTAGAATGTTCTCTTCAACTTTCATTTTCCTAGCAAGTATCTCCAATAGGCTCCAGTATAAACAAGTGTGAAAGGGACAGCCTGGGACATGACCCTGGTACTCAGACTTGGTTAATGCAGCAGGTTCTCTACCTCCTGTTTTTTAAAACAGATTTCAAATGAAGAACAAACTTGACTTCAGAATCTGCCCAAAATGTTAGAACACTGCTGTACACATCCTGTGCACTAAAACTCTACAGGATCCAGAGCACCCAGAAGCATTTGGCCCCACTGAAATGTTTATTTACAGAGCATGGTTTGATGAACTGAGAGTAACTGACACTGCAATATGAGCACACGTCCTGCTGACCCATGTCCCTCTGATATTCCCCACGTCCTCAAGAAGCAAACACACTTGCAAATGAAAAAAAAAACCAAAGAAAAGCAACAACAACAACAAAATTGTCCTCAACTGCCAAGTAGTGGTTGAATAAATAAATTTCAAATAAAATTTACTAGTCAGGTTTGATTTCTCCTCCAGCCCCAGGCCCGTTAAGTTGCTCCTTCCTTAAGGAACATTAATAGACACAGAGTCCTGCAGCACATTCCCAATGACATCAGACCCTAATTCAGCACAGCACTCAATTATATGCTTAACATTAATGGCAGAGGAAGTGCTCCTGTGTTTAACGTGTCCTGAACCTGAAGAAAGCTTTCAGTTTCAATAACCTTTAACTCACCTACAGTAAGGTCATATTAGTCTGCATAAAATGGACTTAGAAGTGCAAACTGATTTCTTTCGACAAGGGCTATAAGCTTAACAGATACCTTTTCTGTAGTGAAAATTTGCAATGTTTGCAAAGTCAGAAGCATTTAATGCTATAATTTAAAAAAGGATGGATTACTTTCCCTTTCCCATAATAAATGACTGCTACTCTTGGAATAAAAACCATCCACTTCAGCAACAAATATGGAAATAATGCTTAAGAGCTACTAATGAAGTGACGGGAAAACCCCAAGAAATTAAATTAAAAAATCTTATGTCTTAAAAGAAACAAAAAATAGACAGCAGTGTACAAAACTGCCACACACTGATATGTAATAAAATACCAAAGAATGTTTTCTTCATTTACAAAGACAGGACTGAGCCTGTGCCTATAGCAGGCTACAGAAGCTCCCCAGAAGTATCAATTGTGTTAGTATATGGGATTAATATATTTTCATTGGGTTCTTTGAACTATAGCAAGCTTTAAGGGACAAAACTGAAACATCTACACCATTATCTGTCTGGTTTCTTAAAAATCTTACAAGTATCATCCTTATTAGCATCTGAAGCATCAGACTCCAACCAACCAGGAGGATGAGCTGCTTTATCACCTTTGGTGGTTCAAAGCAGATTCAGCCAAGATATAATCTGTGCTTTTAATACAAGTAAAATACCTTGCACTTGCCAATCAAAGCCTGCTCTTAATCCTCTCCGTTAAGACCTACATTCACACGGAGCTACATTAACACTTCCATGCATTCTCTGTGGAATGTAAAGGACTCCCAAACTCTTCAATGACCTCCTTCCCAAGGCACTGAAAGGAAGGTGACTGCAGAGACTGAGCTGTAAGGATGAGTAGGGATGGTTCCATGAAGATGAGGGTGTACTGAATGCTCAAATAAAACACTAAGTACTACAATCACCTCTCATTGCTCTGCTTCACTCTTAAAAAGAACATCTGATGTTTTACTGGCACTTGGAGAAAAACAACTGGACCTAAAATAAGACACCACCATAGGTGCCTTTTTGTATCCACAGCATTAAAAAATACTGAATCCACATCTTTTTCAGCTATTTCCATCTTTAATAATTTTACTCCCCCAAGAGGGCTGCCTCTCTGGACAACATGCTCCTCTTCACTGACTGCACTGATAAAAAAAAACAACCAGACTAAAACCCACACCTATTTTGCTTCAGTTTTGAACTAAAATTAGGATTTCACACTGGCCACTATCACATATTCTAAATTGCATAAAGAAAAGAAAATTTTTAAGACTTTAAAGTTTGATATTGGTAAAATTTTGACTTTTATTCTCTTGCTCCTTGTTAATATGTACCATTTAAAAGTAAACATTAAAATTAGAGAACTACAGTATTATTTTAAAAATAGTTCTGTCACATAAGTCAGTCTTCCAGCACTTAACTCAGCATTTAAAGAAAAACAAAACCAAAACTCATCTCAAGTCCTTCCCCCTTACAAAAGGTCCAACATGCCATGTCACTGGTATGACTTTGCTGTCTAAGAGCCAAAGAATTCAGGGACTTTTCCCAAGAGCAATCTTTGCTATGCAGCCTGGCTAGCTGAGGAATGTGTTCTATCAGGCCACAAACCTTGCACCACTGTCTGCTAACACCAACCTTTTTACACATTGCAGTTTCTCCTAGCAGGGTTGCTTTGTTCAACATGTGCTAAAAGAGACTTTTGAGAAAAGTGTTATACCAGCTGCAAAGTCCAAAAGAAGAATGAAGTTCAAAGTTAACATGGAAGAGACCATTTCATGGCATGTGAACTATGAATAGTTAATTACAACGTGGAAAAGCACTTTTCCTCCAGTAATGATACTCACTGCAGTATCTTAAATGAATCTTTAATGCTGGAATATTCATCTCTCACACAAAGCCTGCATGCCTCTAAATCATAAAACCAAGTTTCATCTTGGGTAAAAAGACATTCTTTTCAGACATCAGGAAGCTGACATACCATAACAAACACTCTACAATAGGCACCTCCTTTACTGCTGCCCAAAAAAGCAGAACAGATGAGCAACACTTACTTAATGCTGCTGAACTGGAACCCCAGGTTATTTATATAGCTATTCAAAGCAGCACACATGTGAAGAAAGGCTAACATTTTAAAAATAAAGTAGATTTTTTAAAAAAAGCAATTCAATGCTTTTCCTCCATTCTAATTTTGGGGGAAAAAAATCTACATGCAATTTTTGATCTGGGCCACAGCAGGACTGGGTGCATGTAACTCTTGCACTGAGATGAAACTGTTTTCTTATAGAAAGGTAAGGTCAGGAGATGTAAGGCCACGCTGAATCAGCAAACTGCCCTGTAGCACTCTTTTAATTCTTTTTTAAGAACTCAGCAGGTGTGGAAGTCGTTCTGACCTCAGGTTTTTTTTTTTGCAAGCCAGTTCTGCCACCTCTTATGCAGCTACAATGTATATGCAAACCTAGTTTAACGTCCACAAAAGATACACACACACTTACAGTTCCTGCAAACATCCCTGTCTGCTCCTTTCATCACTGTCTGCAAGTTTGCAGGACTCTTTGCTCCACTGACTGAGGAAAAAGCAATGTGCTCCTAGCACAGGCTTGCCAGGCACACACAGGAACTATTTGCTAAATCATGAGAAAGTGACAAGTGGCCCTTTCTGCTCGGATTTTATCTCCTGCTGGGAAACTTCTTCCCAGTGGAGCCAAGGCACCCTCGGTTCCTTACTGCCCCCAAGGGGATTCCTGGTGTTGGACCAGCCTTGGCACATGCAGCTGAAAACACCCAAAGCTCTCCTCATCTAGCACGCACCAGAATATACAGATGGGAGATGAGGGAAGTGAAAGTACAGAAGTACTTCGGGTAAAATGTCACACCAACAAGTTCAAAAGAAACCCCATGATCTGATAATCAAAGCCAAGAAACTCATGCTCTGTTCTTTTTCTTACACTACAATACAGAGCTGTAGATGTTACACATGCAAACCATGTCAGAAAAAGTTTTAAAAAATTTCAATCTAGAGGTAACACATAAACACCTTGCCCAATCTATAGCATTCCAGCATTTGAAAAATCCTGTCTGAAAGACTCCATGTAAGAAGCTTGCTTCTTATCCTTTGACAACCTTCCACTCCTAAACTCTCCGCAGCTAAGAGTCCAATCATTTCATGTAACCACTCCATCCTTCTGACATTTGTAGCAATTAAGGAGGCAGTGAAAGGACTGAACCAGGCCCTACTGCACTGTTAAATCAATGGTGATGGTGGCCAGCCAACAGGAATTCCTCTTTATCCTTTCCCTGTCACTCACATTAGAACACAAAAAACCTTAAATGTAACTTCTGAAAGTCAGGATGTCTTCCTAAGCAAACTCTGTTGAGCTCTGACTTACAAAAAATTATGAGTTATAGGGGATTGCACCTTTTTTCCCCCTAAACATTGTCAGACACAAAAACTGGGTTGTTAGTCTAAAAAGAAGTCTTAGTAGCTCACACACAGAGGTGAATCTTAGAGACTTACAAGACATATCACAATGAAGTTACAAATTCCCTGGAATTACAAAGAACAAACCTGCAAGGAAAGTATTATCTAGCAACTGCACCTTTATAAATACGTTGATATTAGAAGATGAAACAACGCTCTGTATTGTTTTCAGAGTGTCATTCCATAGGTGCATAGTTAAAAATAACTATTTTCATCACAATTTCTGAGAAACTCTTTATACATGAAGCACAAAGACTATTTCAAAAGGCAGCAATGCCTTCCTGCTGCTTTCCAGTAGCTTAATTGAAGAGTCTGGTTCTAAGTTCAGGTAAAACACAGCTTTTTCCTGTGAGACAGGGACAGAGATGGGTGAACACCCCAGGGTACCCCATCAGCTAAAAAGGCTGAGATGCAAGAGCCAGTGATCTCATTCCCCATAACTTCTTTTCACAGTGAGAAAAGTAAAGACAAGGAGACCAAAATACTTGCTTTTTAACATGATCTCAACTCTGAAAGTTCTCACAGCCTTTTACGGGCAGGCAATACAACCTGATAAAACTTAGTGAAAGGAGAAATAAAGCATAGAATAATTCACGACATAGCCAAGGTCAAAGGAAAAATAACAGAGCCTGGACAAATCAAGAATCATACTCTCCAGACCCCTTCTCCAGGAGAACTTTGTTGACTGATAGGATATGGTGAAGAGAGATCCAAATACTTGGTTAACTCTTACCTACTTAGATATCTCTTGCACTAATCAGGAATATCAATTACTGACTGATGCACATTCTTTTCTGCTAAGGTAAAATGACCACTCTGCTGAAAGCCAGTCTCATCAGCTCAACAGAGGCACTTCTGACAAATTAAAGTAAACTGAAAGGTCAACCAAGGACAACTACTAAGCTACAAAAACACCTGTGCAGCTTGGCCAGGTACGAGAACAGTGTTCACTGCTGCTGTGATCTCATCCTTACAGAGAATGAGACCCTCAGAACTGTAATTAGGTATTAACTGGTAACAGAATTGCCCTAACATTCAACAAATTCAGACCAGCATCCTGCAAGAAAATGCATAGCTGACTCCAATAAACCTAAGTAAAACCAAGACCATGCATATGAATGAAGCTGAATCTATGTGTAAGTGCTTGCAGACTTCTGGGTTAGCACATATTTTTATCACAAAATATCTGTGAAAGATTAGTGATGCTCCACTTCCCACAACAAAGAATTTTTACACAGTGGTTCAGTAATATCTGGTGTTTTTAAAGGGGCACAACTATTCAGATTTTATGCCAATTTAGCACTTGTGTAGTACACGATGGACTGTGGGGTTTTGATTCCAAAGTGAGAACAAAAGCCAGTGGCCAGCGAGCACGATCCTTCCTGCAAGAGTTTGCCACTTGCTGAAGACCCAACCGGCAGAGAACGTTAACTTCCTGCACCTTCAGCAACTCAATACCTGCAGAAAAGAACTAAGATAGATTTCAAGCAAGTTACTAGATATAAATATTGAAATCCATTAAACACACCAAAAAATGCATTTTGGGGCCAGCTTAAGATTTCATAGATATTACTGTCTTTATAGGCCATCATATTTTTTGCATTTTTGATTTAAATAACCAACACTAACATACTCTGTTAACAGAGTACATGGAAAAGACAAGCAATTACTTCATACAACTCTCAATTAGCCATTGAGTAATTTCAGAGCTATCTATTGCAAAGGTACCTAATATTTATTTGCCAATCACTTATTAAATAACATGCCAGAATCACTTTTTAATTTTCTGAGAAGCTTTTCCTTTAGTTTTTTAAATTTTCTCCACTGCCAGCAGAACACTTGGCCCACCTTTATCTAAGCTCTGCTGAACATCTGTTGCATTGCATGAGTATTGTCAGGCCCAAAGTCTGCTTAAGAGCAACAAGGAAAAACGTTTGTGGAAAAAGCCAACTAAAGGCACCACAAGAGCTGCCACGCAGGCTTATCCTTCACCTCCTCCATCAAGACATCCTCTTTTCTCTGGGTCAAACACTAAAACACTTCTGTTCTGCAAATGTCTACAAGCCCCGTGGCTGTGTTTCATCATGAAGTTTTCATCTACCAGGTGAGGTTAAGCAGAATTAAAATATAATCTTTTTCCAAACCTGTAAGTGCCTGGAACCGGGAGCTGCTGGGATTTTACATCCGAGTCTGGCAGGTGAGTGCAGTGCAAGGGATGACACACCCGGGCTGGGAGCCCCGTCTGCCCCCGTCCCTGGGACACGTGTCTATACACCCAGGGAGCACGCCCACCCCGCCAGCCCTGCTGAACCCGGAGCCCACGGGATCTGGAACACCAAACACCGCCAGGCTGCCAGATCCCATTCTCAGCTCAGCCCAGGCCATCAGATTTGATTGTGAACTCAGCCCAGGCCACTCTTACAGGCTGCACGGCTTGCGGAGCGATGGGGCTCTCGCTGCCTCCTTCCCCGCTGACAAATTAGTGCTTTCAACACCCAAAGACTGATGTCGCTTAAATGGTCCCAGGCAGAGCTGCGTCCAGCCGGAGCCACCGAGGGCCTGCACAAGGGCGGTTTTAAACCCCCTCCGCGGATCACCCTTTTCCCGGCTGAGCACGGAGACAATGGAGGCAATTTGTTACCGCCGAGAGAGGCACGGGGGCCTCGGCCGCTTTCTGCCGCTGCCCCCCGCCCGAGCAGCCCCGCCCGGCCCGGCGCGGCCCCGCTGCCATGTGCGGGGACAATGCACGCCGGGCCCGGCCCGCGCCCGGCGGGAAG
>NW_024366591.1:734408-768566 GCF_014805655.1 Passer montanus
CGAGGAGCCGGGGCACCCTCTGCGCCGCCGCCCCGCTCCCCCTCCCACGGGCCGGCCTCGTCCCCGCTCCCCAGCGCCGCGGCCCCGGCCCAGGCCCGGCGGCGCCCTCACCTCGTTGAGCTGTCGTTCGGCGGCTTCGCGCAGCGCCGGGTCCATGGTGCCCCGCAGGGCCTCGATGATGCCGCTGGGGTCCATGGCGGGGGCAGCGCGGAGGGCAGGGGCCGGGGCCGCGCCGAGCGCACATGGACCCGCCGCCTCCAGCGGCCGCCGGCGCGAAAGGAAGGGAGAGCGCCAAGAGCCCGGATAGAGCTGCCCCCGCCGCCGACGGGAGCGGCGCCCCTTCCGCCGCACGGCCCGCCCCGCCCCGCCGCGGGGCGCCGCGGGAGATGCAGTCCGGCCCGCCGGCAGCGCCGAGACGCGCTCGGGGCGCGGCCGGGCACCGGCACACGGGGAAATGCACTCGGGGCGCTCGGGTACCGGCGGCCGGGGAAATGCGGCCGGGCAGGGAGCCGGGGAGACGCGGGACAGGCGGTCTTGGCCCGCACAAGCCGCCTCAGGAGCCGCGCCCCGCTCGAGCGGCCCCGCTCGAACGGCACCGCCCGCTCCGCTCCGAACCGAACTCCTCGGCCGCGCCAACGTTGTGAGGGGACCCGTTCGTTGTTGTAGCGAAAATCCCTCCCTTGAAAATCCCTCCCGCATCCGCGCCCCGTTTTCGGAAAGGCTCGTGTGGCTCGGCGAGGAAGGAGGGGTGCGTGGGGACATGGGTTTGCTTTGTCATGGGCATGGGGTGCTGCCGTGCTGGGTTTAGGGTGGTGGGGAAAAAGAGGAGAACAAAAATCCTGAAGATACTTTGTCAGAAAATCAGTATAAACGGAGCTGTCGCTCGTGAAGGGTGTAGGAAATGCGTCTTGTGAGGAGCAGCCGAGGGAGCTGGGGTGTTCAGCCTGGAGAGAAGGAGGCTCAGGAGAGGCCTCATGGCTCTCTGGCTCCCTGGGAGGAGAGCACAGCCAGGCAGGGCCCGTCTCTGCTGCTGTGCCGGCAGAGGATCCCAAGAAATGGCCTTAAGATGAGACAGGGGAGGCTCAGATTAGATGTTAGAGAAAATGTTCACCGACAGGATGGGCAGTCAATGGAATAGGTTCAAGAGGCATCTGAAACTGGTGCTGGGTGATGTGGGTTACTGGGTTAGGGTTACAGACGCAGTGCTGGGTTGGTGGCTGGACGGGATGATCCTGAAGGTCTCTTCCAGCCGTGACAATTCCATGATTCAATGATTCTGGAGGCCTTGGCTCGTCACAGAGTCATGACTGAGCTGTTTAACTTGGTCCTCTGTAAGTCGCATCATCCTACAAGCATTTGAGCACTGAAGTAATTTCACGTCCATGAGTAGTCACGATAAAATGAGCAATGCTATTTCTGAGTTGGTGAGTTGTAGAATTTAATTGGCGCTATACAGTCGTTCACTGTCATGCTTCATTTGGGGGGTGGCATGCAGCGATGTACTTGAAATTTTGGGAGGAATTTATTGAACAGTGTGATAAAAGCATCAAAAAAAAATTTTCACGAACACCTCATCCTGGAATGACTCTGAAATGTAGGCACATAGCAAAGAGAAAAGCAGAAATGCAATACAGAAAATAAGAAAATTTAAAAGTGATACAATTTAGAAAGTTGATAAAGTGCACTATCTCTTTACAGTTAAGTTGAACAGTTTCAGGAAATCTGGGCTTCTCTAGACTGTCTTTGCATATATGGAACAGCATAACAGACTTGCTTTTGTATATAATTTTCCCAAATCAGTGATTTTTTCCATGATTATCACTGGACTAAAATATGGGTTTCTCAGTTTCTCATGCCACTGGTTTGTTGTTGTTTTGGGGTTTGTGTTTTTTTGTTGGTTTTTTTTTTACATTATGCTAAAAATCATTATTTACACTATGTAGCTTTTTCTTATTACAAGTGTGAAAATGAGCAACCAATTTATGAAACTAAACTGTGAAGCAGCAGTGAATGTCTGCCTTGCTAAGTAAGCACAGGAAACATATGGGCCCAGATGACCAAAGTAGCAATGTGGCATAATTTTGGGACATGATGTCATATGCTGTTCTTTTATGAGTTGCCCAGATCTGAAGTCATACTCCAATTCTAGATGATGCACAAAATGTTTAAAAAAAGTGAAATACTGTATATTCAATACCATTACAAAATGCTGCAACAAAGTTTTTTTCCCTGCTTTTGTGTCACAGCACAGATAACAAGCTCAAATCTCTTTGTATCAAAGGAGCAAAGCAATCCTGCCCCCAGCCAGGGCGCTAAGCTGATCCAACAACTTATGAAACAGAATGTATCTTTTCTAAAAATAAAAATAAGTACTTCAAAGGGCAGGGGTGACGTGCTGGTTGTGCATGATGCTCTGTGTCGGAGGTACAGATGTGAAACGCTGCAAAGACAAGCACAATGGGCTGGGAGCCATCCTCAGCAAAGGTGCTGTGCCTCGTGCCAGAGCTGCTCCTGTTTGGGTACAGAAGTGAGGAGGACAAAAAAAAAAGTTGTGCAGAAGAATGTGTAAGCAATTGTCCACCCTGAGTACTCTGCAAAAGCAAACCTTGTATGTCCAGGAATGTTGGCATTGTCCAGGACGTTTGTACTTGCCCAGGGGTAATAGCAAATGCTAGCTTCACAGCAGCATTAATTGCATAAATGACTCACAGAAAACAATAAATGCAGGACTCAGTCAAGATGGACATTTCATGTCCACAGGAAGTCAAATTTAAGAGGAAACGTCTATGAGGTTAAAACAGAATTTATCACAAATCCAAACATTGCATTTGCTGTGAGTGGTTCAGTGTTAGAGAGAGATGAAATGGTAAAGCTGGACGGAAACTGGCACACCAGCAGTTTGAGTGGAGCAGCCTAAGAGGTGGCAAGTGACTTCAAATTACAAGGGACTGGTGAGCTGTGGCATCCTTAATGCTGAAGTTTTGATTAAATAAATATACCCACTTCCTTGAACAGTATTAGCAGGACAAAAAAGACTTCACACCCATGACAGCGCAGCAATTAGTGAGGACTTTGGCCAAATCTATTTAGCAAACAAAGGGGACATGAATCAATATCTCGCAAGATGCAACCAGATGAGTTGGTAGAAAAATTTAATTTTGAAGTCAAATTTCAAATCACAAGAGTTAATATTGGAAAGAAGTACGTCCTTTAGCCAGATAAGCCTCATCAAATTCTTGGTCTCAGAAGAGAACAAAAAGAAGCGTACGTGCTGCAGCAGGGATTAGCTGCCCAGAACTGATCTCTGTTGTGTAGGAATGCTTATGGACAACCTCAGGCTGCTGTGGGAGAGCAGAGCCTCTCAAATTATGTCAGAAAGGGCAATGTGGTATTGCACAGGCCTCAAATATTGGATGCAAATCGGTCTCAATTACTCCTGAAGATAAACATGCTCTCCTAGACTGTCTGTCTTGGGGTTTGCAGTCATGTGTACTTTCCCTGGAAAGCTGGAGCAATAACAAAGACCGTGTTTGTCAGCTTTAATAAAGTAAAGTGCTCCTTGGAGCTGACTGTGGAACTGCTTGGCCTGTGTGCCTTTCTGGGATACCAGTCTCTCTACTGTCAGTGAAAAGCCAGAAATCACATGTAAAGACAGCACAGCTATCAAAGATCACCACGTTTGGATGCATTTACCAGATGTTGCTGAAGCATTGTGCATAAATTTTTATGCCATCTACATATTTAAAAAAACCAAAACAAAACAAAAAAACAACCAAAACCAAAAACCCAAAGAGAGTAAGTGATAAAGGCTGCTATCAGCTGTTCTGTGCTGGAACAGATTTGACAGCAGCCAAATTAACTCCAGCTATGCAGAGCATATTCCTGCATCAACAGCATTCCAAATGTCAACCCGGGATTTGGGAAAAAAAAAATACTTGCACATGAAGGTACTTAACCAGCCCTACAGATGCAAAGGGAGTTTGGACAGGAATGAGTGGATGAACCATCAGCACCCAAAGTTATTGTGGAACTACTTCTGCTAAATCAAAGATGGCAACAGGAAAAAAAAGTATGCACAGAAATATTGTACTGATGTGCCAAGTTGGGAAATAACTATTTCTATTAATCTTTTTTTTAAAGCTGAAATGGGATTAAAATATGAAACTACAAAATGAAACATGCTAGTCAACATATTTTGGTGTAAAATTGTCAAACAAATGTGATTGTTTGAGAAGTTCTCTGGTTTGGCTAGGGAAACAGTACAAAATAAGTACCTTTCTTTGCTTTAAAATATCATAGTAGGCTATGATCCTGAGCACACACTGAAGGGATTGAGGACTGGCTAAATTGCAATTCTCAGTTAAAAGGTGATAAGTGAAGAGTGATTATTTAAAGGGCCAATTTCTACTGGATTTCTACTGATACCACTAGCAGACTCTATTTGATACATTTATAGTTTTGAAATAAATACAAAATACACTGCAAATCATTGCGAGAATGATGTAAGATTAGCAAAACAATCCTATGTGGATGGGACAGGAGCATAACTTGAAAAAGAAACAGAAATGCACTTTAACAAGCCAAATGTGAAGTTACACATAAAAAACCAGAAAATGAAAAATTGGAAGGATCAGGGATACCATGAGCATGCAGGTTGGCATGAGCTCCCAGCAGGATGTTGTGGAAAAACCACAATTTTTGAGTTGAAACCAGCTGTCTGAAGAGGGGGAGTGGGAAGTGGTTTGTCCCTCCCTCTGGTGGAAAGGTTTGGATGTCCATTGCTAGAGAAAAACACCAGCATTTGTGGTTTTTAAGTATTTACAAATTGCAATGCATGAAATACCCCCAAAAGTTGTTTGGGATGAAGAGTTTATTCTCCTCATCTGTCTGAGACCTACTTGAAATGTCCAGTTAGGTTTAAGACAAAAGATGTGAGGAGTCTGGGTTGCTGTTTGTCACTGTAATTGTGCTGAGGTGAAACAAGATTTAGCAGGCAGAGTGAGGGTGGTTCCTTGCAGAGTCCCTGATCTGGGGCTGGCTCTGGCCCAAGGAGCAGGATGCCACTGCATGCCCAGCTCATGGTTTCACAGCTCCCTTCAATCTCCTTTAAAGGAGGGAGTTGACTTTACCCCCAAGGAGAACTTTGCTGAAATTTCTTCAGCATTTTTTTAGTGAGGAAGGCTCCTTGCTTCACCCCACCAAAAACCCCAGGAGCCATCCCCACCCCCTCCAGCCAGATGGCAAGGCTGGAGCAGATGCTGAACCCTGTATCCAAACAGGTTCCCCAGGGGACAGGTGCTGAAAAGAAGATTCAGCCATTAGCTGGTGGAAGTCTCTGCAAGTGGAACAGCAGGAGTAGCAACACTGAGATGGAGCAGCAAGGAAACAGTGGCTGTAATTCAGCCAGGGTTATTAAGGTCCTGAGTAAATGTCAAGGAGATAAGAGCTTTCTTAGAGCTCTAGATCAATAGTTTGCTAAAAAAAAAACTAAAACACCCCAACAAACTAACAAAACCAGGAAATACAGAAATCTCTGATGTGTGATTCTTCTGAGATCAGAAAAACTGGACATCTATCTTGTTACTAAACATCTCTTCAAAGATGCAGGAGTCCCTCGTCAGTTCTTACTTTTATCGGTTAACTCTGGACAGCAAGGTGAGGAAAAAAGAGAAAGATCAGGAAGACAATAGTGGGTACTGAACATCTCTTTAATGAATAAAGTTGTAAGAGGAACAAATGTCTAACAGGTGAAACTAGACAGTCACAGAAGAAAATTCCCAGTGGCACTAATTGGTACTTTCTTTTCTCCAAGTGAGCCTGGGTGCAGTTCTGGAAGATATGTTTTAGTGAAAACACAAGCTGTGCTTCAGTCAAACCAACAAGATTCGGGCTTTAATAAAAAACATGTGCATAAAACTTGAGCAGGATGTTGGACTGGATAATGTGATGAACAACTGCACAGTGTTTTGGATTTTGCTGTTTGCTGTCAGGTTAGATCTGTCTGCTCCTGCAGGCTGGGTTTGCACTGTGTGGAAGTCCAGCTAATGCAGCCCGCAGCCTGCTTCAGGCCCTGTGTGACAGACAGAGGAGCAGGAGTGTCTGTGACCTGCGGCTGTTCACTCCTCCTCCTCCCTCTTGCTCTGTTTCCCACCCTGTATATTTGTATTTCACAGCCCTGAGGGAAAGTGCCACTTACAGAGCTGCACAGTGGTGGCTTGGTGACACCCTGGGGAGATAAGCAGCAGACAGCAACTGGTATTTGTGGCATTAAGATGACACTGGCAATTCATGCTTTTTTTTTCTTCACACTTTTGATACAGTTGCACAGGCACAGAAGTTACAAAGGCATCAGTGGAATTGGTTATACTGTTTTAAATGAAAATTCAATGAAAACTCTGTGCTGAGGATCACAGAAGTACAGTGAGACCTCAGAATAATGCCTGTGATCATGGTGTTCTCCAAGAATATCTCTTTAAATGCATGATGGGAGTTGGTTGATTTTGTTTTTGCAAGGAAACAGGTATGTCCTTTCCTTACTGTTCCTTAAATAGGACTCCAAGCTTATTTATTTTTTTTTATGGTTGCTCAAATGGACAGCTGTCAATCCAATGTAATGTTGACTTCACATTTTGTGGAAGCAAATGGAAAGAAAATTTAAGTATAAGGGGTGTATATCTATGAATTAGGGTTCAAGCAGATGTTGATTTTTAAAACACAAGCTTTCTAATGCAGTTTTTACAGCCAAGATGCAACAATAAACTGGAATTGTTCAGAAAGAATTGTGAAAATACTCAAGCTGTGGAACAGGCAAAAATTTCCAGAACTTCTGAAGAGTAAAAAAGAATATTTAAGCTCTAACTTTAATTGTATAATTAAATATGTGTGTGAGGGTTATGCAAGTTATATGTACATTTATCAAGCTATAATATTTCATTCAATTTAATAAGACAGAGAGTTCTGTTTAGAATAATTTTAGTCTTTATAATCCTATCCTGCTTCCATTTAGACTGATTCAATAACGAGTACAGTAGAACAGGATTTCATTATATTAAAAATTCACTCAGAATAAATTCTCAGCACCTAGGGAGAGCTTTTCATATGCAAGGAGCTACAAACAGACATTAAGAATTTCAGTAATCTAGCAGCACAGCGTTCAGTTTGTGAACTCATGCCAGTGACACAACTCCAGGCAGTGCCTCCAGGACTCACCTGTGTTTGGGAGGTGTGCCAGCGTGGCTCCTCAGGAGCCTGTGAGGCATTTTGGATCAGTAAAAATGATTGACCTCTGGTGATGACCACAGCCTTAACTGTATATTTGGGATTTATTACAAAAAAGAAAACACTTTTTGGTTGTGCTGGCATGGTACATTATTCTTTTTTTCTTGCTTTTCCATCTTTTCCCATCTGCCTTTCCCTGTATCCTTTCTAAACTTGAGGAGACAAAGCAAAGTGCTCAGAGAGTAAAGTTTCTGGATTTCTGCGCAGCACAAGGTGGGCAGGGAGATAGAAAAGGAGTAATTTATGCAGGAAGAGTGTAAAACCACTTTGGTGGCTTTGCAGAATATACAGCTGAGGTGATCACAGCTGTGTTAGCAGAAGAGGTGAAGAACTGGAGCTGCAGAGCCCAGTGTGGTTCTTGGGCCTGGCTGCAAGGGGAGGAGGCTGACTGAGGCAGGGTGAATTCTCTGTGTGCTGAGAGGGAGCTCAGTAAAGGAGGCATAAAGGAAAGACCCAGGGGCACACAAGGAAGTGCTCACAGCTCACTGGGGGAAAAACTGAGGTGAGATACAGACTTTGTGAGCAGCAAATAAGCCAGCAGAAGTATGTAAAAGTACTAAAATAAATATGCTTTCCTGCTTGATTCCTGATGCATTAAGTGAATCATAACTTTTGATACATTTTTAAAATAAATGACATTTCATTAAACTACTCTAAATTTTTATGAAATTACTTTGCCATTAGAAATATTTCTATAAATCATAAGTCTTAGATAGGTGCTTATTTTAAAGGAGTCAAAAATAACAAAATTAGAGTTGGCAAACATGGAGATATCCTAGATAAAGATAAATAACAGAATTTGAGTGTATTGAAAATACATTTTTATAAAACAAAATTATCTTAATTTTCTTCTATTTAAGAGGTTATCAGATTAGCACTTTTATTGGGACACTCATAGTTGTTATTCCTTGCAAAGCTATACAATTCATTATTGCTGTCCAAAAGGGTTCAATATGTTCTCTATTTGGTTATATTGCTTTAAATACCAGTATTTTCTAATGTAACAAAAGCAGTCACAATGCTGGAATGTGCAAACATAGGGCTTATGCTGACCTTTGTGTAAATTGCTAAAGAAATACAGGTATGAAAACAAATGATGAAACTGATAATGCTCCAGCTGTGCACAGGTCTGTGTTTCCTGCTGGCTGTGGGTGCACCACCAATTGTTTATACAGAGCAAGAGGTGGAACAGCTGGAGCAGCTGCTCACAAATCCCCACTCCTGTGGCTCCTGTGGCACTGGATTAAAATTCCAGTACCTGCAGCAGCAAGGCAAGGCAGGGAGCACGAGAAATGTATTGTCCCTGCCCATGTCTTTGTCTGAACAAGGCCCTGTGTCTTTTCCAGGTGTTTTGTGAAGCAACAAGGTGGGAAATGCTTGCCCCTCATTTCACCTTTGGCAGGCTCATGAATGATGCATGCAGGATAACGTCATGTTCTCAGGAGAGCAAGGAGCTGTGTCAGCTTCCTCTGGGCACTGCTCGTAATCTTTGGCCCCTGCTTGCCAGCATTCCTCTGTTCCACTCCTGGCCTTTCCTGAGCTGAAGGGATTCCTCACCTCAGAATGTGAAATGGATTTTCATACATTGTCAGGTTGGCAAGGTAAAATCATTAACTGCTATAACTAAATCAAGGATAGAGTTTATTAAAGCATTTGGATGGTATAGTATTGCCAGTACTGCAAGTAATTCCACACAAAAATCAAACATGCTGGTTCAGCTTCAGTAAGGATTTCTACAGAATAATGGCACCCAGCTTCTTGTGGTTATTATAACCTCACCTATCAGTCTTCCTGTGGGCTCCTTTTATTTTCTCCATGTTAGTCTTACTCATTCAGAAATTATTACATCATATTTGTTAATAATGTCTTACTCAAGCACCTGACATTTCTTTTCTTTTCGTTTTCATTAGCCAATTTTGTTGCAGGGAAGAGGCCAAAAAAGCTGATCCTGTGGTTTATCCATGGGCAAAAGGGAATTACTACTTCATGCAGTAGAAAACATGCACATTTCTTTATTGGTATTTGTAGATCAGGATTTCTGCATTCAGCCAAGGTATCTGACAGGATACTTGTCTAGGACTGGGTGCATAATGTTCCAAATTGAAATGGTTTCATTCACACAAGTGCCTTTAGGTGAAAAGAGTCGATTCTTATCAGACTGTCCCATTTAATCCCTAATCCTGATTAACAACTGATTTTGTGGTGCTCATTTAGTATGATAGAAGTGCTATCAGTCATATTATAGCTTTTTCAATTAATTTAATAATTTCCCTAAGGAATACACATACAGCAAATAGTTTCTCTGAATGTTGGCAGCTTTTCTAAAATGTTTCAATTAAATCACGTTTCCACCCTCCTGCTGAATTTTATTGCTCTGAATTTTAATTATCTTCTCTTGCAGACTACTGGTTTAATGATGACCTGAATACATTTCTTAAAAACTAACTGTGGGTGTGGCTGCATACAGCAGGAGTTTGTTCCTTGTGAACTGCTCATTGCCCACTCTTTATGGCTGTTTTCTGCAAGCACTTAGACCTCAGAGGTCAGATCAGGACAACACTGAGCACTCTCACTGCAGACATTTTGTACCTCCCAGAAAAAGCAATCTAGATGAAAATACACCGTGACATTTGCACGTATTGTGATTAGACCATGCATTCTTAAATTGTCAATTGTGAAATGCATTGTTACAGGAAAAAAAAGCTTCTTCCTTTCTAGTTTGAAATGCAATTCATGCAATTTATCTGAAGGTTGCAAGAAGTCCTTACAATATGGGAAATGTGTAGAAGTTCTAAACTTTTTCTCTGGAAGTTTTGCTTTTTTTTAAAGTAATGCTGAATTTTTCTACTTTGCCTTTTTCTTTACTCTGGTTTCTTCTACAACCTGTTTCACACTCCCATATTACCTGAACACACTTCCCCATCTTTCTTTCCCCATCAGACTCATTGTTACACATTTTCTTCCCAAATCAATTGTCTGTCATGTCACTTTTTTCCCGAATATTTGCTGGTCTGCACTTCCAAAGGTCCAAAATTTTTCCTTTCTTACTCCTTTAAGATAGATGAATTTTTCCATCAAAATCAAGGATCCTCTTCAGCAACAAAAGCAACTGTGTTTGTGAGCACAAGCAGTGAAAGCTTGGACTGACCAACTGCTATAATTTTGGGTTCATTGATGATAAGAAAAGATTCAGAAGCAACACGAAAAGCAGCAGCATTTCAAACTGTCAGTGTGGGAAGAAGGTTGATTAAACCAGTGCCCATCCTTTCCTCACCTAGCTTATTTCTTAAAATTGGGGGACAGAGTTAGGACCTCAAATCAGGGCAAATTAAAATAAAAGGAAGCTTTCTTTATCACCGTGCGGACTACTTACAGTCAACAAACAAAATGCAGAAAGGAAATGTCAATAGACAGTTGCAATGATATTTTTAAGAACCTCGCACCAAGAGGAGATCATTCAGGTCCTGATGAGTTCCAGCAGGAGGTTCCACTTGAGCCTTTTGAGGACAGTAGAAAAAGCAGCTTTAAAAACCCACTTGATTGCACTCTGCAGCATTAATTTCTGTCATTGCTCCAGCAGATCAAACATGGTCAAAGCTACACACCCCAGCATGTGTTCAGCACTGGGAGGTGGCCTGAAGCTGATTCTCCAGACCACAAGTCTTTGGGTTAACTGAGCTGAAACTTCAATTCCACATCTGTAGGAGCATCTAATGAAAAATTTAAATGGGTCTCTGATCAAATTAAAGGCAGTGTTTTTATCAGCATGAATAACTTATATTTGGAAGCTTTTGCCCTCCAGACAGATATGTCCAGCTACGTCACTGCCATAGATTAGAAGGAATCCTTGAAGGAACATATTCCTTTTAGCAGGAATATTTGAATTTTCAGCTATGTTAGCATAAACTCAGTTTCAGACAGGGCATAAATCTGATCATTACATTTAATCCTACCCTAGCATTAAATATGAATCATGACTAATGGGTGTATCTCGGGATAAGGGCCTGTGCCTTCCCTACACAGAAATTTCTGACTGTGACTGTTATCACAAGCAATAAACACCAGCTTATAAATACCTCAGCTGCAGAGCAGAGCTGCATGGCTGAAGCCTTGTGCAGCTGCTTTTGAGTCAAGCAAGGACTCTCCCTGCAGCTCCACATCCCCCTCTGCTCTCCTGCTGCCTCCCTTTTGGCCTCCCCTGACCATGCTCTGTTCTGCTGTGCTCTGTGTGGGCTCTGCTGTGCTCCACAGGTACCCCCAAGAGCTTTGAAAGAGACTCTGAGCTAGAATAAGGTGCCAGGAATATTTTGTTGCTTTGGAAATATTTTTGCTTCCCTTGCTACCTGTCTTAAAGAGTTGACGTTGTCTGAGTTCTTCAACACATTTGCTGCCTGAACCCATTCCCAGAACTCAGATGCTGTAGGTTGGACTAAAAGCTGGGATAAGGTGATTGATTGTTCATCCCTCCTCCTGTTACAAACACTAACTTGGTTATTACTGCCAGGAGGACACCTGAGATTCCTTGTACTGTGATAAGAACTCCCTCTTTTACTGGCATTTTTAATAAGAAATATGACTTTTTAGAGAAAGTGCTTTCCAAGGCTGGGGGAAAAAATAGAATAAGAAATAAGGTCTCTGAAAGTTGGAATTACATTTAAGGAACCTATCAGACCTTTCATGTTCCTCAGTTGGGGTGGCATAAGCTTATTACAGGGTATGTTTCACTCCTAATTTGCAGGAAGACAAAAGAACCTTTAATTCCTGGTTTTTGCATTCAAGTAGATGATATGAGCAGACTGCCCAGAAAAGTTTCTTTCCCAGTTCATGTACTCCACTGACATATGCAATATGCAAAAAAAAAGAGAAGCTGGCTGTTAAAGAGGATTTATTGACTATTAATTAGGAACAAGAGGTGCATCAGTATTGAGAATCTAGCTCTTATTTTTACCACTTGGAATAGAAACATCATAGCTATCTGTTTCACTGTGTTCCTAGGTCATTAAGCAGTAGTGAAAATAGGTGCACACAATTAAAAATCTGCACTTTGTACATGCACGTGTACTGTCTGTACATATGTGCAGAATGTAGCCAAAATGTACATAAAATGGACAATAGGACTTAAGAAACATACTTTCTATTAAAAAATACCAGGAGAGAAACCAACCTGTACACTTATGATCCCTGAGCTGAGATTCAACTCATTTTAATGCATACAAGTTCTGCTCTCATTTGCTGTTTAGTAATTTTTTCAGCTTCTGTCCTTGAGCACTGACTTTTAAATAAAAGCTTTCATTAACTCTTCTTTAGTCTCCAAGAAATTTTTAATCCTTCATTCACACAAATAGCTACAAATAAGAGCTCATTTATATTTATCTCACTTGTTGGTGACATTTTTTATTCGTTTTCATCAGCGCATTTGCATCCTACCCCGAGATGTCTCCTGTGCAACTGGTTATTCTCCAGTTACACTCTCAGACTCCTCACCATAACTGATCAAAGTTTGAGCTCAGTAAAAAACACAAGCTCCCTTCCAAGCACACAGGCTTATTTGGTTTAAATTACAATTTATACAGAATGACAATAAATGTTTGAGGTTTAATTTCTTGCTATATTTATACAAAATAAAAATGTTAATGCAGTTTGCTTTGTGTTGGTCAAAAATAAGACAGTAATAGGGGGAAAAAAGGGTTCTGAATCTGCACTTCTGAAGAAATTATATGTATTATTTGCTTGTTGATTAATGTTTCTGGTTTTTATCATTTTCAGCCAGAAGCTCTCAGGAGCAGGATCACTCTCAGTCTCTCATCCTCCTTCCTCTTGCTGACAATTCTCAGTCCACAAAGCATCAGCAGTGTCAGTGCCTCAGCCATGTGACATGGGCACTATCAGCCCATCTAGGGGTGATTTAGAAAAGAGGCAAACACAAGTTTCTGTGCTGAGGAAACACAACCCTTTCAATCTGACAAAAATGAAGCATTTCATCCAGCCACCCACAGAAGGAAGTGACTTCATGGAGCTGACTGCTTAGCTGCTGCCCTGATAGATGTCAGTCTCTTTTGTTACTTTCCAGCAGGTCAGAAAAACATTTTTCTTTTTGGTTCACAGATACCTTGAAAGAACTCATACTCTGAGTTTAAGGTGTATTTTCCAAAAACCATTTCATATAAAGCTTTTGGCCCATTCAGTCTCTAGCCTCTAAGTACAGAGAGAGAGTGCTGCTCCCACTGGTAAATCACTGAGCAAACTCCAGCTGGAGACTGGAGTCCTTCTCTCATTCCTCTGCTGGACAAAGCATTCTGCAGTGTGTGTTCCCTGCCAGGTGGGGATGCTCCAAAGACAGGGCAGGTTTTGTGCTGGTTTTTAAGCTATACATTGTATATAGGGGATGCTTTATACACATGACAGTAAATCTGTTTTCAGTCCCTAGCTATGCTTCCCGGTGTGCTGTGAAGCTGTTCCTGGCAGTGCTGTCTCAACCATGTGTCAAAAATTTCCTTGATACTCACTGAGCTCCAGCTACCAAAACTCTTTGTCCTCTGAACACATACAGGATGTGGCCTATGGCAGTATCTTTCATTCTTTGCCTTCTTTCCAGTAAGTAATTATAACTTAACCTTCTAAATAGAGTCCTGAATTATTTTATTTACAGAGTGAGCCCTAAAGAACATTCCCCAGACATGTCTTATTTTTTTTTCCTGAGTGAGTGCAGAGGTTCTGCTGACATTTGTTAGGTGTGGACATCTTTGCAGAGGACTATTCAAATTATCAGCACATACTAAATACCACTGATAATTTCAAAGTTTAGTGGAACAGACAACACATTCACACCAGCAGTACCCCCCAGCAAGGGGAACCAGGAACAGTGAAGAACAATTTAAAAGTCTGCTGCTAATTCAGTCTAACAAATATAATTTGTGCAGTACATATCAACTGCAAAGTGACCTAGCTAATGAATCCTTAAATTTCACTCTGGCAGCAATTCAGAGAGCTGGAGCTCCCTAAAAGTGAGGTGATTAGAGTTATCTTCTCTATTTTTAATGAGACATATACTAACACAGTGAGCTTACTGCAGAATCAGCATCCTGGGAATAATGTGCAGGCCATGTGCTTCCTACTAAATGGAAGGGGAAACACGGAGCAAATGTATATTGTTGAAATTGCTTGTTGGGGGTTTGACAGTGGTGTCTTGTACAGGGGAACTGCAGAGAATTCAGCAAGAATCAGAAGTTTCTTGGTCTGTGTGTCAGTTCACCTGCAGCTGGGTCACACACTGGGGCTACACAATACAGAGCAGGTTAATTAGAAATCAGACATCCCCTGGAGCAGGCTCTGCCCAGCTCCTTGGCTCTGAGTGGCTCCTGAACAACAACCAGACCAAACTGGGATTGATACCCCACTGAATGAACAATCCACCAGAATGAGAGATGGCCCTTGCAGCGTTTAGCATCTACAGTTTTAAATTGTGGTGCTTATTTTATTTATATCTTTCAGTCTGCACCTTTCCTCTTCTGTTTCAGAATGACTTGGTAAAGATTCCTCTGCATAATAATCTGCTTTCCGATTTTGCTTCCAGCATTCTTCAGTTTAGTATCTATGTGATGCTTTGTCAGAAGTTAGTCAGAGAGGAAAGAAGTCACCGTGTTTGAATCATTTCACCTGGAGTTTCAGAAGTAATAACCAAAAAGAGATGACAAACATGATGTGCATTTACAATAGGGGGGAAAGTTCAATTTTCTACAGTGTCAGCAATTCCCATCTTGCTAGTATGTACAATTTTCTAGTGAAAGGGTTTGAAAAAACAAAGGACTCCCTCATCTGGCATCAATGCCCACAGCAGCAAGTTCATAGACCTAACTGGCTTCTCAGGGCACTAAATTCCTGAATTATCAATTGCCAACTTTAAAGAGCTAATTACATGACTTAATGAAATAATTTAAAATAATTTGATTCTAAAAGAAATAAATTCTGAGTAAATCATAGGTTCATATGGAATCTGACCACAATTTATAGCTTGGATTATTTCCTGCCACTGGATTTGGCAGGGGCTGTACTTGGGTAATAGCATATTAAACTATTTAGATCTTAAATGAATCATCAACTTCCTGTAACACCAGCGAGTTTTGTACATGTAGCAATAAAGCCACGCTTTTAAGAGCCCTGCTGTGTGCTGACCTGCATCTCCCTCATGGCTTTGGAAACATCTGTGGTCTCGGGAAACACAACCTGTAAATACCACTGCTGTGACACAACCGATCTGCCGGCTCCTGTACCAGCAGTTTAAGAGCTGTTCAGTCATGGTGTAAAGGTGGAGTAATCACACAAAGGAGGCTGAAGTTATATCTGCGTGTCCAGCTCTCCCAGGAGAGCTTCCTTTCCAGAAGGCCCTGAGGAAAGGTTGGACATTTATTAGCAGATAGAGCTGGAAAAGAGACGGGGGGATCTCAGTAGCTCCACCGGACAACCCGTGTGCCCAGGGGTTGTGCAATGTGTGCTGTCCGCGGGTTCAGTGCTCTCGGTGTTCCCGCTGGAGAACCCTCCCTGTAACACTCTGTGCTGCCCGGGCACTTGGAACCTTCCGGGATCTCCCGCTGCCAGAAGGTCGCGGAGGAAAAGGCGCTCCGAGGTCACACTCGGCGGGAAGGCCACGGGATCTGCGAACGCTGGGACGTGCCCCTCTGGCTTTCCTGTCAAGCGTTCTCACTGACAGGAACGGACGTGAGGAAAATTCCGGGGCAGACAGAGGAATTTTCCTTCTTCCCGGCAAATAGGCTTTCTTTTCGAACGAGAGGAGCGAACGCAATAAGGTTCCCCCTTTTCCTGGCAGCCCGGCACTGCTGATAGAGGAATTTTCCTTCTTCCCGGCTTTCTTTTCGAACGAGAGGAGCGAACGCAATAAGGTTCCCCCTTTTCCTGGCAGCCCGGCACTGCTCCAGCGCCAGCGGCGCCAGGGGCTCCCGCCTCCCGCTCCCTGAGGGGACATCCCGCTCCCCTCGCTGGTGTAAAGCCATTTACATGTAAAGCCGAGGAAAACGGGCTCGCAGACGGGCTTTATCCCGCTGCCCTGTGGCAGTGTGTCCAGAGAAGGGAAACGGAGCTGGGGAAGGGTCAGGAGCACAAGTCCTGCGGGGAGCGGCTGAGGGAGCCGGGAGAAAAGGAGGCTCAGGCGGGACTGTGGCTCTGCAATTCCCGAAAGGAGGGTGTAGCCGGGGAGGGTCGGGTTCTCCCAGGCAGCCAGCGACGGGACAAGAGAACACAGCCTATAGAACTCCTCCGCGTGTGCCAGGGGAGGTTCAGGTTGGACAACAGGAGGAATTTCTTCACAGAAGAGGTGGAACGACCGCCCGCGGACGTGGCGGAGTCACCGTCCCTGCAGGTGTTCAAGGAACCTGGACGTGGCACTCAGTGCCATGGTCTAGTTCGGTCATAGGTCGGACTCGATGATCTCAGGGGCCTTTCCCAGCCTAACTGATCCTGTGATTTATGTGATTTATGTGATTTATGTAGTATATGTGAATTCCCCGCAGCCAGGCCGAGGAGCCGGGTGCCGTATTTACCAGTAGTGAGCGCACGGCCGTTACCGTACATACCGCGCGGGCACGCCCAACGCCGGCGTTACCGTATTTACCGCCGCCAACCCGCCACCGCCTTTCAAGGACGCGGCGCCCAGCACGCGCTCCCGCACACCACAGCAGAGCCGTAATGCCCCGAGAAAAGCGCATGCGCCGTGCGGCGGCGGGGGCGGGAGCGCGGCCGCGACCCGGTGGGGTGAGGAGAGGAGGAGCGGCCGGTCCCGCCTCCTCCTCCCTCTCCTCCTCCTCCTGCCCGCGGCTCCCGGTGCTGCCGGTCCCGCCTCCTGCTGCCCGCGCCTCCCGGTGCCGCCGAGGCCTGCCCCGGCCCTGACTCGCCGGGCCCCGGGGCGCCGCAGAGCCATGGCGCAGCGAAGGGTGGCGGAGCGCGGGCCTTGCCAGGCGGCGGCGGAGAGCGCCAGGCACCAGCGGCAGCTTCTGGAAGGTGCCGGGGGCTCGGGGCGGCGGGAGCGGGGCTGACCTCGCCCTGGCATGGGACGGTGCCCGGTGGGGTGTCGGTGCCCGGGACGGTGCCCGGTGCTGTGCCGGTGGCTCTGGGCGCCTCGGGCACCGGCCCCGTCCCGCGCGGCGCTGGGGCGGCCGGGCCGGGCCCCTCTCGGCGCGTGTGGGGTGAGGCGGCTCCCGCCCCTCGGCGGCCGAAATGGGGCAGCCACCCCTTTCCCTTTCCCCGTGAGGGAAGACGCGTGGTTCCATGTCTGTATGTCTCTGTGTGTCTGTGTGTGTGTCTGTCGGTGTTATTCCGCTACCGGCACGCCTGAAGTAGAAAAAGTGGAAGCGGCAGAAAGCGCAGTGGGCAGAATTTTCCTTTTTTGCCCTATAAGTATGTATTTATTTATTTATCTATAATGTATTTTGCTCCTTGGAGAAGGTGTTGTCAGGATGCCCGCGGTTGCAGGGCGGTGGAGCAGGTTGTCCGGGGCAGGTGAGGAGTCTCCCTCGGTGACGATACCCGGGAGCCGTGTGGATGCAGTCCTGTTCCTGGCATGGCCCTGCCTGAGCTGCGAGGTGACCCGGTGACCACTGTGGTCCCTGGCAGCCCTGTGATTCCCTGGCTGTAATTGCCTTCTGGATGCTGCCTTTGGCCTCGGCTGACCCAGTGCACACCTGTGGGGTCGCGCTGACCTTAAACCTAAAAAAGCCTTACAGCCGATAAAATTGCCAGCTCGCCCAGCGGTTTCGTCATCCAGCCGCTGCGTTTCACAACAGTGAGGAGTCAGCGTGACCCACTTGAGTGGCTGTGTGTTGGCATTGTAGTTGTGCCAGCGGCATCTGCGAGGGAAAGCACAGCCTCGGCTCTTCGTGTGCTCCCCAGGTGACCCTGGGTGTGAAGCTGGGTGAGCCTCAAAGCGCCTCAGGAGAGAGCGAGTTAGTACAGGCACACGTACACTGCCCGGTGTGGTGCAGAGAGTGTGTGCTGCTCATTTCAGTTCTACGTTCTTTATGTGTGTAGTTGCATTTGTGTTAATCAATGTATTACATGAACGTGGTCATTTTGATAAAAATCTAAAATACAGCAGAGGCCTAAAATGTCATTGTGTCACTTAATGTACTCCCATTGCTTCCACTACACAGGACTTAAAGGCTAATAAACACTTATGTATACATATACTTATATATATATCCACATGAGTGTAAAATATGTGTAATTCCCAAGACTAGCACTTTATATCACAGGCATGTGTGTGTTTATGTAGGTTTCCTCCTAATGAGTGTGTCTCACCTAACTGGCTGTGTCTGGTAGTCTTTCATTAGAGGGAAAAAAAACCCCAAAATCTGTTAGTGAGCAGGTTTTTAAGTTACATTTTACATCCTGGAGATTTAACTTCAAATTGACTCTCTAGTTAATTAGACTGGCAGAAGATTTCTGGCAAAAAAGAAAACATATGTATGGCTTACGTTGTTTAACTCTGTTTTTTCTCTTTACAAATGTATTTATTAACTGAGGCCTAAGTTGTTATGGGTCATAGAAGGTGACTTCTGTGGGATATTTTCCAGCACAAAAACTTCAAAGTTGTTTGAAAGCTTCCAGGGAATGTGAGCAATGTGTGCTATTGAAAGCATTGGTTGGAAGATGTCCACAGAGAGTTTACTTTAATATTCCTTTAAAGGATGAGTTTGAAATCTGTTGTAAGTCATGAGGGATTGTTTTTTCTTGATTTGTTTTGCTAGTGCTGGGTTTTTTCTAACTTTGTTTCCTGTTCAATTTCAGGGAAAGCTCTTGCAGAAGGTGGATCAGCTCGGACGTCACTTCTTATTTTGGTGTCCATCTTCTTATCAGCTGCTTTCCTTATGTTCCTGGTATATAAAAATTTCCCACAACTTAGTGAGTAAGTATGTTATGCAAGTTTAATTTATCAGTTTATTTGCTTTTCAATATCAGACTGTAGAGGAGCCTGCATGGGGATATGACATAAACTCAGAGAATTGTTCTTGATCTGGGGTTTCTGGGGCACAGTGCAGAGCCCGTGTTCTGAGGTGTTACCCCCAGCACAGCATCAGTGGTAGCTGACCTTCAGCTGAGAGCCAGAGTGTGTTTGGTTCAGCCTGAGCTCAGTTGAAACTTCCCTGTGCCTTGGTGAAGCTGGAGGCTGTCACCAAAAGGGGAAATCCTTCCTTCCTAGCTAAACTTTGCCTTCTCTTTTTCTCCTTCTTGTTGCACTTGTGTTGGGATGGCAGGCAGGCTGACAGGTGGGAGCCTGCTTGTCTGACAGCTTTCTTTTTCACTTTTAGTAGTTACATTTCTGTCTGATTAACTTGCTCAACAAGGTCAGTTTGCAATGGCCCATCCCTAAGCCTGATACAGAGGGAGCAAAGACACTCAAGTGTGCTGCCCCAGATCAAGGTGTGACATGAGGTTTTGCCCTTAGAACTTTATTTGTTTGTGAGGTGAAGTTCTGCCACTCCTGCTGCACTTCAACTGCTCTGCCCCAGCACTGAGGCAGCTGCAGTTGGTTTTGGCTGAAGTGTTGGCTGCTTTCACTTGCCAAGGTTTGGTTTGCGCAATTTTTTCTTTTCCATCAGCACTTGGTAAGAAAAAAACCTAGAAAAGAAGCACATCATTGTACTGAATAAAAAAATCCAGCTTGCAAATACCTAAAATTGGGGATTTTCTAATATAAACCATACTGTAAATACTGGTTGTTCATCTGAGAATATTATTACAATAATAATCACGGTTTGTTTGCTGAAGCTGTAATTTAGTGTTGTAGTGTATCTAATTATCTCTGTATTCAGTAGGTAATTGTACCACACTGTTTGATTATATTTCCATCATTCCTGCTTTTTTTTCCCCTCTTCAGAGAAGAAAGAGAATGTATAAAGGTTCCTAGAGATATGGATGATGCAAAGGCCTTGGGAAAAGTCTTGTCCAAATACAAGGACACATTTTACGTTCAAGTGTTAGTGGCTTATTTTGCCACATATGTTTTGTATCCTTTTTCTGATATAAAGGGCAGTTTTGATGTAGTCATGCTTCTCTGAAAATGAAAAATACAGTTTGATTAATTCTTGGTCTTGGGTGAAGTTTAACATACCTAGGAGTGTCTACAAAGAGACAAAAATATTTTAAACTCTTGGAAATTTATTCCAAGAGTATATTTGTATACTTGGTCTGTATACTGTATATTTGGCTTGGTCTTACTTCAGTGTTAAGATAACTTCTAAAATAAAGTGATTTTTGAGGTAGAAATTACTGTTTGTTCTAAAAGAAAACTGAGACTACTGCTTTGCTCTTCCTTAAGACATTCAAAGTTCCACATAAGGATAATTCATAGAATATTTAGCAGTATTTCTGAAGGAAAGTATTTTGAGCCATCTTTTATCTCTGCACTGCCCAAATTCACAAAACCAAATCTGTTTTCTTTTAGAGAGATAAATTTCTGGAGTGCTTTCTGTCCAGGGAGACAGAAAGGCTACCTATGTTCTATGTTGACTTCTTTTTCCTGAGTGCTGAATATATTAATTAATCATTAAGCACACTCTTAACTGGAACACTTCACTAAAGGTTAATAACTTTAAAGCTGTAGAAGAGGTTTGTGTCACAGTTTTAATGCAGGAGGCTTTTGTAACTCAGGAGAGTCAGCACTGAACGTGCCATTAGTAATTATCCTTCAGCTCATTCTTTCCAAGTATTCCACAAAAAGTATTTAATATTTCCCAAATTATAGATCTAGGAAGAAAATTAAAATGTTGGTTTATATATTAACAGGGAGTAGAATAAATTGGCTCTTTTTTGAGCTGCTCCAGCAGTTCTAGATGTGATGTCCTTTACTGTCTCACAGCAGGCTGTGGTCAGTTTCCAGGCATGGTGCAGTTACCTCTGAACCTTGACATGGCTTAGTAAAAGCTGTCCTGGCTGTAATGGACTCAGGAAAATTATTGGGCTTTTTAATATTTCAGTCAGTTCAACTTGAGTAAAATAGTGTACAGGGTTTTTTGCTTTATAACTTTTCTATCCAAAGTGGGCAAGGCATCATAGTCTCAAGTATGCCTAGCAAGTCTTAAGTCCAACAACCTGCTTGCTTATGCTGCAGAAACCTAATTTTTGCCTTTTCAATTTTTTCAATCTTCTGTGAAACTTGTGCTTATGGGCTTGGACAGGCCTGTGAACTTTGCAGAAAGAATGTCTAAAAAATTCCTGACTGAAATTAGCGATCAGCTATTGTAGTTAGTGATCACACCAAGCCTATTTGTAAGGAAGTAATAGCTGCCTTCATACATTTCAGTCTTCCGTGAAACTTGTGCTTATGGGCTTGGACAGGCCTGTGAACTTTGCAGAAAGAATGTCTGAATCTGCACATCTCTAGTCAGCAGGGTAAAATTCAGAAGGATGTGTTTCCTGGAAGTCACAATAGATCCTCTGTGGCAGTTGTAGCACAGATAAAGAGAAAAATGTACTCGGCTTTTATTACTTTGTGACTTATTCTTTGTATGTGTGGTGAAAGAGCTACATCTTGTTGCTCTGTGCTTGAGCTTCTTGTGCTACTCCACAAAAGGTTTTTTGGAGAAAGGATCTTGAGAGGCCCTGCCTATTTATGCTTTTTCTAATTGTAAAATGTATCCTGACTGCTTATAAAACTAAGAAGCACGTAGCTTTTTAGAAATGTGTTTTTCCTTGACTAAGATGCATCCAGCTTGCAAACATTTGCTATTCCTGGGTCTATATTCCTCAGTATCCTGTCAGGGTTTCTTTATCCCTTTCCATTGGCCTTATTTCTTGTTTGTTTGGTAAGTATGGGAAGTAGCTTGTGGGGTCATATATTTCTATCCATTTGGGATACAACCACACATCTGAGCAGCTTCCTGTTGGAAATGACCAGTCTGAAACTGGCATACACTTCAGTTTCTGATGAACTATTGAGTTCTTACTCAGCTCTGCTGCAGGGATGGCATTACCCACAAAATTCACTGCAGCACTGGGTGGTGATCCAAAACACGGAGCTGTTTCTCCAGGTTTTCTTAATAATGAAGACATTGGAGTGTGAATCAGCCAGAGTTTCCCATGCTCTAAATTTGTTTAGCATCTGCCAGAACCCAGTTGTAATTTCACTACACAATTACTCTGGTTTTATTATCACACTGCAAGATACATCTGTTTTTAAACTGGCTTAAATATGCAAGAAGTTTAGTTGAACATTTGAAATGTATGTTATCAACAAGCTTTAAAATATGTCATGGACAAAGGATGCAGTGATAATGAGCCTTAGTATTGAGAAAGTAGGGAGGACCCTATTCAGCTTTTATGTTCAAATTTCTTTAATGGCATTGTGCCTCTTATTTGCAAAGCTTTCACATTTCAAATTCTTAAAACTGCAGAAGCACTCAATATTAACTGATAAGTAATCAATTTTGTCTACTTGGAGTGTTGAGATTGATCAAAATGCCTTGGAAATAAACTGTCTTAGGTCAACAGCATTCTTGGGGAGTGTGTCCATACTGCTGGGGGAGAGCCCTAATGGAGGGCTCCATGGAAACCTGCTCCAGCCAGGCAGTGTAGTTAACACAGACACCAGGCTGACATTGAGTAGAGTTTCTGGTAATTTGTTGTCTGGTTTTGTTTTTTATTTCAGTGCTCAGGACTTGGAGCTTCATTCTGCTATATGCTGTCATACCTAGTGGGGCGTCCCGTTGTGTACAGATATTTAACAGAAAAAGCAGTGAAATGGTCAGAACAGGTAAGGTTTGTAGAGATGCTGGAACTTACTGTACAAAATGTGTCATGGAATAGTGTGGAAAACTAGGAGGTCTTGTGCTCATGTTACATAGAAGGGATTCTGGAAGCATTCTTGATTTTATGGTATTTCCCACGAGAAAGGTGTTCTTACCTAGGAAGAGTTTGCAACTGATCACCCCCGTGGTTTGTTTAGTGTCAATAGGAAACCTCTCAGTTTCAGGTAATTTCAAGTAATTGCTCTCTAAGCATTAGTACTAATGAAAGCTGGGTTTGTATTTTTGTGTTGGAGGAGCCTGTAGCTGTATGTCTGATTGAAAAACCTTAATTTTAACATGTTATTGTAGTTGGAGCATTTAGAAACATTTTAGAATATCTGGTAACATTAGTTTCAGCAAGTCTTGGTTGTGAGGTTGACCTAAAGGTTCTGCAGTACAGAAATACAGTGTGAGTTGTACTTGACCTTATGTGTCTTTAGTTGATACTCTGAAACATTCCAACAAATTTTTAGTTTTTACAAGTATGAAGCACATGTACTCTGTTCAAGATCTTTTGAATCACATAAAAATGCTTTAAACTTGTTCCTCATTGAATAAGATATGGAGCTGTGTCTGGCACAATTGACCTTGTTAGATTTTATAGTACCATTTTGACTCTTGACCCAAGTAAATCTTAATATTGCAGTATAATCTTGAGGCTGTTCTGAGTAGCAAATGGTTACTGTTGCCATTAGTAGAACTGATTATGTGATTTAAAATTGCACGTGCAGCTCAGAGCTCACTGTTTCCAGGTTCATTGGACTGTATCATGCTTGCATATTGAAGTTAAGACATTTTATGTGCAGCATTAATCAATATTTAAATATTGTCTTTTGTTAAGGTTTAAAAAACCCACGGTGCTCCTGATTTTAATGTTACAGTAAAATATAAATGTGGCTAAAACTGAAAAACAAGGTTGTGACTGGAGTGAGCTGCCCTGTGAGATTTCAGGTGGAATTGCAATCAGACCAGGTTTGTTTTCGACTGTATGAGGCCTAAGCTTAGTGCAGGTCTGCCAGGCTAGGCCAGAATTGTGGATGCTGGCTATCCTTGCAGCTTGGCTCCAGTTGCACTTGCTCTCTGAAAGGGCTGATGTGCAGGGACAGGCTGGAAGGAGAAGGGGCTTTGTTGTACATTGGTGCAAGGAGCTGGGCTAGACCTGAGAGCATAATTAAAGCTGTAAATGAAGTTGGAGCTGTTGTTGCTCCTGGGTAAGTGTTCATGCTGGGCACTGTAACCTCTGGGGAGAGGCTTTGGAGCTGTGCTGGCAGCAGCCACCTCATGAAGTTCAGAGCAGTGATCTGGCTGAGTTTCCAGGTGAGGATTGTAGCTGTGTTTCAAGCTTGATCACAAGTTAGGACAGAATGGCTTGAGGAACAAACTTCATTTCTAGTCTTGGAAAAGCTTTAGGAATGGGATGAGAGGCTGGCTGTGACTCCTTTGCTGCTTGAGTTGGCTGAGTCAGTCAGACACATCCCTGCTCTGCCACACACAGCTATTTCCAGGCTGATCTCAGGGTATTTGACAGGTGACTCACTCGGCACTCTTTCCCACATCACACATTTTAAACTGATTTTTATGTTTGCAACATGTAAATGTCTACAAAATACAGGGGAAAAAACTCTTGAAACCTCTGTGGTTGTCTATTTTCAAGGCAGGGATTTTTTAACCAAAGTTTTGTTTGTTTGGTTTTGTTTTGGCAGGTTGAACGACATAGAGAACATCTCATTAACTACATAATATTTTTGAGAATAACACCTTTCCTCCCCAACTGGTTTATCAATATCACATCTCCTGTAATCAACGTGCCATTGAAAGTGTTTTTCATTGGCACTTTCCTAGGTAAGAATTGTGGCTAGTGAGCCACAGTTTGGAGTGGCCAGAAGAGGTATACACTATAGCTTTTTTAATTGGCTTTTTTTTTGCATATACTTTTTAATCTGATTAGGAAACAATCTGATATTTTTCCTTTATGAACCCTATTAAAAAGTTCATTATTTTTCCTTTATAAAAAGTCAGTTTGTAAAGACATAAATTGAAATCTGAAGAGTCTAAAGAGCAGAGATTATTTGCTTAATCTCCTGCATATGAGTTTGTATTAAAAATATTAAGAATGGCTTAAAACTAGTTTTCTGGATAAAGGTTTTTTATCTTTAAATTCTGTATTTACTGTGCTCTCTAAAAAAAAGTACAAGACAACAAAATCTCAACATTCTGGTATTAAAATTTGGATGACTGATTTTTAATGGTTTTTTACCCTAACAAGGTGTTTTTTCATCCTTTCCTTGCTCCAGGTGTAGCACCACCGTCTTTTGTAGCCATTAAGGCAGGAACAACGCTGTACCAGCTTACAACAGCAGGGGAAGCTGTTTCCTGGAACTCTGTTTTTGTCCTCATGATTCTAGCCATCCTCTCCATCCTACCAGCTCTCTTCCAGAAGAAGCTGAAAAAGAAGTTTGAGTAAGGATCAAACTGGACCAGAATTTCCCATACTTCATCTCAGGATCAGCACTTCTGATATTTGTATATTTGCTTTTCTATTGGATCTTAAGCAATTATAGGGGAGGCTTGTGATTGACAAGAATGTCTTTAAATGAACACATGGCCTTAAACTGAAGGAAATGTGTTCAGAAATGTACTGCATATAGTTTTGTAACCAAACAGCAGTGTTTTACTTTGGGATGGTGTGTGTGTGGCCCTCAGGATGAGGGAGGTGAGAACACAGATGTAACATTTTGCTCTAGTTACATGAAGAGCAAAAATTGTGATGTAGACATAAACTACAGGTGATGCTCTCTAACACTTGCAGGAAAATCTCCTGAACAATTCAGTCCAACTTTGTAACATTCTCTGTAGGCTTGCACGTGATCTGGTCTGAGAGCATTTCTCACTAACAATATTTCCCTTCTTTTTTGCCTTGGGGAGTTTCAAAATAATGCAACGGTGCTCACTGAGAAACAAGGGTTCTTTGCAGTACTTTAACTACAATGTTATTCTCATCCTGGTTGTTTACTTCTATTTATTAGTGCTGTATGGAATTAAATACTTGAACCTACATCTGCTTTACTTACTGGATTAACAAAGGCAAAGTGTCACTTTGTTCCCTCTTGGTCCCTGCAAAGTTTTATTCTGGGAGCAGATACAGGAAGGGAGGGAGCAGCTTAGAATTCTTATCTTGGCTGGCTGATGATTTTTAAGTTCTAATTTTCATTTTTTAATGTTGATTATTTTGTCAATATTTCACTTGCATAGATTTATCTTGCCAACTTAAGAAAGTGACAGTGTGATTATATAAAATTTGCAGTTTTCAAGTGATTTAAAAACACTTAAGCAGTGTAATATTACCATTTCTCAAGCAATATGTAAAGAGTGTAAATTTTCTGATTGCAGCTTGATTAGCTGAAAGAAATGTCAGGTACACAAACTGGTGCAGTTCCTGTCAAACAGCTGGTCCCAAATAACGTTCAGAGCACCGTGGAACAGCAGGCTCTTGTGTCGGTGTATATAAAAACAGGGGCTCCATTGTCTGCCCAGGCAGTGGCCAGCCATGACTCACCTTCAGGAGCAGTCTGTGCATTCTCTCAGGAAGGTACAAGGTACCTTCCCTGTGCTTCCCTGTGCTTGTTTGTTGTGTTGTCAGTGGAGCCCCATCAAACAAGGCCCTGGGCAGCGAGGAGCTGAGGAGCACGTGGCTGTTTCATCTGACTGAAACCAGTGCTGCTCACGTGCTTTAAGCTGATGCCCCTGCAGTGTCTGGCTGGAAAGGGACTCAACACATCAGCATGTGCTCCAGTCCAGGGTTTATTTGTCTGTGTCCTCTGTTAGCTCGTGGTCATATCATAGATCTTCAAGATGTAAGAGAGCAGTTCATCAATGTGATAATGTAAAAGGTACTGACTGGTACCTTTAAAGGGTTTATTCATTTTTGTAACATAATGTTAATTGACTGCTTCGTTTCATCACAGTATTACTTGTAAATATATAGTAAATATTATTGATACACCATTTGTCTTTTATTTAAGTCCAGGCTGCACAGTAAATGCTATTTTTTACATAAGTATATAAAGGAATTTATATCCGTTCTGTTTGCAAGTTTATTGTAAGATCATTCAGCTCCAGCAATTCTTTTGTTATTTCGAATTTACTCTAAAAGTGTACTTTGGCATTTAAAACTGAACAATGATTCCTTTTATTGCTGCCATTCTAATCTCCAGAGCTCCTCTACCCAGGGGATTTATTCCATAGCAAACCTGGATGTGAATTGAGCCGTGTGAGCAAGTGTCCCCTGGACTGCTGAGTGTGAAGCTGCTGTGGATTTACAGCCTGCTTTTCTGCAGAGTTAACTTCTCGTGCAGATGAACTCAGAATAAATTACCTACCACTTATATTACAGTGGCTTTTCTCAAAAGCTGTCTCAATTCCTGGTCAGTTGCAGCAGCTGCTGTAACATCCCTCCCATGCCAATGTTTTGGTGGAACCTTGTTGCTAAAGAAGGAGCTGAACTCTCTTTCAGTCTAACGTGACTCTTGCTATCACTTGACATTTTCACTGGTCCTGTTTCACTATGGAGATGGGATCAGGTTTGTTACTGAAGACCTGTTGTGTTTCAGCCACGAGACTGGCCTCTCATCACAATAACTAAAAGCCTTAAGACCTTAAAAAGGTTCAAAATAGGGTTCTTTTTCAAAACCTTAGCATTTTTTAACCCATCCCTTCTGTGTTTATCTTCAGCTGCCAGCAGCCTGAGGTGCTTCCCTATCCCATGAGGACTTCTCAGTGTTGTGCAGAGTAAGGCAGGCCTTGTGGAAAGCAAAAAAGCACTGTGCTGTGGGGTACTGTACTAGCCTCCTCTTTCCTTTAGGGAATCCAGCAAGTGATCCAAGAGATAGCCATAACATTTTGACAGAAAAACAGTGGCTACCATGAAACAAACCAGGACATCAGAAAGATGTAGCTTTGTTTTTTAATTGCAAGGGATTTTTGAGCTGTTAGGTGACCTGTTTATCTTTTGGAAGTTTTTTTGTGATACCTGCATGACATCATTACTAAGTGTCTCTTGCCATTTGATAATAAAGCTGTTATATAAAATCTGAAATGCTGTATTTTTTGAGTATGATGAAGTATTCTGAACTTCCCACTAGGCTGAATTTTTTATTAATCTGTTTAAAAGGGCTGAGTTCTTATTAAATGGTATTTTTAATGATTGATTAAAAATTAAATTGAGCTGATTACATCTGTAGATGAGATTAATTCTGTTTCTACCTTTATTTCAAAATAAGTTGTTTTGTCTCTGAAATTAATTTCTCACATACAGCAGTAATTTTGAAAAGTTTTTCTGGTTTGCACTGGAAGGCAACTGTGTCTAACTTCTGTCTGTTCAAATACATGTATTTGCACAAAGTGCCTTTTTCTTTAATCCCTTGTGGAAAACCCCTGTGCCAAATGTATTGAGCTTCGTTCACCTTCCCTTAATATTCTAGCAAGGCCAGTTTATGAAATGCTTTTTCTTCCTTGTATAGAAAACTTGCTTGAAAGAGTAAGACAGAAGAAGTAAAAGTCAAAATTAAGAAGCTTTTGTTAGTCAATGATGCTGTTATGCAAAGTCAAAACATGTCTTTTGTTTTAGGCAGCTGAAGATTTTTGTGTGTTTCTGGGAATTATTGTCATGTGTAGTTTCCTTATGTCATAGTGTAGAGTTTGGGAACCCTATGGTTTAGTTATGGCAGTGCTAAGAGGGAAATGTAAAAGGGTTTTGACAGGAAAGCGGGATCCAGAGCAACTTTTTCAAATTTCTATCCAGGAGAAGTAAATACTCTGACTATTTTTATGACCAGTTGATGTCTTGCAATGGCAGACATGTATAACTCTCAGCTGGTGGCTTTATAGCTCCAGGTCACCCAAACTGAAAGAAGTGACAGCCTTTTAGTACTGGCAATTAATATAAATAATGGCATAACATTAATAGCATACATTTACTAACATACCATAACTCCCAGTTGTTAAAAATGCTCCACCTCGTGTGATAATTCCCATTTCCTTGTTTTATGGTACACAAGGAAGAATCTGGGTCTGGATTACGAGAGCTCAGTCAGTGACTGGTGTATATGTGAGAGGCTCATAAAAGCTTTCTGTAGATGGCCTTCCAAACAGAATTCTGCTCCTGTGCAGCTGTGGGACTTCAGGGGTCTCCCCAAAACCTTTAGAGGTTCCTAGGCCCTGGTAGGCCCTCAAGAGGGCTGGGAATGCTCCAGTGGGAAATAGCTTTTAAAATTCTGCCTCAGAATTGAGATCTAATGTTATACTCAAACTCCTGATTTTTCTTTTACAACCTAGCCCTGAGGAGTTGTGTCTAAAACCTGGAATTTGCAGTGTTTACTGTACTTGGAAGAATTCCATGTCATGGAGAAGTATTCCAAGCAGATCACTAAATCATTCTGTGTTTGACTCTTTGTTCTGTGTTAAACTGATTTCTCATGCCTGTGAGAAAGATAAACTGCCAGTCAACCCTGAACTTGTGCAGGATTTGCTTCTTCAGCTGGATCCCTCTAAGACTATGGGCCTGATGGGATTCATCCAAGAGTACTCAAGAGAGCTGGATTGTGTCATCACAAGCCCTCGATGATTTTGGAATCTTGGGAATCTGGAGAGGTCCCAGTCTACTGGAAGCTGGCAAATATTGTCCCAGTTTTCAGGAAGGGCAAGAAGGATGACCATGCAAAGTACAGACTTGTCAGTCTCACTTCAGTGCCCCATAAAATCATGGAGAAGAATGAGTAAAGCTTTTGATACCATCTCTCCCAGTTTCTGTGTGGAGGAAATGCCCAGCACTCAGCTGGGCAAACTCACCACGTGGCAGGTGAGTGGTGGCCCACGGGTCAGGCACAAAGGGCTTAGTGAATGGGGTGACATCACCTGCAGGTCCTGTCACTGATGGGGTTCTGCAGGGTTCCATCCTCAACATCTTCATTAATGACTGGGATACAGGACTGGAAGGAATGCTAAGTAAGGACTGGAAGGAGCACTAAGTAAGTCTGCTGACTGTCCTACATTGGGAGGAGCTGTAGACTCCCTCGAGGGCAGATGCCCTGCACAGACCATGGCAAGGGCTGGGCAATCACCAACCATAAGAAGTTTAATAAAGACAAGTGCTGGATTCTGCCCCTCGGTATGGAGCAACCCTGGATGTTCCCCAGACTGGGGAATGAGATGCTGGAGAGCAGCACCGTGGAACGGGAGCTGGGGCTTGTAGTTGGTAAGTTGAGCTTCGGTCCATAGTGTGGGCTCCTGGAGCTAGGGAGAAGAGGGACTGTCACCATCATGTTTTCTGGAAAAATCCCTTCACCAGGATTTCTCTCCTAGGAAGCTGAGAAGCCTCAGAGGAAAAGGAAAACAATATGATCTCGTTTGCTTCTCATGTGTTTTGCTGCTTTGGAATGTGTTTGGACATTGTTTACCAACAGGTGATTGTTTCATTGGTTTCATGTGAATTGTTTTGACTCAATGGCCAATGATGGCCAAGCTGTGTCGGACTCTGGAGAGAGTCACAAGTTTTTCTTTACAATCTTTTAGCCTTCTGTCTGTATCCTTTCTGTATTATTTAGTATAGTTTAGTATAGTATTCTTTAATATAATATAGATCATAAAATAATAAATTAACCTTCTAAGAACATGGAGTCAGCTTCATCATTCCTCACTTTGTATGGGAACCCCGCAAATACAAGAAGGGACAGTGCTGCAGGGGAGTTTAGGAAATGTTCCACACCCTGAAGTGCCAGTTCTGCTCTGAGCTGTGCCCTGGTGTGTGAGGATCTGTGTCCTAGGTGATCTGCTCTATCCCACAAGTCTGTCATCGTAGATGTCACACAAATACATGGTCAGTGAGCTGCAGCCAGATTCAAGTGGCTGGTTTTGCAGACTGGAGAGGATTGCTTTAATTGTAAGAGTCGCTGATTGGATTTTTGTTTTCTTAAAGAATCCAGGGCAAATATCTTAATCAGAGTCATTGGAAGACACCACATACAATCAGCACCCTGACAACTGGAGCAATTTGTTTGTGCTTTGAGCTCTGTTACTTTTCAAAGCTTAGCTCATCTTGGGAAACAGCTGCCCAGAAAAAAGAGAAATACCCCATTTCAGACTTCTTCAGTTCTCTGAGCAATGTTGAATGGAACTGTAATTTGATGTTGTGTTTTCCTATTGCTTAGTAAAAAAACTCTTCCAAAAATTGTGATTGGGATTGCTGGCACAGTAAATCTGAATTAGGTGGTATGAGGAATACTCAAGATATCTTTGAGTCAAGTTCTGGTCTTCGCTATTTCAAAGACTATTTTAAAGGTTTGAGCTTGAAAATACAAATCTTTGCCATAGAAAACATCAGCTGAATCAACATTGATGGTCTTGCCAAAGATAATGAATCTTTTAAATCTCTTCCTATTTACTAATATGTCTTTATGATTCTCTGGCTAAAGAATCCCAGTTTCCACAGAATTCACAATTCCACAGACTTTCTCAACATCATAAATAATACCTTCAAGAATTCATAACGTTGTCTAGAGTGTTGTTGTTTTACTCAAGGGCATCTAAGCCATTTGCAAAATCTCCTGACAAAATTGCCATATTTTGGGTGTTTCCTGTGATGGGAACATTGGTCAGGATCGCTGACAGATTAAAGCTACTGGCCTTTGAAATAGATGTCACAGATGTTCTTTGTGGTCACTAGGCAAGAGTATGTCAGAAATGAAATAACTGGGGAGGAAAAAGATACAATGGAAAAGAGAATCATTGACAAAAGGGGAGGAAAAAGCTTTGACTTTTCGGGTACATCTGCTGGAGGCACAGATTTGAGAGGGACTATGCTGTAAATTGTCCTGGAATGCAGAGAATTTATCTGACAGAATAGGAAAGAGCTTTCCACAGCAAATATTTGGGTTAACATTTTGTTGGTTCTGGTTCATGCAGCTCCACCCATCTTGTCCCTTTCTTGCAGCAATTCAAAGCAAGTCTGAGTTTCTTAGTCTGAGACTCTCCTTTAAAAAAAAATATTTCCTCTTCCTTACCCTGTTGCATAGCAAGGCATGTGTGCATTTAAATATTGCTGCTCAGCAGTATCTCTGGCAAACCTCTGTTTACTTAGTGGCCCATCTAACTTTATTTACTGATTATTTACAGAATTCATGGTTATTTCCAGAACAGTTGAGGTGTAAGAACAATTTTTTAGTTCATCTTTTTACTCTTTATTTGACAAAAAGCCCCTGCCAATATCTGTGCTGTTTCCCCAGACTTTCCTGCAAGTGTCAGAAGAGACCCTCAGGCTATGGCTGTTGTCTTAAGGGTTAAACTATGGTTCAGGCTTACTTAAAAGTGGTTCAGCAGTGCTGAATACATCGTCCTTTGCCACACTGAAAGCAGATTGAGAAGATGAATGTGCAAAAATGGCTAGAGAACACAGCAGAGTAAGAGCAACCAGATTCAGCTATTTCTGTTCTCTGTTGTGCCTTCCACACACCACCAGGCAGGCTCAACACAATCTAACTGAGCTTTTTGTGGAGAAAACTCGAGCCCTTCACTCCAATGTTGCTCCTACCCTGCAATTTCTATTGAAATCTTTCTCCCAAGGTAAATAGTGCTTTAAAACTGACCTCTCAGTCAAACCTAAGTAATGCTTTCTTTCACTGATAACCCATTCTCTGGCCAGAAAATCTTAATCGTGAACACTGACAGCACCAGTGCTATCCTAACCGTTTGTCCTGGCTCCCAGAGGGATGTCCAGCTGTCCACAACTCACTGGGCACAGTGGCCCAAGAGTTTAGTTGTTGTACTGCAAAAGGCTGTAAAACATTGGCAGTGAAGTCTTCTTACATGTGCTGCTGCTTCTACTCCCTACAGACAACTTGGGCTGTCTTGGCAATGGAAACTCAGATAGGCGAGGTTTCCCGTGCTTGGCAGCGTTTTAAATTAGGCTGGTGTCTGATCAATTCAGCATTATGGATGCAGCCTTAACTACTTGGTCCTGGATAATAATAATAATAATTTAAGACTGCAAAGTTTTAATTTCTCCTCTTCTAAGCCCTACAAGATATGGAAGGATTCTGATGTAAATGCCACAAATAGAGAACTGAGAGAGGAGAGGAAGGGGAACTGCTTATAGGCCTAATTTTAGGCTGGCAAGGCCATCCCAGGTGCCTCTATAGGCAGAGGGAAAAAGCACTGTCAAGGCAGAGCATGGGTCAGTGTCACTTGTCCCTCTGCAGCTCTGTTTGGGTCATCATTCCCCAGGGCTTGTTCTCCTTTCCACGCTGAGCCAGAGGGGAGAGCGGAATTCACTCTGTGCAAGCCCAGCTGTTAACAGAGATGTGTGTGATGTTAATCCAAATAGGAAAAAAAGAAAACAACCTTAGAGCCAAACAATCCCTAAAGCATTTCCCTGCACAGGCAGCTGCTTCTCAAAGCTGCGCAGCCACGACAGCCACCGGGGCAGGATGGAGGTGACAGGAGGACAGGAGCCCAGCGATGGTTCCAGAGCACCACCAGGATCCATCCGTGTCCCGGGCCAGCAGCCCTGGCAGCGCCTTCCCGGCTCGGTGTCCGGTTCTGGGCTGCTCAGCACAGACAGGAGCACCCGCAGAGGCTGCGGAGCTGAGCCAGGGAACATCTCTCCTGCGGGGAAAAGCTGAGGGAACTGGGCCTGGACACAGCAGCTGGACTCGACCTCAGGGCGTTTTCCAACCTGATTCTGTGATTCGAGAAGAAAGGACTGGGAAGGGACTTAATCGGTGTGTGTAAATATTTAAAGTGGAGGTGACAGAGGATGGATCAGGCTCTGCTCGGTGGTGCCAAGAGGCAACGGGAAGCAACACGAAGTTCCACCGAATGTGAGGAAGAACCTCTTTAGTGTCCAGTGCCGAGCACTGAACGGGCTGCCCGGCGAGGCTGGGGGTCTCCCTCCCCGGAGACACCCAAGAAGGGTCAAGACGGACTCCTGAGCCATGTGACCCTGCTTGAGCAGGCAGTCCGAACCAGACGACCCGCTGCGGTCCCTTCCAGCCTGCCCCACGCCCCGATCCTACGGCGGGGCCCGCCCGCCATG